>NC_080068.1:18752621-19095061 GCF_949987535.1 Balaenoptera acutorostrata | reverse complement strand
GTGTCATTTGAAACTTCTGTAGACCAAAGATACCACCAGTATTTTTGAAAACAAGTCACAGACGAGAGAACATATTTAAAATTTATGTAATCCAAATATAGATTATAAAAAGACCACAAAATGGTACTCATGCAAATCAGTAGGGAAAAAAAATTACCAGTTATGAAAATGGGTGAAGGATTTGTTAAGGCAGTTCACAGAGGAGCATACCTGAATGGCCAAAAAGCATTTGAAAAGATAAAATTCTTTACTCATAATCCTGGAAATCAGAACAGTGAGCTATGGGACTTCTTTGGTGGCACAGTGGTTAAGAATTCACCTGCCAATGCAGGGGACACAGGTTCGATCCCTGGTCTGGGAAGATCCCACATGCTGCAGAGCAACTAAGCCCGAGCACCACAAGTACTGAGCCTGTGTTGTAGAGCCTGTGAGCCACAACTACTGAGCCCGCGTGCCACAACTACAGAAGCCCGTGTGCCTAGAGCCCGTGCTCCGCAACAAGAGAAGCCACTACAATGAGAAGCCTGTGCACCTCAACAAAGAGTAGCCCTCACTCGCCGCAACTAGAGAAAGTCCGCATGCAGCAACGAAGACCCAATGCAGCCAAAAATAAGTAAACAAAATAAACAAATTTTTAAAAAAAGAAAAGAAATGACTATGTGAAGTTTAATTTTTCATTGTCTAAAAACTGGGCTTCACTAAAAATATATGCTAATTTTCTATTAGACTCCAGGAAGAAAAATCGTGTCTTACCTAAAAAACTAATAAAATTTCTTTCATTAGGCATTAAGAACTACACTATTCAGATTCCTTTTATGCCTGGGCTTTTAGGAAGCTAAAGCTAATGTAATGTTTGAATTTACCAGCTTATTCTAGATCCTGATCCTAGATAATTGCCTTTCCATTTCCTCTATATGGTTTTTGATTTTCATTTCTGATTTATTTGCTGCTGTATTTGCAATAAATAAATGTACATGTTTTGTACATGTTTATAAGTGTTCTTAGATCCATCTAGAAGGAAATGCATTTTAAAGTAATAAGCAAGTCGATTGAGGAATGCATGAATGGACTGATTTATAAACCATAGATTATATTAATTTACCCTGAGAAATATGACTGCCAAATAGGCATATTTTGTCAGCTGGTCAGTGTACTTGTTTGCCAGTATGAGAATCTACTTAAGAAAAAAATTTCCAGCAAGAAGATTTCTCAGTGAGTGCAAAGTCAGTCTTTCCCAGGATAATTTATACTATGTGACTTCCAGATGACTTTTCCCAAAATACAACCCCAGTTTTATTATATACCTGCTCAAAAACCTTCAATTAAGTAGACATTCCTCAGCTTGGCATCTTATATGATAGTCACCAAATATTCTAGCTTCTGTGTCTTATGTTCCTAACATGTACCCTCTGCCTCAGCCAAACTGGAAAACCTGTAGTTTTCTGAGGACCATCCACTTTCCCATATCCATCCTTTTTGAATACTGCTTCCACCGCTTTCATACCTCCCCTACCATAGAATCTTACACGTACGTAAATGTCCATCTCAAAAGTCGTCTTTTGAGATGACTTTATGTTATAAAATAAAATAACATTTCATTTGCTAATAAATTATTTCCATCTGCCTCTGTTCTTTTCTTGAACAAATAGCTCACCCTTACTTCTAAAGTCTAGTCTCTTTTCCCCCGTTAATTATATTTGGCATCACAACAGCTCAGGAACCCAGCTGACAGAGAAAGAATTTTTCTTGGAGTGGGGCAGGGGAGGGAGTGAGATGGGAGAAGCTTGGAAGGCAAAAGCAGAATTCTCTTTGATTGTTGAAAGAATGAAGGAAATTGCTATATTGCAATTAACAACTTTTTTTCCTTTTCCATTCATCACACTTTTATGATTATTTGATTATTGTATAGCATGCCCCACTGGGCTAAGCTCTTGGAGAACAGAATCTGTGTTCATTCCCTGGAACACAGCAGCCCCTCAGAAGTCTGATGCATGAGTAAATGAGGGAGGTCATGATGATTCAAAGAAATCATGCTGATTAAGCACTTGATACGGTGCCTGGCGCATAGCACCGAGCACAGACTCGCTTTGGGTATTATATCCTTCCTTTAATCCACCTTCTTCTCTAGAAGAAATCCTTCCTGTGCCAATTTTACATCTATTTCCAAAGCTCATCCTCAGGGCCCCTTCTCAGGAAACCTTCCCAGAATATCCCTTCTGGACTAGGAGTTTTACTCAGGTGCCTCCGCAGCTGGCTGCGCTTCTCACTGTCATAGGATTAGCCAGTAACATATCTCTCTCCTCACCAGATTGCAACCCCTCCGGGGGTCAGTGACCAAGTCAGATGTGACTTGGAATCTCCAGTGCCTGGCACACTGCGTGAACCATAGCAGGTGTTCAGTAGATGTGTAAGGAATATGATTAAATCACAGTTTCTCTTAGATATGTTTCAACATGGTTTCCATTCATTTCTTTATGGAATTTGGGAAATACTACGTTTATTAGTAATATTTGCAAACCAGCTCAGAGTTGCATTACTTCAGCATATGGCTAATATCATTCATTTTATGTGAAATCTTTCTAGCTTCAGAATGAAAGATGATATATTCTGGTGACCTTGTTCCCAGATGAGGGAAATCTGGTCTCCCCTCTGCACTGGGTAAATCTTTTAACCTGGCTTTTGAGAATTCAAATACATGGAAGCATAGGAAAGGGATTTCCTTCTCCAGTGAGTTGCCTAAACTACCCATAGCTAAGGGTTGTTGAACATATTTTCAAAGCTCTCCAGTGCTGGTAATGACAGAGTTTAATCACCTTTGCAGCTGAGTTCTGCCTTAGGTCAAAGAGGACTCTCTGGTTGCATTCTAATCCAATTTTGTCTGGTTTTCATCTCTGTAGAGATGGAGAAAAGCCAGCTAGCATCCTCCTCCAAATAAACCATCCTGTTCTCGAAGAAAGTTATTAAATCAGTCCTTGGCCTGCAATTTTCAAGGCGAAGCCAGTTCAGTGTCTTTAACATTTCCTCAGAGGTCTTCTCCTCCATCCTTTTAATGGTTTTTGTTGTTTCTCTTTGGACCTTTTCCAAGTCCTCTACAGCTCTCTAGAAATTCAGAAACCAGAACTTGACTCAACATTAATAGGGGCCTGACCAATATTAAATATAGAAAAAAATGATAGGTTCTCAGACTTTGTGTGTCATATTCTATCAGTACGTCTCAGGGCAAGAGACATTCATTAATCCAGACATCACTAAAACATCATTTGAGATATTTTAAAACACGGTTGAACAAGGATTTACCACTTTAAAAATATCTTTTTCTTCACAGAAAATGTAAAGAGATGCACAGAAAGATATTTAAAATGCTTACAACAAAATACTATTTTAAGCATTCATTAACTGAAAAATAACCGATATCACACATTATAAGCTGTTTTTAACTTTTTACTAGACCAAGTTGTGTAAGGAACTCTTTTAAGCATTGGTTTACTAAACTAGATTGTATTTCTGTGAGTATTTGAAGGTAATATTGTATTTTGACACTCAAATATATATCTGTACCTTAGAGCTTTTATTGATTAAAATTGCCTTCCAAATTTCTTAAAATTAGTGATTTTTCTGAATCAAAAATATTTATAACGTCATATTTATAAAAAATTTTATATCACTTATTGTATAAATTTTTCCCTCTTTTCTTATTTTGAATCTTTATTTGTGGAAGATTGCTCCTCAGAATAGATTTTCACATTCTAGTTCCCTGGTTTTACCTGGAGATATGATCTAGTGTGAAAAGTAACTAGCCTTTGTTGGCATCTCTCTGAAGAGATGAGATGAAGAGAGATGGAGAGAACCAACAAGTGGTTGGGTTTTAAGGGTCTCCCTGGTGTAACTTTGCACTGTTCTCCAGTGCTGCCCACTCACTTTTTGACTTTTTCAGCTCCCAGGTGGATAAGAAATGGATTCAGAGACAACTAACCTCTTTTCTATAAGATTCCTAAATTTTGCTACTGATTTCTAAATTTCCACATCAATTTCTTTTGTTCTTCTGAGGATGACTCCCCCCAAGTATTTCTGTTACCAGATCCCTTCCTGTTCTTTTAAAGTCATTGTATATATGTATATCATATTATGAAGGCTTTGTTTGGGTTCATGAAATAATTTCTTTAGATGTGTTTTTCCTTAAGTCAGTTATATTCTGCTTAGTTTAGATTCTCTTTTAGTTCCCCTAAAATCAGAGTCCCACCCAAGGACTTGGATGCAGGTATTTTGTTTAGGAGGTTATCCCATGGAGCAGAAGGGAGGGAAAAGGGAGAGTGGGACAAGGAAGAAAGGAAGGTCAGTGTAAGGGTGTATTATCAAGGTCCAGCTGCAGGCAATGGAGATTCAGTTTCTGAGATTCAAGGGCCTTTGAGAAGCATATGAAGTTCCTCCTGGGATTGTCCCTTGAAGGACAGGAGGCTGGAGTATATGTCCGTCAGCATCCATCCCTTCTTCTTTGAGGATTGCTCCCAGGAGGGTTAAGCGCACAGGCAGGTGTTCTGGGCTGACAGATGCACAGGCAGGTGTTCTTTGGCAGATATTGGGCCCTGAGGGTACCACAGGTGGGTACCTGAGGAGGTCCAAGCCTGCATGGAACTGTCCATCGGCCTTGCACTGAAATTAGAGGTGGGATGAGGAAATGCGACCCAAAGCCCAGGCCCCTTACCTTAACAAGCCTTCCATATCATGAATAAGTATGATTTATAAGAGCCCTCAGAACAAGTGGGGCCACTTGATGGGAATGTGTACCCATGATGGACTGCCTAATGAACAATTAATTGCACTGGGAGTTGAAATTTGGTGAGTGGCTTCTAATCTCTTTGGAATTAAAAATTATCAGCTTTAATATGAATCAACACCAATACAAGGGCACTTTCACCAACAATGCAATGAAAATAAACCTCTTTTGCCTCCTCCTCTCATGTCAGCATAAGAAGCAAGAATCACATAGAAACCAAAGATGTTCAGAGAGACTCCTGGGAGAGAACGCAAGAGCGAGCTCCATGGAGCAACTCAGCCTGACATCCAAGGACCTTGCAAGGGCTCACCTGTAGTCCTGGTCCCCTGTTGTTCCATGCATCTGGAGCACCATTTTTATCTGAGAAAGAAGATTTTATTACAGTCACATGAATAGAATATTTTTTCATTAGAAAAGATGTTAAATTTATTTGTATAATTAAAGCAAATCAACCAGTCAGTGCTCGTGGTTTAGAGAGCTGTGTGTAAAGAGAGATGGTCAGCGTCTCTCTGTATTCTTGGATAGTATTTCTCAAACCTTTTTGGCCGTGACCCACAACAAGGCACACATTTTACATGGTGACTCAGCAGACACATACATAAGTATAAAACGGAAACAAAAGGTCCACAAGGTAATAATCCTTACTATGTGCTCTGGTAATTTCTATTCTATTCTTTTCTATTCTGTCCTATTCTATTTGTTCTATTTCATTTTTTAAATGCTAGTCTAGACTCACTAAATTGTTCATATGACCTATGGTGAGCAGGTCACATACTGCAGTTGGAAAAACACTGCTCTGGGGCACTGTAGCTTTGCACTCACAATTCCTCAACTGATTTGTTTCCTTTCATGTCATAAATCAATGTATGTATAATTTGTTGCCTGCTGTAACTGTGGAATTGGTTTCCTATCCAGCCTTTTCCCTCCTATCAAATCTTTTTCCTCCAGCCAAGAGTGTAATAATGTAGGATATATTGTTTTGGACACACTGGAAACATTTCTAAATCCTTTGGTGCTTCATTCTAAAATGAAACCTGTAAAACCGTAAAACTTACAAATGAGGGTCCTGCATCAGGATGCTTTAAGTTGTAAGTAACAGAAATCCTGCCTTAAACTGTCTTAAATAGTATACAAATATAGCATCTCATAATGAGGAAGTTCAGAGTTAGGCTTGGTTGACTCAGGGGCCTTCTGATGTCACCCAGGATGCTGGTTCTTTCCACCTCTCAGCTCTGCCAGTCTCCAGGTTGGTTTCATTCTCAGGCTGGTATCAAGATGTTACAGATGTTCCAGGTAACGCCTCCAGACACAACTCATCCAGAGGAAAAAGAAGGTGACTCTCATCCTGTGGTTCATTTATGGAGATGCTCCCCACAGATGTCCTGCCGTACCCCACTGGCTATCGTGAAGGTCACATGTCTTTTCCTAAATTAATAGCTGTCAAGGAAGATGTGATGACCCTTAAACAAATCAATTTATGGAGGCGAAAGAGACACCTGCACAATTAAGTCAAAATCCCTGAAGTTATCTTCAATTTCTCCCTTTTTCTCACCTCTGTATCTAATTTGATACCAAATCCAGGTGATTCTTCCTCTAAATAGGTCCAGTATCAGAACATTGCCCACTGTCTCCTGTGCTTTCACCCTGATCCAAGTCACTATCATCTCCTGCCTGGATATCGCCATAGCCTCCAAATTGGTTTCCTTTCTTCCTCTCTTCACCCTTTGGTCTCTTGTCAACACAGAGTAACCTTCTTGAAACAGTAAGTCGGGTCACGTGACTCCCCTGCTTAGAGCTCTCATTGCTCCTCAGCTCACTAAGCGTGGCCTCGAGGCTTTGTACCAAGAGCTGGACACAGAGGAGTGAATGAAACAGACATGGGGCTTACCTTCTTTCGAGGGGTAGGGATACACACAAGCCAATTAAATAAGTAATATATGTAGTGGGGTAGATGGTGATAAGTGTTATGGATAAAAATAGACAGGTCCCTCACATCACACGGTTTATATTCTAATATACTTGAAGGACCTGGTACAGAGTAGGTTTCTGATATGTGAGAGCTACATTAGTTACCTTTTCATTTAAAAGTGACAGGAACCTAATTCATACCTAATTAAGCAAATCAGGAGAAACGTAAAAGCGGGTCCAGCTCCAGGCCCAGCAGGATTTAGAGGTTCAAATATGTTCAGGAGCCTGTTTCTCTCCACCTTTCCTTCATGCTTTTCCCCGCATTGGCTTCATTCTCAGATACACTCTTACCAAACAGGGGCAACGATGGACACCATGGCTCCAACTAACATTTACTGTCCTAGCAACCTGGTAGGAAGAGAAGCTACCACAACTTTCTAGCCACACTCAAGCCAAATTTTAAAAACACAGCTCCAAATAAATTATTAACCTGAATGTCAATTTCCTTTTCTGTAGATTGAGGGCATTAATAATAATACCTATTTCACAGATCACTGTAAGGAAAGTTTGCTTACTGTATCTAAAGGCCACTTGCATAGGATTTGGCCAGAAGAGCACAAAATAAATATTGACTCATTGTTAATTTGTTTTCAGGTGTGGGTGTATTGATCCTAATTTCTGCTTCAGAGAGCTGTCCGAAATCAACAAATTTTATCAATGCTTAAAATTAGTACTTTGTTATGCATTATCCTGCCCTGTGGCTGTTTTATGAGAACCTTTCTTCGGTTGTATTGCAAAGTCTTCCTTATGAAGTAAGGTAGCTAAGAAATGAATTCGTTATCTGAAAAACCTGGGTTCAAATCCTGCTCTGCCACGTAAACTTGTGGGATCTTGTGCAGATGATTACCTTCCATGAGACTCACTTTGCTTATTTGTAAAGTAGGGATAGTGATACCTAGTTCACTGGGTTGCTGGAAGGATGAAATGAGATGATATTTATTATTTCCCTAGCACCGTGGCAGGTTCAATATACAGTAGCTTGAAGCTATGAGCCTAGGATGGTGTCCTCCTCACAGTGACTATTCAGTAAATCCATACTTGGAATTAGACACACATTCTAGACCCTCAGGTTTGGTGACCCACGCCTGAACTCTTGGGGCAGCTCTGCTTCAACAGATATTTTTGCAAACTCATTCTTAAGAATTTCCTTGGACATGAGTTCTGAACAGTCAAGGTTTCAAGCCACTTCTTTGGTTTAATAACTATCAAAAAGATGTTATTTCACTCTAGTTTTTCTTAACCTAAATTCTATCCCATGTCAATAATTATCCTTCCCTGTCATTTCTCTCATATAATGTACTTCATTTTCTTTTTTTATCAAATTAAGCTAAGAGGCTGTTTCTAAAGGGCCCCAGGGTGAGGGGTAAGTGCACTCGTGCTCTGACTTCTGAAGTCATGAAAGGGTGGCTTTGAAAGGGGGCAAAGTAGTAAGATGGCATTTAGGGACAACATGTGACTTGTGTGCGGACTGTGTGTGGAAGGGGCTCGTGTCACCTGGCAGGAAAGCAGCACTGACCTTTTGGCACCAGCTGGTGATATTGTCATCTTCTCCATTCACTAGATTTCTCTTTTTGTCTATTTCATCTTATTCAAAAAAATATTTGTCGAGCCCGTATTATGTACCAGGCTGTGTGCTAGATGTGGGGCAACGCAGAAACACAAGTCACAGCCTCTGCCCTGAAGAAACCTGGAGTTCTCAGAGAGAGAGTTGACAGGCGGATGTACACAGAAGGGGATCCTCATGCGAGAAAGACCTGGAGTGAGAATGCTGGGCACGCATGGGGGTCAGCGAACATGGCTCTGTTTCGGCTGGAGTCCACGGACTGCAGGAAAGGGACTATAAGAGAACAGGGCAGACAGTAGGGTGGGACCCTATCACGTGTCAGGAGTTGGGACTTTCACAGCGAGGATACTCCTCCAGGGCTATCAGAAAACATCTACTGCCCGCTGTACCACCCTGATCATTGCCATGATGAAGCTGAGCAGAGGACAAGCCAAAGCTGTGGCAGCTCTTCAAGGGCAGTCAGTTTGCCATGTGCTGGGGCTTTATTCCTCTTGTGATTTGCTTGGGATTTAAGAGGCATGCAGATCCTGAGATGTCTAAACCAAGCATTTTGAGCCTACTTTGGTGATAAAGGACAATTTGGTCTTCTGGATGTGGAAGCAGTCAATAAATAGGCACAACATGGAAGGTGTGTGCTCTGATTAGGATAAGAAGTGGCACATTGTTCAGATGTTCACCACTTGGATGGCATAGGGATCTTACTTCGCAGATACATCTGTGGCAGAGTGGAACTCCACTGACTTCTTTATGATGGATTGTATCAAAACAAATATTTTTGACAATGAAAAACTAAATAAAAAACACATCTACCCAGCCTCCCTGTCTTTAGGCTAATAAGGAATTGTCTCCATTTGACTAACACAGGCAATGAGGTTCAGAGATGTTAAGTGACTTTCCCGAGGTCACACAGCTTCCATGGGCCTTCTTTGGGAGAATGAAGCAGCTCCCAAAGCCATATCTTTTTTTTTTTTTTTTTTGATTAAAAAAAATATTTATTTATTTGGCTGTGCTGGGTCTCAGTTATGGCATGTGGGATCTTTAGTTGTGGCATGTGGGCTCTTAGTTGCAGCATGCAGGATCTAGTTCTCTGACCAGGGATCGAACATGGGCCCCCTGCATTGGGAGTGTGGAGTCTTAACCACTGGACCACCAGGGAAGTCCCCCAAAGCCACCTCTTTGATTCGGCTTTGTTCTAAAAGAAAGGGTATATATGAGTTACAGTGGGATTTTTATAACCTAATTGACCAATAAATTTCATAGATAATGACAACTACAAATATTTCTGTATTTCTTTAATATATTTGCACTCAGCTCAAGGGATAAAAATCTCAACAGAGACACTGTTTAGATTTCATTCATTCATAAACACCCATTACATAGAAAGCACAGGGCTAGGATTCTTCAGAGAAGAATAAACAGTACATGCTTTCTCTTCTACTTGTATGCATACTAATGCAATCCTAAATTGAGTTCTGTATTCCATCAAGGTAATAAAACCTATCCATTTTGACATTGAGCTGCCCATTATCCAATACAAAGCAATTTCTTTTTTAAGACAATTTTTAAAAAGTTGTTTTAGGTTCACAGCAAAATTAAGGGTAATGCACATGAAACAGGAGGGAAGGGGGCAGGGCACAACCTTTGAATGACACAGCCCAAGGACATGACATAAACTGATTAGAACCAAATAGGTCCAAGGTGGTCGATGAGTTGACTTCCACTAGACCTTGAGCCTCAGTATACCCTCATTGTAACATATCAGCAAGCTAAGTGACACATCCACAGGTGCCATGACAGTTGCAAGGCTGACCATAAAGGTCAAAAAGTGGGCGGTGGCCCAATTTCTGGAAATCCCCACCCCTTCCCCAAAATAGCTGAAATATTCCTCCCACTCATTAGCCTATGAAATTACCCACACCTATAAAAACTGACAACCACATACCCTGGTGCGGCTCTCACCTTCTGAGATGGCCCATACTTCCTGTGGAGTGTGTTTCTCTCTAAATAAATCCACTTCTTATTTATCACTTTGTCTCTCACTGAATTCTTTCTGCGATGAGACATCAAGAAACTGAGCTTCATTAAGTCCTAAGACCAGGTGTGTGGTCTCAATTAAAAGACCGTGGGTTCAAGTCCCAATCTGAGTTACACAGTTTCATACAGAGATTATACCCTGCCCCTACGTACACATAGTTTCTTTGGTTATAAACTTCCCCCACCAGAATGGTACATTTGTTATAATTGATGAACCTACATTGACACATCATTCTTACCTGAAAAATGGGTTTGCCTCTTGGTGCTTGTTGAAGCAAAAGACACAACCAAGCCAAAGATCAGGAGAAGGAGCATTTATTACTTGCAGCCAGTAAGGAGAACACTGGGGATCTTTCCCACAGCAGTGTCTCCCGAACAGCAAAATCGGGGAAGTTTTAAGCTAGGGGTACATGCATATTCATGAGGGGGCTTGGCTGGTCCACAGAGTCCAAGCTTTAGTTGATTGAAGTCACGAGGATCAGAGAAGGTCAATATCATTATCCCTTAGGTTCTGTTGTTCTGGTGGTTGAGCACTTCAGGCTAATCTTTACCATTGAAATAGAACTGGGAGTCTTTACAACTGATATATTATCTTTGATATTGTTACTTCTCTTGCCTGATTGCATTCTTTTGTTCCCTAAGATCATTAATTACTGAGATTTGTTCAAAGGCAAGCATTGAGGCCAGATTTAGCTCACAAAATGGCTTAGACCAAAAATGGCTTCTCTTATGTCAAGCCATAAGGGAAGTGGTTCTCTTTCTCTGGGACCCCCTACCTTATCTGCTTACATTATCACTCAAATTCCATGGTTTACATTAGGGTTCACTCTTGGTGTTGTGCATTCTATGGGTTTGGACAAATGCATAATGACACATATCTATCAATATGATATCATATAGAGTATTTTCACTGCCCTAAAAATCCTTTGTGCTTCGCCTATTCATCTCTCCCCATTCCCAGCTCTTGGCAATCAAAAGTCTTGTTACTGTTTTGATAGTTTTGCCTTTTCCAGAATGTCATATGGTTGAAATGATATAGTATGAAGCTGTGATACTGTGATTTATAATAAGAAATATATGTTTGGTCTTCATCTAGTTTCTGTCACAGGGCTCCTAAAACCCTTGGAATTTGCTAAGTGATAAGAGCAACAAATGGATCTTTTGTTATGTTAATGAAATGACCCTCGGACTGCACCTAAGGCTGATTACCAGGAGAACCAGCCATGCAATTAGAGGGTTGGAGCTTTTAGTGCCACCCCTGACTTCCAAGGAGGGGAGAGGGGCTGGAGATTGAGTTCAGTCACCAATGGTTTAATCAGTGGTTCGATGGTCAATAATTTGGTTTAACCAATCATTAAATCATTAAACCAATGGTTTAATCATTCATGCCTAAATAGTGACGCCTCCATAAAAAATCTCTAAAGTACCGAGAGCTTCTGGGTTGGTGATTATGTGGAGGTGCTGGGAAGGCGGCTGGAGAGGGAATAGAAGTTCCTCACCTCCTCCTCCATTGCTTGCCCTATGCATCACTTCCATCTGGCTGTTCCTGAGTTACATCCTTTCATAATAAAACAGTAGTCTAGTAAGGAAACTGCTCCTCTGAGTTCTGTGAGCCAGCCACTCCAGCAAATTGACGGAACCCAAGGAGGGGTGGCTGGAAGCTTCAATCTCTAGCTGGTTGGTCAGAAGCACAGGTGACAACCTGGACTTGCAACAGGTGTCTGAAACAGTGTAGGGGATGGTCTTGTAGGACTGAGTCCTTAAGCTGTGGGATCTGATGCTCTCTCTGGGTAGATAGTGTCAGAACTGAGTTGAATTGTAGGACATCCAGCTGGTGTCTGGAGAATTGCTTGTTGGTGTGGGGAACATCCCCCCGCCCACTTTCAAACTGGTACCAGAACCTGGAGTAGTCTTTTCAGATTGGCTTCTTTCCCTTAGCAATATGCATTTAAGATTCTTCCATGTCTTTTCATGGCTTGATAGTTCATTTCTTATTAGTTTTGAGTAATATTCCGTCGTCTGGATGTACCACAGTATATTTATCCATTCACCTACTGAAGGACATCTTGGTTGCTTCCAAGTTTTGGCAACTATGAATCAAGTTGCTATAAACATCTGTGTGCAGGTTTCTGTGTGGATATAAGTTTTCAACTCCTTTGGGTAAATGCTAAGGAGCACAACTGCTATATCAGGTGGTAAAAGTATGTTTAGTTTTGTAAGAAACCAGCAAAGTTTCTTCCAAAGTGACTGTACCATTTTACATTCCCACCAGAAATGAATGAGAGTTCCTGTTGCTCCACATAGCCACCAGCATTTGTTGTTGTCAGGGTTTGATCATTCTAAAAGGTGTACAAAGCAAGTTTTAATGTAAGGAAAACAAAATTTTATCTTATCTCTATCTCCATCTACCTATATATCTCCAAAGATTTAGTGGCAAAAAGATAAACTTAGGAATCTGACTGCTAAGGATTCCTGCTCCATCACTTCCTAGCTATATGGCCTTGGGCAAATTATTTAACTTCTCCATTTCCTCTTTTATAAACAGGCCATGGTAATGGAAGTCTCATAGCATTTTGAGAGTATTGTATAAAACAACATATGTAAAGCACTCAGCAGTGTCCAGTCACACAGCAAGCACTTAATGAGTACACATCCTTGTCTCCTCCCCTTGTAAAACACGTGGTTCCGGTCATCTCTCTGTATTATGATAGCACTTCTCTCTTATCTCATCATTGCTGTCAATTACTAACATGACTAGACTCGACCTTCTGATTTTTCAGGATTTTTTAAAAAATTAATTAATTTATTTTTATTTTTGGCTGTGTTGGGTCTTCGTTTCTGTACGAGGGCTTTCTCTAGTTGTGGCGAGCAGGGGCCACTCTTCATCGCGGTGCGCGGGCCTCTCACTATCGCGGCCTCTCTTTTTTTTTAATTTTTTATTTATTTATTTATTTATTTATTTATAGCTGTGGTGGGTCTTCGTTTCTGTGCGAGGGCTTTCTCCAGTTGCGGCAAGTGGGGGCCACTCTTCATCGCCGTGCACGGGGCTCTCACCATCGCGGCCTCTCTTGTTGCGAAGCACAGGCTCCAGACGCGCAGGCTCAGCAATTGTGGCTCACGGGCCCAGTCGCTCCGCGGCATGTGGGATCTTCCCAGACCAGGGCTCGAACCCGCGTCCCCTGCATTGGCAGGCAGATTCTCAACCACTGCGCCACCAGGGAAGCCCTCGCGGCCTCTCTTGTTGAGGAGCACAGGCTCCAGACGTGCAGGCTCAGTAGTTGTGGCTCACGGGCTTAGCTGCTCCGCGGCATGTGGGATCTTCCCAGACCAGGGCTTGAACCCGTGTCTCCTGCATTGGCAGGCAGATTCTCAACCACTGTGCCACCAGGGAAGCCCTCAGGATATTTTTTAACTTATTTTACAGAATAATGGTGAACTTAATCAAAGCTATTGCCTTTTATTTTACTAGTGGCTACACAGCCCATAGAATATAACTTAAAGCAGTATAGAATCTAATACTAGATGCTCATTTCATGTAGTATTCTTTTAAATGAATTAATGAACAACTTCTCCAATTTGAAGAAACTTCTAGATTATTAAAAACCCATCAAGTAATAACATTGTCCTGACAGTTTACAGATTCCTGCTTAGATCCCCTATCCTGAAACATGTTAGAACTCATATTTTTAAGTTTCCGTTTCTAAATGTGATATCCTTTGAAGGGAGATTATTAAGTTGCTTCACATTAGGAACATAGTACGTAAATAAGTTATGCCCACATGCAGAATGTTTTCCATACAAGAACTGCAAGAGGCCTACCAGAAACGATCGCAAAACCTCCATAATTATAACAAACCAATGGAACGAGCAATGTTGGTGGCATAGGAAGGGGAGCAAAGAAGGAAACAGAACTTAGAGAATTGGTTCAAACCTCAGCCAAAGGAATTAGGAAACTGGAAACTTGATGGTCAAAGCAAGATTTGCCTTTGTTTACTTCTCAAATAAAAGTAAAGGAAATCATGAACAGTGGGAAAATTCCTTCCACCTCCCCAAAGGGAGATAGAAGGGGCCTAGGAAGGCTGTCATCTGGATTTATAAATAAGAAACTGCAACACAGCCAGTTTTACTGCCATCAAAATGTGAGCTCTTTCCAAATGTAGCTAATGATGGGTACATTGAGCTGAGACAACTTAATTCTAATTCCAGAACAGACACCTCACATGCTTAGTTTTCCTTATCCTGCTTTTCTGTTACTGCCATAAATGATGTAAATAGTACATTCTCTTCTTTGGGAAGAGTAACAGGAGTGACGGTGGTTTGTTTTTCAACTCTTCTGTTTGTGTTGATACCCTTGACCAGGGAGAAATCTGCCAAACATGTAATGTGTAAGGAATTCAACATGCAACTTGAGGCTGCAAGTTCCTTGAGGATAAGGACCGATCTGGTGCTCTTTTCACATCCTTCAGTCTCTAGCTTGTGGATGTGGGGGAAGAGTCCATAGAACCTGGCATTCAAAAGAGAATTAGGGAGGGGTTCCTAGAGGCCTGGGGCCATCCTCACCCCAAGGATCACAGAGAGTTGTTTCTACCAACCGAAGGAGGCAAATTAAGATGTGGAGTCAGAGGAAGGCCCTTCCCTCACCTGTGCACTTCACAAGCAAATTGCAGAGAGAAGGTGGTAATTAACCCTTCAAGGAAATCCTTTCCCGAACGTTGGCATCCTAGGTATAATATCCTATATGCATTAAACATTTAGACTGATTACCATTGACTTTTCTGCCTTGGTCCAACATGTAGCTAGCTGTGGATCCTGGGACCACCATGGTGGCAGACTCTCTTCTTCATCCTTCAGAAGATCCATCTTTGGGGCTCTTTCTTCTCCTTCCACCCCTACTCTTCTTTTTCTTCCTCCTTTCCCTCCTCTTCTTGCACACTCATCAAATTCAGCATTACCATTCACTGTTTTTCACTTAGGATGCATCTTCATAATTGTAGACTGTCATAATTCAATTGGACTTTAGGGTGGTCTTAACAGATCAACAGATCAATGGCAGTCAAAGTAACTGTGAGAAATTAGTCATTAAATGCAGTTGTATAAACACCTCTGGTGGCAAGAGGAATAAATTGTGGCATAATAGTTAGGATTTTTTGAGACTCTAGTAGGTACCAGAGAGGCAATGTGCTAAGTATCTATATTTATTGTTTTATCCAGGCCTCACATCACCTGATCAATTAGCTACAATTATTCCTATGTCACAAATGGGAGAACTATGGCTTAGAAAGAAACGCAAAGTCACTTGCCCAAGGTTGTGCAGCTAGTAAGTGATGGAGCAGGTTTGAACCCAAGAATTTTGATTCTGCAACTTACCCAAGAATTTTGATTCTGCAACTTAGACTCTTAATGACTACGCTATGCTGCATTACTTCCTTGAGGGGAAATTAGGGGCACCATTCTTGTTTTATTCCCTTGAAGTTTCAGTTTTTTGTGTTCAAAGGTCTTGTCACATCAATTTTTTTTTTAAAGTAATGTGAACTTCGAGTCTGAAAAGTTGTCTCAAAGTTCTTTAATTATGAAAAAAATCCTTGTTTGAGGATGCACTTCTGTGAATCTTTTCAACCATTTTCTTTTGACTTAGCGATCTTACTTTATTCAACACAAAATCTATAATTTAATACTCTGCTTCAGCTTCTTCTAAACGTTCCATAAACTGTGATGATTGTTAGGACAGAAACAGGAAGAAAACTCAGGATCTTAAAATTGTTTTCTTTGTAACGTGATGAATCAGACTTGCAAAGTCCACAGCACAGAAGCTCCTGATAACGCTAATTCTGTGGAAGGGGTGCATACCACCCCCTTTTTGAAAACAAAACTTCCTCTAGATGTTTGTTCTATTTGTGGCAGATTTTTCCAAATTTAGACTAATGTTCTCATTCCTTACTGATGTGTGGGTGGAAGCTTTCTTAAGTCATACAAACCATGACCGTCCCATATCTATCACTGGGAGACCTTAAGTCAGTCATTTAATTCTTTGAGTCTGAGTGTTTTTACTTTTAGAATGAAGTGTGGTATAATGAAGGCACCTCTAGATCCGTTCTCCGCCTTTCCCCCTCTACTCTGTGTCCTGGGGTCTTTATGGACCACATCGGTGGTTCTCTTGCCTGCTGACTTCCTGTTGGGCTCAACCAATGGGAGGTACCAGCAGAAGGTCAGAGGAGAGGAAGGCATATTTATTTGACCAGCTCCCTCGTTCACAGTGCATGGCAACAGCCACATTCCTCTCCCAAAGGTCATCACCTCTCCTACAGCCTCAGCTCTTAAGTTCCAGGAACCACTCCCTCCCTTCACCCTTCCTCAGCCAGGTCAGCAATGGCTTCCTGCCTATGTTAACCCTATCCTCACCGGGCACTCTGATACAGAAGATATGGGTTTAGGTAAATTCTAACGTTTCTTCTAATCCTAAATTAAGTAGAATCCCTTTTTGATATGTCCTAGAAAGATCTTTTCTTATGAGAAAGGAGATGGTTTTCATGCCTAGTTGATAGAATGTATTCTGATAGGAGCCAGCATGTGTAAATGAGAGGATATTGGACTGGGAGTCAGGAGATCAGCAGTGCTGCTAAATAGGATACAACTTTCTTTCTCTTTGTAAAAAATTGTAGTAAAATAACACATAACATAAAAATTACCATCTTAACTTAAGTGAACAGTTCAGTGGCATTAAGTACATTCACATTGCTGCGCTACCATCACTACCATCTGTCCACAGAACTCTTTTCATGTTGCAAAACTGAAACTCTGTGGCCATTAAACAATCACTGTTTTCCCTCCCCTGAGCTCCTGGGAACAACTGTTCTACTTTTTGTCTCTTTGAATTTTTTGACTCTAGGTACCTCATATAAGTGGAATCATACATATTTGTCTTTTTGTGACTGATTTATTTCACTTAGCATAATGTCCTCAGAGTTCATCCATGTTGAGCATGTTTCAGAATTTCTTTCCTTTTAAAGGCTGAATAATATTCCATTTTTTGTATACACCACATTTTTTGTATCCATTCATCTGTCTATGCACACTTGGATTACTTCCACTTTTTGGCTACCACAAATAATAATGCTATGAACATAGGTATCCAAATAATCATATTCAAGTCCCTGCTTCCAATACTTTTGGATATGTAACCAGAAGTGCAATTGCTGGATCATATGGTAATTCTACTTTTAATTTTTTAAGGAACCACCATCCTGTTTTCCATAGTGGCTTCACCTCTCTGCAGTGTACAAGGGTTCTGATGTCTCCACATCCTCACAAACACTTGTGATTTTCTGTTTCTTGTTTTTTGTTTTTTAAATAGTAACCATCCTACAGGTATACAGCTTTGAATCAATATTTATTTAGCACCTGTTCATCCATTCACTGTGTTAGGTACTGGAAATACGACAAACAGACTCTGCTCTAATGGAGTTTATAATTCTAGAGGGAAGAACAGACAAAAACAAACAAATGAAATAAAATAATTACAAATCTTGAGAAATGCTATGAAGGAAACAGAGATGAGGCAGATAATGATGGAGACCTACTTGTGGGGAAAAAAAACCTTTTATGAAGAAGTGACATTTAAATAGAGATATGAAAGAGCTAGCTAAGAGGAAAGAAAGCATATAGAAAAGAGCAAGCCAGGCAGGGGTGGCAAATGTGCAAAGGGCTGGAGTGCGGGAAGAGCTTGGGGTGTTCAGGTTGCGGAGGGGGCAGCAGTGTTACTGGATGGTGGAGCGGGGAGGCACAGACGTGGAGAGGACAAGGTAGGCACCTTGTTGTTCAGGTCCTTATAAAGCCACTTTTCAGATCTGGGATTTTATTCAGTGTTCAGTAGGAGGCCATTGAAGTGTTCCATGGGAGAATTGCATGCTCTGAGCTTTGGACTAAACACTGACCTAAGCTTCCGCTCACTAGGTGTCTTCCCAGGAGCCCTTGCAGCTTCGGGGCTGTGGGTCACTGGCTCCTGGAAGCCGCGTTGTGCAGGGTTAAGGACTCATGCTCTGGGGTCAGATATACTTGGATTCAAATCCCCCTTCTACCACCTACTTGCAGTGTGACTTTAAACAGGTTGCTTAAGTCAGCGGTCCCCAACCTTTCTGTCACCAGGGACCGGTTTCGTGGAAGACGCTTTTTCCACGGATGGGGCGGCGGCAGGGGTGGTGGGGGTTCAGGCGGTATTGGGATTGATGGGGAGCGGCAGGTGAAGCTTCACTCACTTGCCCGCCGCTCACCTCCTGCTGTGCAGCCTGGTTCCTAGGGGAACCAGGGGGTTGGGGATCCCTGATTTAAGCCCTCAGAGCCTCAGTTTCTTCATCAGGAAAATGGGAAAAAATGGTACTTTCTTCATAAAATTGTTTAAGGATAAGATGAAAAAATATATGTGAATCCCTTAACACAGTGCCTGGCACACATTAAACTCTAATAAACATTAGCTATTATAATTATTATAATCTTTCATTCACTCATTCAACAAGCTTTTATTGAGAGCATATTGTGTCCCTGGTTCTGAGCTAGGTGAGAGGGTTAAAAAGATGAGACCATTGTCCTGGTTTTCAAGAAGCAGCAACACATCTAATTATAACACAGAATGCTAAGTGCAATGGGAGACGTAAGGATAGGACATTATAAATGCACAGAGAAGGTGCACTCAACCTAGACTGGGGATGGGGACGTAGAAGAGTCCCCCTACAGCAAGTGATAACTGAGCCATGTCTTAGAGAATGAGTTGAGGGGGGGGGTGAAGGACATCTAGACAGAGAGGACCACATGAGTGAGCGGAGGGAGACAAGAAGCAGCATAGAGTGCAAGAGGGGAACACGCTGCAGTTCGGGGGCTGCCAGGATATTAAGCATTGGGATAGGTGGCCCAGAGAGCCAGACAGAGGCGAGATCATAGAGATCCCTGTATAATAGGCTGAGGAACTTGGAGTTTACCCTGTAGGCAATGGTGAACTACTGAAGGATTTCTAGCCCTGTACAGATTTGAGTTTTAGATAGTTCATTCTTGGCATGTGCAGAAAATGGATGTAATTGGGAAAAGAATGAAAGAAGGGAGAACAAGTAGGAGACAACTGCAGTAAACCAGGCAAGAAAGAGACAGTGTGAGTCTGAATAAGATCATTGGACATACGGATGGAGAAGATGAGGCAGATTTTTTTTGTTTTTGTTTATTTTTTCACACACACTGTATTTTATTTTTACAAGAGATAAATAAACTGACACCAAGCATTGTAAATGGATGACCACAACAAAAGCAACAATGATTGCAATTACCAAACACGAAACACACTCATACTATGTCATAATATTGACATTCAGTCCAGTAATCCTCCACTGTAACAGCTCCTTTACTTTGCAGTGAAAATTGATTTGTATATTTTTTGCCTCTGAGTCCTTGTGGGATTTTTTTTTTATTCAAACAGAAAGTCACAAAAATTATAATCATCCTCATCAGTTCACTCAGTCCCATGTAATTAATTTTTTTTATCTTGATCTTTTGTTAACACTTTTATGAATTCATCAGTTTTCCATTAGAGTTCTGAAAATGCTTATTCATTCAGTTCAACAGTATAGTCAGTTACCAGAAACCTGTACTTGTCAGAGTCTTTTCAATGAATTCCTTGAAGATGAAACCCTTTTATAGGAACATTTTTGCGAAAGCATCAGAGTACACCCAGAACTGTCTGTAAATGACAAAAGACTTAAAAATGACCACGGTTAAAGATTTGATGAAAGTTCATAATAATGCAATCGACAAGGAATTTGGTTATTTCTGAGATACATTTTAAAGTAATAACTAGAATTATGACATAACATTAAACCAGAACATATAAGATTTTTAGAAATTTGATGTAATGTCTGAAACATTTATATTAACATATTCCATAAAAATAACCCAAAGACAGTTTAGTATTAGTTGTTTTATTCTTTGTTTGTTTATACTGCAGGTTCTTATTAGTCATCCATTTTATGCACATCAGTGTATACATGTCAATCCCAGTCGCCTAATTCCTCACACCACCATCCCCACCCCACCACGGTTTTCCCCCCTTAGTGTCCATAAGTTTGTTCTCTACATCTGTGTCTCAACTTCTGCCCTGCAAACTGGTTTATCTGTACCATTTTTCTAGGTTCCACATACATGCATTAATATACGATATTTGTTTTTCTCTTTCTGACTTACTTCACTCTGTATGACAGTCTCTAGATCCATCCACGTCTCAACAAATGACCCAATTTCATTCCTTTTTATGGCTGAGTAATATTCCATTGTATATATGTACCACTTCTTCTTTATCCATTCGTCTGTCGATGGGCATTTAGGTTGCTTCCATGACATGGCTATTGTAAATAGCACTGCAATGAACATTGGGGTGCATGTGTCTTTTTGAATTATGGTTTTCTCTGGGTATATGCCCAGTAGTGGGATTGCTGGATCATATGGTAATTCTATTTTTAGTTTTTTAAGGAACCTCCATATTGTTCTCCATAGTGGCTGTATCAATTTACATTCCCACCAACAGTGCAAGAGGGTTCCCTTTTCTCCACACCCTCTCCAGCATTTGTTGTTTGTAGATTTTCTGATGATGCCCATTCTAACTGCTGTGAGGTGATACCTCATTGTAGTTTTGATTTGCATTTCTCTAATAATTCGTGATGTTGAGCAGCTTTGCATGTGCTTCTTGGCCATCTGGATGTCTTCTTTGGAGAAATGTCTATTTAGGTCTTCTGCCCATTTTTGGATTGGGTTGTTTGTTTCTTTAATATTGAGCTGCATGAGCTGTTTATATATTTTGGAGATTAATCCTTTGTCCGTTGATTCATTTGCGAATATTTTCTCCCATTCTGAGGGTTGTCTTTTCATCTTGTTCATGGTTTCCTTTGCTGTGCAAAAGCTTTGAAGTTTCATTAGGTCCCATTTGTTTATTTTTGTTTTTATTTCCATTACTCTAGGAGGTGGATCAAAAAAGATCCTGCTGTGATTTATGTCAAAGAGTGTTCTTCTTATGTTTTCCTCTAAGAGTTTTATAGTGCCCGGTCTTACATTTAGGTCTCGAAGCCATTTTGAGTTTATTTTTGTGTATGGTGTTAGGGAGTGTACTAGTTTCATTCTTTTACATGTAGCTGTCCAGTGTTCCCAGCACCACTTATTGAAGAGACTGTCTTTTCTCCATTGTGTATCTTTGCCTCCTTTGTCATAGATTAGTTGACCATAGGTGCGTGGGTTTATCTCTGGGCTTTCTATCTTGTTCCATTGTTCTATGTTTCTGTTTTTGTGCCAGTACCATATTGTCTTGATTACTGTAGCTTTGTAGTAGAGTCTGAGGTCAGGGAGTCTGATTCCTCCAGCTCCGTTTTTTTCCCTCAAGACTGCTTTGGCTATTCGGGGTCTTTTGTGTCTCCATACAACTTTTAAGATGATTTGTTCTAGTTCCGTAAAAAAATGCCATTGGTAATTTGATAGGGATTGCATTGAATCTGTAGATTGCTTTGGGTAGTATACTGATTTTCACAATATTGATTCTTCCAATCCAAGAGCATGGTATATCTCTCCATCTGTTGGAATCATCTTTAATTTCTTTCATCAGTGTCTTATAGTTTTCTGCATACAGGTCATTTATTTCCCTAGGTAGGTTTATTCCTAGGTATTTCGTTCTTTTTATTGCAATGGTAGATGGGAGTGTTTCCATAATTTCTCTTTCAGATTTTTCATCATTAGTATATAGGAATGCAAGAGATTTCTGTGCATTAATTTTGTATCCTGCAACTTTACCAAATTCATTGATTAGGTCTAGTAGTTTTCTGGTGGCATTCTTAGGATTCTTTATGTATAGTATCACGTCATCTGCAAACAGTGACAGTTTTATTTCTTCTTTTCCAATTTGTATTCCTTTTGTTTCTTTTTCTTCTCTTATTGCCATGGCTAGGACTTCCAAAACTATGTTGAATAATAGTGGTGAGAGTGGACATCCTTGTCTTGTTCCTGATCTTAGAGGAAATGCTTTCAGTTTTTCACCATTGAGAATGATGTTTGCTGTGGGTTTGTCATATATGGCCTTTATTATGAGGAGGTAGGTTCCCTCTATGCCCACTTTCTGGAGAGTTTTTATAATAAATAGGTGTTGAACTTTGTCAAAAGCCTTTTCTGCATCTATTGAGATGATCATATGGTTTTTATTCTTCAATTTGTTAATATGGTGTATCACATTTTTTGATTTGTGTATATTGAAGAATCTTTGCATCCCTGGGATAAATCCCACTTGATCATGGTGTATGATCCTTTTAGTGTGGTTTTGGATTCTGTTTGCTAGTATTTTGTTGAGGATTTTTGTATCTATATTCATCATTGATATTGGTCTGTAACTTTCTTTTTTTGTAGCATCTTTGTCTGGTTTTGGTATCAGGGTGATGGTGGCCTCATGGAATGAGTTTGGGAGTGTTCCTTCCTCTGCAGGTTTTTGGAAGAGTTTGAGAAGGAGGGGTGTTAGCTCTTCTCTAAATGTTTGATAGAATTCACCTGTGAAGCCATCTGGTCCTGAACTTTTGTTTGCTGGAAGATTTTTAATCACAGTTTCAATTTCATTCCTTGTGATTGGTCTGTTCATATTTTCTGTTTCTTCCTTGTTCAGTCTTGGAAGCTTATACCTTTCTAAGAATTTGTCCATTTCTTCCAGGTTGTCCATTTTATTGGCATAGAGTTGCTTGTAGTATCTCTTAGGATGCTTTGTATTTCTGCGGTGTCTGTTGTAACTTCTCCTTTCTCATTTCTAATTTTATTGATTTGAGTCCTCTCCCTCTTTTTCTTGATGAGTCTGGTTAATGGTTTATCAATTTTGTTTATCTTCTCAAAGAAGCAGCTTTTAGTTTTATTGATCTTTGCTGTTGTTTTCTTTGTTTCTATTTCATTTACTTCTGCTCTGATCTTTATGATTTCTTTCCTTCTGCTAACTTTGGGTTTTGTTTGTTCTTCTTTCTCTAGTTCTTTTAGGTGTAAGATTAGATTGTTTACCTGAGATTTTTCTTGTTTCTTGAGGTAGGCTTGTATAGCTATAAACTTCCCTCTTAGAACTGCTTTTGCTGCATCTGATAGGTTTTGGATCATCGTGTTTTCATTGTCATTTGTCTCTAGATATTTTTTGATTTCCTCTTTGATTTCTTCAGTGATCTCTTGGTTATTTAGTAACGTATTGTTTAGCTTCCTTGTGTTTGTGTTTTTTACGTTGTGTTCTCTGTAATTGATTTCTAATCTCAAAGCGTTGTGGTCAGAAAAGATGCTTGATATGATTTCAGTGTTCTTAAATTTACTGAGGCTTGATTTGTGACACAAGATGTGATCTATCCTGGAGAATGTTCCATGCACACTTGAGAAGAAAGTGTAATCTGCTGTTTTTGGATGGACTGTCCTATAAATATCAATTAAATCTATCTGGTCTATTGTGTCATTTAAAGCTTCTGTTTCCTTATTTATTTTCATTTTGGAGATCTGTCCTTTGCTGTAAGTGAGGTGTTAAAGTCCCCCACTATGAATGTTTTACTGTCGATTTCCTCTTTTATAGCTGTTAGCAGTTGCCTTATGTATTGAGGTGGTCCTATGTTGGGTGCATATATATTTATAATTGTTATATCTTCTTCTTGGATTGATCCCTTGATCATTATGTAGTGTCCTTCCTTGTCTCTTGTAACATTCTTTATCTTAAAGTCTATTTTATCTGATATGAGTATAACTACTCCAGCTTTCTTTTGATTTCCATTTGCATGGAATATCTTTTTCCATCCCCTCACTTTCAGCCTGTATGTGTCCCTAGGTCTGAAGTGGGTCTCTTGTAGACAGCATATATATGGGTCTTGTTTTTGTATCCATTCTGCAAGCCTGTGTCTTTTGATTGCAGCATTTAATCCATTCATGTTTAAGGTAATTATTGATATTTATGTTCCTGTGACCATTTTCTTAATTGTTTTGGGTTTGTTTTTGTAGATCCTTTTCTTCTCTTGTGTTTCCCACTTAGAGAAGTTCCTTTAGCATTTGTTGTAGAGCTGGTTTGGTGGTGCTGAATTCTTTTAGCTTTTGCTTGTCTGTAAAGCTTTTGATTTCTCCATCATATCTGAATGAGATCCTTGCTGGGTAGAGTAATCTTGGTTGTAGGTTCTTCCCTTTCATCACTCTAAGTATATCATGCCACTCCCTTCTGGCTTGTAAAGTTTCTGCTGAGAAATCAGCTGTTAACCTTATGGGAGTTCCCTTGTATGTTATTTGTTGTTTTTCCCTTGCTGCTTTCAATAATTTTTCTGTCTTTAATATTTGCCATTTTTATTACTTTGTGTCTCGGCATGTTTCTCCTTGGGTTTATCCTTTATGGGACTTGCTGTGCTTCCTGGACTTGGGTGGCTATTTCCTTTCCCATGTTTGGGAAATTTTCGACTATAATCTCTTCAGATATTTTCTCTGGTCATTTCTCTCTCTCTTCTCCTTCTGGGACCCCTATAATGCGAATGTTGTTGCGTTTAATGTTGTCCCAGAGGTGTCTTAGGCTGTCTTCATTTCTTTTCATTCTTTTTTCTTTAGTCTGTTCCGCAGCAGTGAATTCCACCATTCTGTCTTCCAGGTCACTTATCCATTCTTCTGCCTCAGTTATTCTGCTATTGATTCCTTCTCGTGTAGTTTTCATTTCAGTTGTTGTGTTCTTCATCTCTGTTTGTTTGTTCTTTAATTCTTCTAGGTCTTTGTTAAACATTTCTTGCCTCTTCTCGCTCTTTGACTCCATTCTTTTCCCGAGGTCCTAGATCATCTTCCCTATCATTATTCTGAATTCTTTTTCTGGAAGGTTGCCTATCTTTGCTTCATTTAGTTGTTTTTCTGGGGTTTTATCTTGTTCCTTCATCCGGTACATAGTCCTCTGCCTTTTCATCTTGTCTATCTTTCTGTGAATGTGGTTTTCGTTCCACAGGCTGCAGGATTGTAGTTCTTCTTGCTTCTGCTGTCTGCCCTCTTGTGGATGAGGCTATCTAAGAGTTTTGTGCAGGCTTACTGATAGGAGGGACTGGTGGTGCGTAGAGCTGGGTGTTGTTCTGGTAGGCAGAGCTCAGTAAAACTCTAATCCGCTTGTTTGCTGATGGGTGGGGCTGAGTTCCTTCCCTGTTGGTTGTTTGGCCTGAGGTGACCTAGCCCTGGAGCCCGCAAATGCTTTGGTGGGGCTAATGGGGTTATACCAAGGAGTACTTCCCAGTGTCCTTGTCCCCGCAGTGAGCCACAGCCATCCCCGGCTTCTGCAGGAGACCCTCCAACACTAGCAGGTTGGTCTGGTTCAGTCTCCCCTGGGGTCACTGCTCCTTCCCCTGGGTCCCAATGCGCACACTACTTTTTGTGTGCCCTCCACGAGTGGAGTCTCTGTTTCCCCCTGTCCTGTCGAAGTCCTGCAATCAAATCCCGCTAGCCTTCAAAGTCTGATTCTCTAGGAATTCCTCCTCCCGTTGCTGGACCCCCAGACTGGGAAGCCTGTCATGGGGCTTGGAACCTTCACTCCAGTGGGTGGACTTCTGTGGTATAAGTGTTCTCCAGTTTGTTTGTCACCCACCCAGCGGTTATGGGATTTGATTTTATTGTGATTGAGCCCCTCCTACCATCTCATTGTGGCTTCTCCTTTGTCTTTGGATGTGGGGTATCTTTTTTGGTGAGTTCCAGTGTCTTCGTGTCGATGATTGTCCAGCAGCTAGTTGTGATTCTGGTGTTCTCACAAGAGGGAGTGAGAGCACGTCCTTCTATTCCACCATCTTGGTTCCTCTGATGAGGCAGATTTTAAAAGTTTATCTAAGAGACTAAATTGGTGGGATGTGATGAGTTACAAGATGTGGAAGTTGTATGGGGTGGAGAGGAGTCCAGTACAACTAGAAGCTATAAAGTTGGGTGTCTGAGTGGATGGCAGACACAGAAACCAGGGGGAGAGCTTGCAATGGATTCTGCAAGATGGTGCACCGTGTTCAAGATGGAAGCCATCATTTCCTCAGCCTTCAGGAATAATGGCTGCTGATGGCTCATGGAGGAGTCCTCTCTGGCCTAAGGGAGCTACTTTGCTCAAGGATATGCCCCGTTGCCAGGTGAAGCCCATATTCAACGACTGGTTGATGTAGGGACACAAAGACTGGGTCTCCTTTTCTCATTTCAGGAAAACTCTGAAGGGCCATTCCAGCCCCAGAGCTCCGTTGAAGATCAGCTGAGGCTCATGTGTCTGCAGCACACTTCAGCTTCTCCCTGTGCCTAATCCTCCTTCCCTCACTGGCCTCCAGGTGCTACACCCTAAAGCAGTCCTCAGTAAATCTGCTCACAGATACCTGTTTCAGATTCTGTTTCTCAGGGGGCTTGACCTGAGGCAGAGGGGATGATACTCAGTTTTGAATGAGTTGAGCTTGATATGTCTATAAGACCTCCAGGTGGAGATATCTAACAGGTTTCAGACAGCTAAGCCTAAACCTTCATATAATGCTGCAGCCTGGAAATAAAGATCTGAGAGTTATATCAGCACACTGGTGGCACTGGTCTGCAATCCCTTACTTGGAATTTCCAAATCCAAAAAAAAAGTCTAAAAATCAAAAGTCTTTAAAAAAATTCATTTGCTGGCAAAAGCTGATATGATCTGAGCACTTTTGACACTAAAACATAACCTAAATGTACATGAAAACTATTTCTAGCCCTGGGAGTTCTCTGGTGATCCAGCAGTTAAGACTCCACGCTCCCAATGCAGGGGGCCTGGGTTCGATCCCTTGTCAGGGAACTAGATCCCGCATGCTGCAACTAAGAGCCCGCATGCTGCAACTAAAATATCCTGCATGCGGCAACGAAGATCCTGTGTGCCGCAGCTAAGACCCAGCGCAGCCAAATAAATAAATATTTTTTAAAAAATCAAAAACTATTTCTAGCCCCTTTAAAAATCCTACTTAGTGTGACTATTTCTGTGTTTTGCTACAGAAATATTCTTGTGTTTGATTAGAAGGTGCTATCCCAGGCTCTACTGGGCCCAGTATATAATTTTCAGCATATTTTCCTTATAACCTTTCTAAAATCTGAAAAATTCTGGATTCTTAAGCCACCTGGTCCTGAGAGTTTCAGATGAAGCACTGTAGACTTATAATTGGGAACATGAAAGAGGATAAGATCACCTAGGGAGAAAGTATAAATAAAAAAGCAAGCACTAGACAGGAAACAGCAGCATTTTGAATTAGTCAAGGGAAGCGTGGCCAACAAAAGAGAGAGAGAAGAAATGTTCCTAAGGTATGGTTAGTCAGGAGAGTGAGGAGTCCCGGAGGCCAAGAGAACGGAGAGCTTTAAGAAAGAGGAGAGCTGTCAGTGAATTCACATGCAGCAGGGGTCTAAGAGCCAGGAAGTTAAGACTTATCCTCCAGAGTTGGCAACTGGTGGTTGATTGATAGTGAGTGCAGCTTCAGAAGAGTGGTGCGGGCAGCGGCTCAAATGCAGTAGATTGTGGAATGAATGGAAAGTGAGGAGAGAGAGCATACAGTTGCTAGATGGCTAAGGGCATGTTATTTTAGCCTGAAGAAAGCCTTGGGCATGTTTATAGGGAGGTGGAGAGGAGCAAAGAGTGAGTGAGAGGTGGAAGGTAAAGGAGAGAGAGGAGAACCAAAGGGACAAGATGTAGGAGGAGGCAGGGAGAACTCAGGTGGGGTTGGGGCCGGGATTCATGTGGAGGAAGGGAGCATGAGGGTTGGTCTAGAACTGAAGGAGGGACTACTCACATTCTGAGATGGGAAGAAAAGGAATGAGAAAGGGATTAGATAAAGAAAAATGGGTACGTAGAAAGGGATAACATGGTTGGTCATCTCTGATGACTTCCATTTCTCATTGAAACAGATTGAACCATCTACTGAAAGTAAAGGGGATACAGGCTGAAAATGGATCTTGGGGAGAGGTGATAATTTGGTGTAAAGAGAGGGAGTAACCAAGGAGAATTAGAAAGATGAGTAATTGGTGGTGTTAAAAAACCCAAAATTCAACTGAGTGAATTTGAAGATCGAATTGGCCTTATTAAACAATTCATGTATCCATCTAGCAAACAGAGATACTCCAAGGAGTTATACAGAATGGAAGGCTTTTATAGAAAGAAGGGTGGGACAAGGAAGTCATTAGCAAAAGAAAAATTAAAGTTTATTGGAGGAAACTAATAGTTCAGGGTGATGATGGCTTCTTATTGGCTGAGCTGTGGTGTTTTCCATTGACTGGGCTTGTTGCTGGGCAAGAAGAAAATCTTCCTTCCTCCTAAGGTGGTAAAGTAGAGACACCTTCCTGTTGAAGATGCAAGGTACTTCTTTCCCATCTGGGGGAATTGATGACAAGTGGTAGGGCGTGAGATATCCTCTACAGTCTTTCCCAACTCCAATTTTAGTTGTGGTTTCCTCTATTACTTTTCACAGTTGTCTAAAATTAGAGAACATGGGCAGGCATTAATGGATACAGTGGTGTGTGGTGTGATTTTTCCCCCCAGCCCTCAGCTTTATGCACAGAGGTGTTAATTAAACAACAAGATATCTATGTAACCATTAAAAGTCATCACAAAGAATATTTAATCGCAAGGAAAAATGCTTAAGATACGCTGTAGGGGATAGTGTTGGTAGCTTCCTGAGAACCCCCTGGCATTCATCTCTGTTCAGATCTCTGCTCCTGAAAGACTGCTTGCTGTGATCACATGAAGCTCTCTGCCTGAAGCTTTCCTCTGGCCAAGGAGCATGCTTAGAAGTCAATACTAGGGGAATGCCCATCGATTCCTAGGGGAATTATTGTTCCCTCCCCAAACTTCCCAGCCCTAAACAATTACTAATAGGAAGTTGGAGGTTAAATACTTTAGCTTCCTCTGCCTTCCTTGGGGACAATTTTGAGATGTTTTGTACTCTGTTTCTAAGTGTCCTCCAGAAGAACTCAACTCCAGTTGCAACACAGTGCCAACTGGATTAATTACACACAACTTATTGGCTTCCCTCCTGTGGTGATTTTTTTTTTAAAGGTCCCAACTTCTTTGGCATTACTCCCATTAAGTGTATGGCTATGTGAGCAGACCATCTGGATCACCCAGCCCAGCAGAGCCTTCAGATGCCTGCAGCCCCAGTGGATATCTCTCCACTGAGCCCTTCCTGAATTCCTGATGCACAAAGTTAAATGCAAAATAAATGGTTCCATTGTTTTATACCATTAAGGAATAACTTATTACATAGCAATAGTGACTGGACATTCCCCTTCCCTGTATCTCTTCCCCATTTTCCTTCTGGTGTTTCCTGGGGTTGCCTTCAAAATACAGTATATGCTCTTTTAATCTTTTCTTTTTTAAAAATTTATTTATTTGTTTCTTTGTTTATTTTTGTCTGTGTTGGGTCTTCGTTGCTGTGCGCAGGCTTTCTCTAGTTGTGGTGAGTAGGGGCTACTCTTCGTTGTGGTGCACGGGCTTCTCACTGTGGTCGCTTCTCTTGTTGTGGAGCACGGGATCTAGGCACATGGGCTTCAGTAGTTGTGGCGAGCGGGCTCCAGACACGCAGGCTCAGTAGTTGTGGCGCACGGGCTTAGTTGCCCCGCGGCATGTGGGATCTTCCCAGACCAGGGCTCGAACCCGTGTCCCCTGCATTCGCAGGTGGATTCTCAACCACTGTGCCACCAGAGAAGTCCCCACTATGTGCTCTTGAATCTTTATTTCAGAATTTGTTTCTGGGGAACTCAAACCAAAACCAAAACCAAACCCAACAAATGAACCAAAAAAACCCCCCAAAAAACTGTGTTACAAAATAATAATATATCATAACCGTGAAAAAACAAAATAACAAGGGAAAAAAGGAAGAAATATATAAACATGTTAACCAGATTAATTTCTAAATAGGAAGATTGAAGTTGATTTTTATCTTTAATATTCTTTTTGTGTATTCTCTAAGAGTTATAAGAGTTTCTAAGAGTCATATATCAATTTTAAACAAAAAACCTGTTTTATAAACATGTGAACATGAGTAATGTATTATGAAAACATTTTTCTACAAAAATTAAAATTGGACAGTTTTCATGGTTAAAGTAAAATTTGTGTTCTGAAATTTTTACTTATGGTAGAACTCTTCCCTCTAGCTTAATGAGCCCAACCTACATCCCTTGGACAGAGTGATTCTTGTATTATGTGACCAACATTTGCCAATCACAGCCGATTAAACCATGGGTTACCATATCTGACCCTCAAAGAACCAATCCATGATCTAGCCAAAATCCAGTCATCTTCTCTCTAGAATTTGGCTGGGAAATACAGTGCCATGTATACAGTGACAGGGCCATGGAAATTAGACATTTGAGGCCCAGTGGTGTCAGGATGGGAGTTGGCCTATGGTGAGCTAATGCCACATACAAGTTGAAGTTGTGTGGAGGGCAGAAGCCATGAGAAAGAGGGGATGCTGAGCTGCCACGTGGTGAAGGGCAAGTGCAAAGAGAGAGACAATGGTGAAAAACTCTCTTTCTATGTATGTGTGTGTATGTGTAGGGAGAGAGGTAGAAAGACAGATGGGTTTCCAGTTCCCATGAGGTTTGGCTACACTTCCTGCATTATATTTCCCTGAGATTCTATCATATCTCTTCATGATCCTTTTTACTTGCCTTTGTTTAAGGAGTTTCTGTTCTTCGTAACCAGTGGAACTAAACAAGTTCATTTCCCAAGACCAAAAAGCTAAAATAACACCAATGCTGATATTAATATTGTCTTAGTCCTTTAGGGCTGCTGTAACAAAAATACCATAGACTGGGTGACTTAAACAGCAAACATATGTTTCTTACAGTTCTGGAGGCTGGGAAGTCCAAGACTAGGGTGCTAGCAAATTTGGTGTCTGGTGAGGACCTGTTTCCTGGTTCATAGAGAGCTGTCTTCTCCCTGTGTCCTCACATGGTGGAAGGGGTGAGAGAGCTCTCTGGAGTCTCTTTTATTAGGGCACTAATCCCATTCCTGAGGGTTGCACCCCCATGACCTAATCACTTCTCAAATGCCCCACCTCCTAACACCATCACATTCAGGGTTAGGATTTCAGCATTTGAATTTGGGGGGAACACAAACATCTAGTCCATAACAAATATTAATGTGAATTACTTAACAAGGAAGTATTAGTCATATTCCTGTCTCATACATGAGACAGCTGAGACATAAGGACGTTTGGCAAGGCCAGTGGTCCTCTGGCTGACAGGTGTAGGGCAGGATTCGCGAGTGGGCAGTCTGGCTCCAGAGCACTTAACCTCTATGCCATTCCATCCCACGTTCCTGTGATTCCACACACTCTAGCTTGGGGGGCTGAGGCCATGGCTCTTTGTTGAGAGCTCATTACAGGGTGCCGAGGAGGTAAAGATTCAAGGTTCCCAAAACCGCACAGCAGGTTGGAGGTTGCCTTAAGATACCAACATGTGCATAGTGTGAGGACTGGCAAAAACCTCACGAATGGCATTTTGCTTTCCGTCCCCACGCTTCCACTTTTCAGTAGTGTTTATTCATTTTCTACCCATCATCTGACCTGCAAACACATGATCACTCAAGAATATTGAGAATGAGAGGAAACTACAAACCACAAGAGGCCCTAGGCTGAGAGAAAGGCAAGGCAAGCTAACTAAGCATGGGACAGAGCTGTTGTGGGCACTATGTCATCATCAGTTAAGCCTCAGGAGGGCTAAGCTGAGCTTCCAGGCCCAGTTTAAGGGAGTAGGTGGGAGGCCTCAGGGCTTTCACGCATATTCTCTCATTTCACCCTTGTTACAACCCTGTGAAGTAAATATCATTAAACTTATTTTGGAGATGGGGCAAATGAGGTTCCGAGAGGGTGAGTGATTTGGCAAAGGACACACAGTGACTAATGGCAGAGCTGAGCTAAATCCTATGCGGTTTCCATTTCAGGATACTGTCTCTTCAGTCTAGTCTGCTCACATTTGATTATACGCTACCTCTTAACTCCCAGATTAATAGCATGGGAGCCAGGGTAGCAAATCTGACCCTAACAGTATTAAAACTCAGGTAGTTGGTTTTCAGGATGAACCTCAAACTGTGCCACGTAGTAAGCAACTGCTTCATCCACCAGCATGCAAGGCCAGCATGATCGGCTTCTTACAGAGGCACACATTTTCTGAACTTGGTGGCAATTTTTAAATTTGTAAATTGAGAGCTACGGTCAACCAGCTCAGATGTTTGCAGGGCTTTTCTACCCATTCCTAGCCTCACAGACAGGCAGACAGACGCACACACACACACCAAACAAGAAAGGGCATAGTAGGCGAGGAGGATGATCAATTCCTACCTGATAGCACCGGTTCCATAGCTAGTTAGAATAGCTCAGGCTTCCCTGGTGGTGCAGTGGTTGAGAATCTGCTTGCCAATGCAGGGGACACGGGTTCGAGCCCTGGTCTGGGAAGATCCCACATGCCGCGGAGCAACTAGGCCCGTGAGCCACAACTACTGAGCCTGCGCGTCTGGAGCCTGTGCTCCGCAACAAGAGAGGCCGCGATAGTGAGAGGCCCGTGCACCGCAATGAAGAGTGGCCCCGCTTGCCGCAACTGGAGAAAGCCCTCACACAGAAACGAAGACCCAACACAGCCAAAAATAAATAAATAAATAAATAGAATAGCTCATCTTTTTCCAAGGTATCCATAACACTTTCTCCTGTTGTTAATTTTTTTTGAAAGTAACAGAAATAGAATCTCAAAAATATGTAACATTAAAGGGTGAAGATGGAAATTTCTTTCCAGTATTTATAGTGAGGAGATAGGTTCTCTGCATAAATAACGAGCTCAGCATTTTTATGGAGTGAAATGAGGTCAATCGTTTTTAAAAGATATGTCATTTCATACTTCAGCAGCTCCTGGGCCATTAAAAATGCAGCGCACGACGGTGAGTTAACGCTTGTACAGGACTGCCTATCTTTTAATCCAGCCTGAAAGTCAGCCCTGAAAGCAGTGCATTTAACAGGGGACATCAGTGACTCACGAACGTTCAGGAAAAGCAGAAACCTGCTGACATGAATGATCAGGAAAAAGAGAATGCAAAAAGAGGCTTTCTGACTTTTTTTTTTTTTTTTTTTTTTTTTTTTTTTGCGAACAATGACAATAAAGGGAAAAGACAGGCCTGAGGGATAATGAGGGAGGGGAGTGTGGTTTCCACACTTCTATGGCCTCAATCGGCTATAAGACAGAACTTCTGAGGTGCTGTGACATTCACAGCCAGGCTAAGCCACATAAGTATAACTTTTTTTTTTTTTTTTTTTTTAAACCCAGTGCCTGGACCTCATGCCTAGAAATTCTGTTTTAATTGGTGTGAAGTGGGGTTGGGATCAGCAGTTTTTTTGTTTTTTGTTTTTTCACTGCACATTTTTTATTTATTTTTTTTTTAAATTAATTAATTTATTTTTGGCTGTGTTGGGTCTTCGTTTCTGTGCGAGGGCTTTCTCTAGTCGTGGCAAGCGGGGGCCACTCTTCATTGCGGTGCACGGGCCTCTCACTATCGCGGCCTCTCTTGTTGCGGAGCACAGGCTCCAGACGTGCAGGCTCAGTAGTTGTGGCTCACGGGCCTAGTTGCTCCGCGGCATGTGGGATCTTCCCAGACCAGAGCTCGAACCCGTGTCCCCTGCATTGGCAGGTAGATTCTCAACCACTGCGCCACCAGGGAAGCCCCCACATAAGTATAACTTTTAAGGGGACTTCCCTGGCAGTCCAGTGGTTAGGACTCCGCACTTCCACTGCAGGGGGCATGGGTTGGTTGTATCCCTGGTCCGGGAACCAAGATCCCGCATGCTGTGTGGCACGGCCAAAAAAATAATAATAAATAAATAAGTAAATAAGTACAACTTTTAAGAGCCATATTTTGGTCCCTGGGTGTCATGGCCCTCACCTCTCAACCATCAAGACCCTAACAGTACTGAGGAGTTTCTTGGGAATGGGAAATGACTGGGGATGGGAAATTCAGTGTGAAGTAGTGGGGAAAGCATGATTTAGCTTCAGAGAGACTTACTTTGAAATCCCGACCGTACAACTTGCCAGCTGTACGTGGCGATGGGTTTGTCACTGGAGCTTGCTGAGCCTCGTCTATAAAGTTCACCAGACAGTATTTATCTAACACCCACTGTGGGCCACTCTGGGCTGTTCTAGGTGCTGGGGATGCAACACTGCCGTCAGAAAGTGTGCCCTTGTGATCTCAGACTCTGACAGGATAGTTTCCTTGAAGCAGTGTGGGGATTTGAGATCGGAGCGGGGAGTTTCTGGAACACTGTAGGTGGGCTTACTAGGCATCAGCTCTTTCATTGTGAGCAGTTGATACAAGGGTCGTTCCTGGATCTCACTCAGTGGCCAGTGGCAGAGCAGGCCCCAGGCGTTCATGCCCAGATATGGAGCTTGGATGTCTCCTGCTTTCTGAGAAGGTTGCAACCTGCTGCAAATCTCTGTGTTATCAAGCTTTAGAAACCTGGCCTTCTCATGAAACGTGGCAAACTCCTGTTGGCTGTCTGAGGTGGGCCACTCAGAGGTGCATCCCTTGACCCAGGGGATCAGGTGCAAAGCTCAGCCTGGGGGACCAGGTACAAATTACTGGGTTCCAAAAGTTCCTTTGTCCATCTGGTCTCTGGAGCCCAGAGTCGGCTTGGGGTTGCGGAAGCACCGACAAGGTAGGCCTGACGCGGTCCTCTTAAGGCCTACTATCTAAAGGTTTGTTTCTGTGAGTGGCGGGGCAAGGGAGGTGCTGATAAACAGGCATTAAAGAAGCTGTTAGGTACATGGACCCCAAGTCAGACTGCTTGGGTTGAAATGCCTCCATTTCAATCAGGGTGACCCAGATTGATTGTTGTGAGGATTAAATGAACTAATATATATACAAATCACTTAGAACGGTGTCTGGAATGCACAAACGCTGTGTAAGTGATTACAATGGTGTTGAGTATTACTGAGAGGGATGTCAGTGTGGTCTAAGGATTAGGGAGTGTTCTTTGAGGGAGTGCCATTCAAGCTGCGACCTGAAGGATGAGTAGAAGAGGGAAAGTTGGGTGGCTTCTCTTCCAGAGAGCAGGACTGTCAAAGGGGTGACATTAAGGGGACACAATAGAATCGTTTTGGTTGCTGTTGTCTTGTAGAAACAATGTTGTGAATTGAGTACCTCCCTTGTGCCGGACACTGTTGGAAACGCAGGATGGCTATCTCAGCATCCCTTCCTCAAGGAGCTTACTAACCGGAAGAGAAGAATGACAGGTAAGGAGGCAGGTGCATGAACTGAAGGCTGTAGGGACAGCAAGGGAGAAGCAGTTAATCACTTGGGGTATGAGTTAATAATGGCTTCACAGAGGAGGTGATGGCGATGGAGGAGGTGTGGTCACCGAGTAGGGGAGAGATGTTTCCTTGCGAGCCAAGGGATCAGTGTGGGCAAAGGGACGTTTGCTTACCGTGGCACGTTTAAGGATTAGCGAGGACTTTCGGGTGACTGGAGCGAGGAGGGGTGCGGGAGAGGTGCAGCTGGAGTGTGGGGCAGGCTTGGTTAGAGAGGGCCTTGGAAGCCAAGCCCAGATGCTTGGATTTTATCCTGGAGAGAGTTTAGAAAGAGCACTCTGTCAGCAGTGTGGCGAGATGAATTGATGGTGGGGAGATGGAGCAGAGAGGAGAATTAGGAGACTGTCGTCATAGCCCGAGCAAGACATTGTGAGCGGCTGAACCCTGGGAAGAGAGGGCAGAGTGAAGAAAGGGGAATGAAAACCAGAGGCCGATCCTAGAGGGTTTGGCGACTGGGTGACTGAGGGGTGACTCTAGGTCCTGATGGGGTGACTCAGTGAATGGTGGCCTACTGCACAGTGCGGGCCTGGGTCTCAGTCACCCTGGGGAGGGCCAGACAGGCACAAACCAGAGAGAATGTACGCCTTCCAAAGGGCATAGCTGTGCTCACTGAATTAGTTACCTATTATTACTATGTAACAAATTACCCCAAAACTTACTCTCTTAAAACAAATATATATTTTCTTGATTTATACACGTATATTGTGGGCCAGGAATCCAAACATCGTTTAGCTGGGTCCGCTGGTCCAGGTTCGCTCATCAGGCAATAATTAATGTGTCAGCTGTGTCCATGATTTCATCTTAAAGCTCAGCTGGGAGAGGACACACATCCAGACTGATGGCGTGGCTGTTGGCAGGCCTCGGGTCCTTGTTGGCTGTTGGCTGGAGGCATCAGTTCCTTGCCACGTGGGTCTCTCCTTAGGGCAGCTCCCAACATGCCAGCCAGCTTCCCTCCAGGGCAAGCAAAGAAGAAAGAGAGAAAACAAGACAGAAATTAGTCTTTTGTAACCTAACCTCAGGAGAGACAAAAACCAGGTTCAGCCCACACTCAAGGGGAAGAGATTTCACGGGGGCATGCATAGCAGGAAGTGGGATCACTGGGGACCGTCTTAGAGGCTACATTATTTGCCTTGTGGGAACATTACCCAGTATTGCTAGTGCTTGATTTTTCAAGAAAAGTTGAAAAGTCAAAATTTTATGTGAAATCTTCCCATTTTTAAATACTGCCCTTTAATCCAAAAAGAAATTTTTTTAATGCTGTTGGTTAAATAAAACAGATCTCTCAAGCAAGACCCAAGAGACAACCCACCATTCAGAGACCACAGCAGAAGGAGCAGGATTGGAAGGGAGGGAGCAGAGGTTTCCCTTGTCCATTTATTTGGAAAACCAAGTCATTGTTAAAATGATTGGAGCCTGAGAAGTACAAATGCCAATCATTTCATCCAGATAGCTGTATCCATAGAAATTCTACAGTCATATTGGTAAAAAATGACTTGTTTTCATTAAAAGCAAGGCTTTGATCCCTGATCTGACAGCTGCACATCTATATAAAATGAGACACTTTGACACGCCCAGCTCTGATCTCAATTGGACAGGTGATTTCCTGCACAATGATGGGACAGAAAGACAACTGAGCATTATTAGATAGGAGAGAATGTTCTCACACACAGGAAAACAGCTTTTTCCTTTGAAAAAAAAAAAACACCACACAATAAAGAACAGAAAATGACTGACAGAATCAGAGCTTCCCAAATGTCAGAAGAGCTATTTCAGCTTTACTCTGGCCTCTGTTAGGGAAGATTAGGGTAGTTTTTAGACAAGTATTGAACATACCTTGGCATTAACTGACTCAGGGAGCAATTTGCTGGTAAAATAAGCCTGCTCTTGGAGCATGTCAAAAAGCTAAGATGCAGCTTGGGCTTTTTGTATTTAAACAAAGCAAACACCTTGGTAAAGCTTAATTTGCACACACTTGCTGAAAATTTTCGTTAAGCAGGAATACTTTAGTGTAAAACCCTCCTGCTCCTTCATTCAACAGATACCTACAGAGCGCACACAAGTGCTGGACGCTGGGGGTGTCAGGGGAAAGATAGCCAAGGCCACTTTGCCCCAATGCTCTACAGACTAGAGGAAAAAACAGATATTACTCTGATAATGAAAATATTATACAATTAGAAATATTTTAATATGTGTACTCTGTTGCATGTTGCATCAGAGGAAGTAGAGGCCCAATGGGAGCTTCGCCCCAGGTGACCTAATTCAAGCCGGTGACTTGGGGAAGGCACCCACGGGACCAAAAAGGAGTAACAGGTCACCAGTTCAAGGTGGTGGGGTGAGAGCAGACTTTGGGTTGTTTATTATGTAAGTGGTAATATAGGAATTCGTTTTTACATAGTTCAATCCAGCTTTGGGTTTTTCTTTCACTATCCAAATTATTATAACACGCTGAAAAACAGCTCACGGCTGTAAAGTAGAAAATCAAACAACAAGATCCTACTGTATAGCACAGGGAACTATATTCAATATCCTGTGATAAACCCTAATGGGAAAGAATATGAAAAAGAAGTATATATATGTATAACTGAATCACTTTGCTGTACAGTAGAAATTAACACAACATTGTAAATCAACTATACTTCAATAAAATAAATTTTTAAAAAAAGTAGGACATTGGCATTTCTTTGAACACTAATAATAGTGGGCTCTTTTGCCCAAAGAGTGTTTTCATCTCACTTCTTTTATCACATAGAAGAAGCTATTTATTTTTTAAAAATTTATTTTTTATTGGAGTGTAGTTGATGAACAATGGTGTGTTAATTTCAGGTGTACAGCAAAGTGATTTAGTTACACATATACATGAATCTATTCTTTGTCAAGTTCTTTTCCCATTTAGGTTATTACAGAGTATTGAGCAGAGTTCCCTGTGCTATACAGTAGGTCCTTGTTGGTTATTTATTTTGAATATATTTGGATGTACGTGTCAATCCCAAACTCCCAATCTATCCCTCCCTCCCACCCTTCCCCCCAGTAACCATAAGCTTGTCCTCTAAGTCTGTAAGTCTGTATCTGTTTTGTAAATAAGTTCATTTGTATCATTTTTTTTTTAGATTCTGCATATAATAGCAATATCATATGATATTTGTCTTTCTCTATCTGACTTACTAGAAGAGACTATTTAAAGCCAAACGATGAGAGTAAATGGCAGGTGAGGTTGTGGAGCAACGTCCTATGACTGCTGGTAAATATGTAAATGGTGTAGCCACTTTGGAAAACAACCTGACAGTTCCTCAAATCGAGTTAACACATCGAGTTAACATATGACCCGGCAATTCCACTCCTAGGTGTATAACCAGAAAAATGAAAACATAAGTCCACACAAAAACTTATGCATGAGGGCTTCCCTGGTGGCGCAGTGGTTGAGAATCTGCCTGCCAATGCAAGGGACACGGGTTCGAGCCCTGGTCTGGGAAGATCTCACATGCCGCGGAGCAGCTAAGCCCATGTGCCACAACTACTGAGCCTGCGCGCCTAGAGCCCGTGCTCCTCAAAAAGAGAGGCCACCGCAGTGAGAGGTCCGCGTACCTCAACGAGGGGTGGCCCCCACTCGCCACAACTAGAGAGAGCCAGTGTGCAGCAGCGAAGACCCAACGCAGCCAGGAATAAATAAAATAAATAAATTTATTTAAAAAAAAACAAAAAAAACAAAAAAAACACACAAAAAACCAAAAACTTATGCATGAATGTTTATTCATAATAATCATAATAGCCAAAAGGTAGAAACAACCAAAATGTCCATCAATTGACAAATGGATGAACTCATGTGGTATATCCTTATAGTGGAATATTACTTGGCCATAAAAAGGAATGAAGTATGGGTACATGCTACAGCATGGATGAACCTTGAAAACACTATGCTAAGTGAAATAAGCCAGACACAAAACAACATATTATATAATTCTATTTATATGAAATCTAGAATAGGCAAATCTATAGAGACAGAAAATAGATTAGTGGTTGCTTAGGGTTAGGGGAGGGAGGATGGGAGGTCATAGCTAAAAGTCATAAAGTTTCTTTTTGGAGTGATGAAAATATTCTAAAATTGACTGTGGTGATGGTTGCACATATCTGTGAATATACTAAAAACCTTTGAATTGTATAGTTTAGGTGGGTGGCTTTTATGGTATGTGAACTTTATCTCAATAAAGCTGTTGAAAAAGAAACAAAAAGCAGAGCTCACAACAGGCACCCCATTCTTCCTCGCCTGGTGTTGGAGCCAGCCAACCCCAGCCCTGCTCTTCCCTGTGAAGGTCCTTGGCCTTTGCCTTTTCCTTCTGTTCATTTTTTTCCTTCTTCGTCCATAAACACCAAAAATAACACTTAAGTGTCATTTTTATCCTTATTTTGAAATCTTTATCCATCAGCCTCTGGTAATGTATTTGAAGTGCGGTATCTTTAACTTGGTTTGGAATTGTGATGCCTTCCCTTCTGGGCTATAACCTAAGACCCTCAATTTCAACTTTCACTGCTTTTATTAACGATCCCCACGTATTTATATTTCAGCCCTTTTCCAGTGGCTTGAACCTTGCTCCTTCTCTATTTATCTATGGGATTCAGCTCCATGGCATAGCTGGTAACTCATCAGCCAGCCACAGTGATTAGTCCTCTTCTCTGGGGGCCCAGAGAGGGGATTGAGGTCAGATGTGACTGATCTGATGATCTCAATGGAGCCAGTGACAGCAAACATTTTAGATGTCACAAAAGATATTTGCTGAAAATTAATGTTGGTGTTTATACAATAGACATGATCTAAGAGTGTTAAGTAAAAAAAAAAAAAAAAATTAAAAATTTACAAAACCACACAATTATTTAGCCATCCTATCCCCCCATTTAATACAACGAAATGCAAAATTTTACACCTGGCTTGTTCAGCAGTCTTGGCAAGTAACTGCAAGCTAGAGAATCCAAATGTCACAAATGTTTGGTTTTATAATGTATCCCATTTGTGGCCACAGATTTACCTTTCTACTCATGTATACGTATCTTATTCTTAAATTGAGTGCATTTTATAAACACGCACGAGATTGGTGATGGGAAGTCAGCCAAGAGTAAATGAGGAGTTCATGGGAAAATCTACTTACTTTCAAAATTTTGCTGGAGCTAATTTGCAAAGAGAATAACCCGCATGTGGATTATTGAGTGTTAGCTGTGTAATCTCCAAAGAGCAAAACACTGGGTAATGATTCCTATTGAGAGAGATTTTCTGCCAGTTTCTGTTATTTCAGGGATTTTACATATATTATCTCAAATTCTTACAGTAAACGTACAAGGTGGGTATGATTACACACATTTTCTAGATGGAGAAACTGAGGCCCACAGAAGCTAACCTGCCCAAGGCCATAGAGATGTTATCAGTGGAGCCAAGACTGGATAGACCTGGGTTTATCTACAGCACAACATCGTCTCCTTTGTCCATTCATTCATCTGTTCAGTCCTGATTGTAGTGTACAAAGAACTGCCTTGATTGTGGGGTAGTATCTGTGGGTAACAATTAACAAAACAATTCAAAGGAAGAACAAGTAAGAGGTTAGCATCTTGATTGTAAACAGTTTAAATGGCAAGGCATAAAAGGAAAGGATTACTTCGCAGAGGCCAACGTCTCTATAAGAAGCAATCATTTTCTAAAATCAAAGATTTCTAGTCAATAGGTGACAGCCTGCCGGAACATCCCATTTGGGTCTCTAAGTCACAGCTGTGACATCTCTCTCTCCATGTGTGCTGAGCTGCTTTAGATGTTAGTCTAAAAAAGTGATTTTTCTTTGATATGTAAAGTTCAAAGGAACTTTGTCAGACTGGAGTTTACTTCCAAGTTGAATAATAGCATACAGGTGAAAAGAACGCTGGGTTGACTGGTAAGCTGTGCTTCCACCCGAACTGCAAATATTTGGGCAAAATCAGGAAAGTGCAAAATGACGAAGTAGCAGTGAAGGGAAATGGACCGCCCAGGAGTCTGGGTATGGACTTTGATGCCCTTTGCTTTTACTGTATAATCAGCCAGGACAAATAATAACCAAAGTAGTATTATTTTATCTCTCAGTCTCCTGTGCAGGCTAGATAGCCACTCAACTCATACAAGCTACAGCTCTCAGAGTTCTTCTTAAGAGGACAGATCTCACCAATGAACTTTTTATTATTGTTATTATTATTATCACAACAGGCGTACTTCGTTGTATTGCAATTTGCTTTATTGAGCCTCGCAGTTATCGTGTTTTTTACGGATTGAAGGTTTGTGGCAACCCTGTGTCAAACAAGTCTATTGGCACCATTTTTCCAACAGCATTTGCTCACTTCGTGACTCTGTCACATTTTGGTAACTCTTAAAATATTTCAAACTTTATTGTTATTGTTAATATCATTATTATTATTATTTGTTATGACGATCTGTGACCAGTGATCTTTGATGTTACTACTATGATTCACTGAAGGCTCAGCTGATTGCATTTTAGCAACAAAGTATTTTTTTTTGAATTTTATTTATTTCTTTGTGCAGCAGGTGCTTATTAGTCATCCATTTTATACACATCAGTGTATACATGTCAATCCCAATCGCCCAATTCATCACACCACCACCACCACCACCACACCCCATGGCTTTCCCTCCTTGGTGTCCATACATTTGTTCTCTACATCTGTGTGTCAACTTCTGCCCTGCAAACCAGTTCATCTGTACCATTTTTCTAGGTTCCACATACATGTGTTAATATACGATGTTTGTTTTTCTCTTTTTGACCTATTCACTCTGTATGACAGTCTCTAGATTCATCCATGTCTCAACAAATGACCCAGTTTTGTTCCTTTTTATGGCTGGGTAATATTCCATTGTATATATGTACCACATCTTCTTTATCCATTCATCTGTTGATGGGCATTTAGGTTGCTTCCATGACCTGGCTATTGTAAATAGCACAGCAATGAACATTGGGGTGCATGTGTCTTTTTGAATTATGGTTTTCTCTGGGTATATGCCCAGTAGTGGGATTGCTGAGTCATATGATAATTTTATTTTTAGTTTTTTAAGGAACCTCCATACTGTTCTCCAAAGTGGCTGTATCAATTTACATTCCCACCAACAGGGCAAGAGGGTTCCCTTTTCTCCACACCCTCTCCAGCATTTGTTGTTTGTAGATTTTCTGATGATGCCCATTCTAACTGGTGTGAGGTGATACCTCATTGTAGTTTTGATTTGCATTTCTCTAATAATTAGTGATGTGGAGCAGCTTTTCATGTGCTTCTTGGCCATCTGTATGTCTTCTTTGGAGAAGTGTCTATTTAGGTCTTCGGCCCATTTTTGGATTGGGTTGTTTGCTTTTTTAATATTGAGCTGCATGAGCTGTTTCTATATTTGGGAGATTAATCCTTTGTCCGTCGATTCATTTGCAAATATTTTCTCCCATTCTGAGGGCTTTCTTTTCGTCTTGTTTATGGTTTCCTTTGCTGTGCAAAAGCTTTGAAGTTTCATTAGGTCCCATTTGTTTATTTTTGTTTTTATTTCCATTACTCGAGGAGGTGGATCAAAAAAGATCTTGCTGTGATTTATGTCAAAGAGTGTTCTTCCTATGTTTTCCTCTAAGAGTTTTATAGTGTCCAGTCTTCCATTTAGGTCTCTAATCCATTTTGAGTTTATTTTTGTGTATGGTGTTAGGGAGTGTTCTAATTTCATTCTTTTACATGTAGCTGTCCAGTGTTGCCAGCACCACTTATCGAAGAGACTGTCTTTTCTCCATGGTATATCCTTGCCTCCTTTGTCATAGATTAGTTGACCATAGTTGCGTGGTTTTATCTCTGGGCTATCTATCCTGTTCCATTGATCTAAATTTCTGTTTTTGTGCCTGTACCATATTGTCTTGATTACTGTAGCTTTGTAGTATAGTCTGAAGTCAGGGAGTCTGATTCCTCCACCTCCATTTTCTTCCCTCAAGACTGTTTTGGCTATTCGGGGTCTTTTGTGTCTCCATACAAATTTTAAGATTTTTTGTTCTAGTTCTGTAAAAACTGCCATTAGTAATTTGATAGGGATTGCATTGAATCTGTAGATTGCTTTGGGCAGTATAGCCATTATCAAAATATTGATTCTTCCAATCCAAGAACATGGTATATCTCTCCATCTGTTGTTATCTTTAATTTCTTTCAACAGTGTCTTATAGTTTTCTGCGTACAGGTTTTTGTCTCCCCAGGTAGGTTTATTCCTAGGTATTTTATTCTTTTTGTTGCGGTGGTAAATGGGAGTGTTTCCTTAATTTCTCTTTCAGATTTTTCATCATTAGTGTATAGGAATGCAAGAGATTTCTGTGCATTCATTTTGTATCCTGCAACTTTACCAAATTCATTGATTAGGTCTAGTAGTTTTCTGGTGGCATTCTTAGGATTCTTTATGTATAGTATCACATCATCTGCAAACAGTGACAGTTTTATTTCTTCTTTTCCAATTTGTATTCCTTTTATTTCTTTTTCTTCTCTGATTGCCATGGCTAGGGCTTCCAAAATTTTGTTGAATACTAGTGGTGAGAGTGGACATCCTCGTCTTATTCCTGATCTTAGAGGAAATGCTTCCAGTTTTTCACCATTGAGACTGATGTTTGCTGTGGGTTTGTTGTATATGGCCTTTATTATGCTGAGGTAGGTTCCCTCTATGCCCACTTTCTGGAGAGTATTTATCATAAATGGGTGTTGAAATTTGTCAAAAGCTTTTTCTGCATCTACTGAGATGATCATATGGTTTTTCTTCTTCAATTTGTTAATATGGTGTATCACATGGATTGATTTGTGTATACTGAAGAATCCTTGCATCCCTGGGATAAATCCCACTTGATCATGGTGTATGATCCTTTTAAAGTGGAGTTAGATTCTGTTTGGTTGTATTTTGTTGAGGATTTTTGCATCTATATTCATCAGTGATATTGGTCTGTAATTGTCTTTCTTTTTTTTTTTTTTTTTTCCACACACACACACTGTATTTTATTTTTACAAGAGATAGATAGACTGACACCAAGCATTGTACATGGATGACCACAACAAAAGCAACAATGATTGCAATTACCAAACATGAAACACACTTATACTATGTCATAACATTGACATTCAGTCCAGTAATCCTCCACTGTAACAGCTCCTTTACTTTGCAGTGAAAATTGATTTGTATATTCTTTTCCTCTGAGTCCTTGTGGGATTTTTTTTTTTTTTTTAATTCAGACAGAAAGTCACAAAAATTATACTCATCCTCATCAGTTCACTCAGTCCCATGTAATTAATTTCTTTTTTTTTTCATCTTGATCTTTTCTTAGCACTTTTATGAGTTCATCAGTTTTTCATTAGAGTTCTGAAAATGCTTATTCATTCAGTTCAGCAGTACAGTCAGTTACCAGAAACCTGTACTTGTCAGAGTCTTTTCCATGAATTTCTTGAAGATGAAACTCTTTTATAGGAACATATTTGCAAAATCATCAGAGTACACCCAGAACTGTCTGTAAATGACAAAAGACTTAAAAATGACCATGGTTAAAGATTTGATGAAAGTTCATAATAATGCAGTTGACAAGAAAATTAGTTATTTCTGAGATATACATTTTAAAGTAATAACTAGGATTATTACTTATAACATTATACCAGAACATATAAGATTTTTAGACGTTTCCTGTAATGTCTGAAACATTTATATTAACATATTTCCATACATATTTCCATACAAATACAAATATAAGATTTTTAGAAATTTCATGTAATGTCTGAAACATTTATATTAACATATTTCCATACATATTTCCATACAAATACAAATATAAGATTTTTAGAAATTTCATGTAATGTCTGAAACATTTATATTAACATATTTCCATACATATTTCCATACAAATACAAATATAAGAATTTTAGAAATTTCATGTAATGTCTAAAACATTTATATTAACATATTTCCATACAAATACAAATATAAGATTTTTAGAAATTTCATGTACTGTCTGAAACATTTATATTAACATATTTCCATACATATTTCCATACAAATACAAATATAAGATTTTTAGAAATTTCATGTAATGTCTGAAACATTTATATTAACATATTTCCATACAAATAACCCAATGAAAGTTTAGTATTAGTTGTTTTGTTTGTTTTTTTATACTGCAGGTTCTTATTAGGCATCAGTTTTATACACATCAGTGTATACATGTCAATCCCAATCGCCCAATTCAGCACATCACCATCCCCACCTCATCGCAGTTTTCCCCCCTTGGTGTCCATATGTCCATTCTCTACATCTGTGTCTCAACTTCTGCCCTGCAAACTGGCTCATCTGTACCATTTTTCTACGTTCCACATACATGCATTAACATACGATATTTGTTTTTCTCTTTCTGACTTACTTCACTCTGTATGACAGTCTCTAGATCCATCCACGTCTCAACAAATGACTCAATTTCGTTCCTTTTTATGGCTGAATAATATTCCATCGTATATATGTACCACAACTTCTTTATCCATTCGTCTGTTGATGGGCATTTAGGTTGCTTCCATGACCTGGCTATTGTAAATAGTGCTGCAATGAACATTCGGGTGCACGTGTCTTTTTGAATTACGGTTTTCTCTGGGTATATGCCCAGTAGTGGGATTGCTGGGTCATATGGTAATTCTATTTTTAGTTTTTTAAGGAACCTCCATATTGTTCTCCATAGTGGCTGTATCAATTTACATTCCCACCAACAGTGCAAGAGGGTTCCCTTTTCTCCACACCCTCTCCAGCATTTGTTGTTTGTAGATTTTCTGATGATGCCCATTCTAACAGGAGTGAGGTGATACCTCATTGTAGTTTTGATTTGCATTTCTCTAATAATTAGTGATGTTGAGCATCTTTTCATGTGCTTCGTGGCCGTCTGTATGTCTTCTTTGGAGAAATGTCTATTTAGGTCTTCTGCCCATTTTTGGATTGGGGTGTTTGTTTCTTTGATATTGAGCTGAATGAGCTGTTTATATATTTTGGAGATTAATCCTTTGTCCGTTGATTCATTTGCAAATATTTTCTCCCATTCTGAGGGTTGTCTTTTCGTCTTGTTTATGGTTTCCTTTGCTGTGCAAAAGCTTTGAAGTTTCATTAGGTCCCACTTGTTTATTTTTGTTTTTATTTCCATTACTCTAGGAGGTGGATCGAAAAAGATCTTGCTGTGATTTATGTCAAAGAGTGTTCTTCCTATGTTTTCCTCTAAGAGTTTTATAGTGTCCAGTCTTATATTTAGGTCTCTAATCCATTTTGAGTTTATTTTTGTGTATGGTGTTAGGGAGTATTCTAATTTCATTCTTTTACATGTGGCTGTCCAGTTTTCCCAGCACCACTTATTGAAGAGACTGTCTTTTCTCCATTGTATATCTTTGCCTCCTTTGTCATAGATTAGTTGACCATAGGTGCGTGGGTTAATCTCTGGGCTTTCTATCTTGTTCCATTGATCTATGTTTCTGTTTTTGTGCCAGTACCATATTGTCTTGATTACTGTAGCTTTGTAGTATAGTCTGAAGTCAGGGAGTCTGATTCCTCCAGCTCCATTTTTTTGCCTCAAGACTGCTTTGGCTATTCGGGGTCTTTTGTGTCTCCATACAAATTTTAAGATGATTTGTTCTAGCTCCGTAAAAAATGCCATTGGTAATTTGATAGGGATTGCATTGAATCTGTAGATTGCTTTGGGTAGTATACTCATTTTCACAAGGTTGATTCTTCCAATCCAAGAACATGGTATATCTCTCCATCTGTTGGTATCATCTTTAATTTCTTTCATCAGTGTCTTATAGTTTTCTGCATACAGGTCTTTTGTCTCCCTAGGTAGGTTTATTCCTAGGTATTTTATTCTTTTTGTTGCAATGGTAAATGGGAGTGTTTCCATAATTTCTCTTTCAGATTTTTCATCATTAGTGTATAGGAATGCAAGAGATTTCTGTGCATTAATTTTGTAACCTGCAACTTTACCATATTCATTAATTAGCTCTAGCAGTTTTCTGGTGGCAGTTTTAGGATTCTCTATGTATAGTATCATGTCATCCGCAAACAGTGACAGTTTTACTTCTTCTTTTCCAATTTGTATTCCTTTTATTTCTTTTTCTTCTCTGATTGCCGTGGCTAGGACTTCCAGAACTATGTTGAATAATAGTGGTGAGAGTGGACATCCTTGTCTCGTTCCTGATCTTAGAGGAAATACTTTCAGTTTTTCACCATTGAGAATGATGTTTGCTGTGGGTTTGTCATATATGGCCTTTATTATGTTGAGGTAGGTTCCCTCTATGCCTACTTTCTGGAGAGTTTTTATCATAAATGGGTGTTGAATTTTGTCAAAAGCTTTTTCTGCATCTATTGAGATGATCATATGGTTTTTATTCTTCAATTTGTTAATATGGTGTATCACATTGATTGATTTGCGTATATTGAAGAATCCTTGCATCCCTGGGATAAATCCCACTTGATCGTGGTGTATGATCCTTTTAATGTGTTGTTGGATTCTGTTTGCTAGTATTTTGTTGAGGATTTTTGCATCTATATTCATCAGTGATATTGGTCTGTAATTTTCTTTTTTTGTAGTGTCTTTGTCTGGTTTTGGTATCAGGGTGATGGTGGCCTCATGGAATGAGTTTGGGAGTGTTCCTTCCTCTGCAAATTTTGGAAGAGTTTGAGAAGGAGGGGTGTTAGCTCTTCTCTAAATGTTTGATAGAATTCACCTGTGAAGCCATCTGGTCCTGGACTTTAGTTTGTTGGTAGATTTTTAATCACAGTTTCAATTTCATTCCTTGTGATTGGTCTGTTCATATTTTCTATTTCTTCCTTGTTCAGTCTTCGAAGCTTATACCTTTCTAAGAATTTGTCCATTTCTTCCAGGTTGTCCATTTTATTGGCATAAAGTTGCTTGTAGTAGTCTCTTAGGATGCTTTGTATTTCTGCAGTGTCTGTTGTAACTTCTCCTTTTTCATTTCTAATTTTACTGTTTTGAGTCCTCTCCCTCTTTTTCTTGATGAGTCTGGCTAATGGTTTATCAATTTTGTTTATCTTCTCAAAGAACCAGCTTTTAGTTTTATTGATCTTTGCTATTGTTTTCTCTGTTTCTATTTCATTTATTTCTGCTCTGATCTTTATGATTTCTTTCCTTATGCTAACTTCAGGTTTTGTTTGTTCTTCTTTCTCTAGTTCCTTTAGGTATAATATTAGATTGTTTATTTGAAATGTTTCTTGTTTCTTAAGGTAGGCTTGTATAGCTATAAACTTCTCTCTTAGAACTGCTTTTGCTGCATCCCATAGGTTTTGGATCGTCGTGTTTTCAATGTCATTGTCTCTAGGTATTTTTTGATCTCCTCTTTGATTTCTTCAGTGATCTCTTGGTTATTTAGTAACGTATTGTTTAGCCTCCATGTGTTTGTGTGTTTTACGTTTTTTTCCCCTGTAATTGATTTCTAATCTCATAGCATTGTGGTCAGAAAAGATGCTTGATATGATTTCAGTTTTCTAAAATTTACTGAGGATTGATTTGTGACCCAAGATGTGATCTATCCTGGAGAACGTTCCGTGTGCACTTGAGAAGAAAGTGTAATCTGCTGTTTTTGGATGGAATGTCCTATAAATATCAATTAAATCTATCTGGTCTGTTATGTCATTTAAAGCTTGTGTTTCTTTGTTAATTTTCTGTTTGGATGATCTGTCCATTGGTGTAAGTGAGGTGTTAAGATCCCCCACTATTATTGTGTTACTGTCGATTTCCTCTTTTATAGCTGTTAGCAGTTGCCTTATGTATTGAGGTGGTCCTATGTTGGGTGCATATATATTTATAATTGTTATATCTTCTTCTTGGATTGATCCCTCAATCATTATGTAGTGTCCTTCCTTGTCTCTTGTAACATTCTTTATTTTAAAGTCTATTTTATCTGATATGAGTATTGCTACTCCAGCTTTCTTTTGATTTCCATTTGCATGGAATATCTTTTTCCATCTCCTCACTTTCAGTCTGAATGTGTACCTAGGTCTGAAGTGGGTCTCTTGTAGACAACATTTATATGGGTCTTGTTTTTGTATCCATTCAGGAAGCCTGTGTCTTTTGCTTGGAGCATTTAATCCATTCACATTTATGGTAATTATCGATATATATGTTCCTATGACCATTTTCTTAATTGTTTTGGGTTTGTTTTTGTAGATCCTTTTCTTCTCTTGTGTTTCCCACTTAGAGAAGTTCCTTTAGCATTTGTTGTAGAGCTGGTTTGGTGGTGCTGAATTCTCTTAGCTTTTGCTTGTCTGTAAACCTTTTGATTTTCTGTGGAATCTGAATGAGATCCTTGCCAGGTAGAGTAATCTTGGCTGTAGGTTTTTCCCTTTCATCACTTTAAGTATATCATGCCTCTCCCTTCTGGGTTGTAGAGTTTCTGCTGAGAAATCAGCTGTTAACCTTATGGGAGTTCTCTTGTATGTTATTTGTCATTTTTCCCTTGTTGCTTTCAGTAATTTTTTTTTGTCTTTAATTTTTGCCAATTTGATTATTATGTGTCTCGGTGTGTTTCTCCTTGGGTTTATCCAGTATGGGACTCTCTGCACTTCCTGGACTTGGGTGGCTATTTCCTTTCCCATGTTAGTTAGTTCCCATATAGTTTTTGACTATAATCTCTTCAAATATTTTCTCTGTTTCTTTCTCTCTCTCTTCTCCTTCTGGAACCCCTATAATGCGAATGTTGTTGTGTTTAATGTTGTCCCAGAGGTCTCTTAGGCTGTCTTCATTTCTTTTCATTCTTTTTTCTTTATTCTCTTCTGCAGCAGTGAATTCCACCATTCTGTCTTCCAGGTCACTTATCCGTTCTTCTGTCTCAGTTATTCTGCTATTGATTCCTTCTAGTGTAGTTTTCATTTCAGTTATTGTGTTGCTCATCTCTGTTTGTTTGTTCTTTAATTGTTCTAGATCTTTGTTAAACATTTCTTGCATCTTCTTGATCTTTGCCTCCATTCTTTTTCCGAGGTTCTGTATCATCTTCCCTATCATTTTTCTGTATTCTTTTTCTGGAAGGTTGCCTATCTCCACTTCATTTAGTTGTTTTTCTGGGGTTTTATCTTGTTCCTTCATCTGGTACATAGCCCTCTGCCTTTTCATCTTGTCTGTCTTTGTGTGAATGTGGTTTTTGTTCCATAGGCTGCAGGATTGTAGTTCTTCTTGCTTCTGCTCTCTGCCCTCTGGTGGATGAGGCTATCTAAGAGGCTTGTGCATGTTTCGTAATGGGAGGGACTGGTGGTGGGTAGAGCTGGCTGTTGCTTTGGTGGGCAGAGCTCAGTAAAACTCTAATCCACTTGTCTGCTGATGGGTGGGGTTGGGTTCCCTCCCTGTTGGTTGTTTGGCCTGAGGCGACCCAACACTGGAGCCTACTCGGCCTCTTTGGTGGGGCTAATGGCAGACTCTGGGAGGGCTCACGCCAAGGAGTACTTCCTAGGACTTCTGCTGCCAGTGTCCTTGTCCTCACGGTGACACACAGCCAGCCCCCGCCTCTGCAGGAGACCCTCGAACACTAGCAGGTAGGTCTGGTTCAGTCTTCTATGGGGTCACTGCTCTTTCCCCTGGGTCCCATTGAGCACACTACTTTTTGTGTGCCCTCCACGAGTGGAGTCTCTGTTTCCCCCTGTCCTGTTGACGTCCTGCAATCAAATCCTGCTAGCCTTCAAAGTCTGATTCTCTAGGAATTCCTCCCCCTGTTGCCGGACCCCCAGACTGGGAAGCCTGTCATGGGGCTCAGAACCTTCACTCCAGTGGGTGGACTTGTGTGGTATAAGTGTTCTCCAGTTTGTATGTCACCCACCCAGCAGTTATGGGATTTGATTTTATTGTGATTGCGCCCCTCCTACCGTCTCAGTGTGGCTTATCCTTTGTCTTTGGATGTGGGGTATCTTTTTCGGTGAGTTCCAGTCAATGATAGTTCAGCAGTTAGTTGTGACTCTGGTGTTCTTTCAAGAGGGAGTGAGAACACGTCCTTCTACTCCGCCATCTTGAACCAATCTCGCAACAAAATATTTTAAAATTAAGGTATGTACATTTTTTAGACATAATGCTGTTGCATACGTAATAAACTAGAGTATGGCATAAACATAATTTTATGTGCACTGGGAAACCAGAAAACTTGTGTGATTTGCTTTATTAGTATTTGGTTTATTGTGGTGGTCTGCAACTGAACCCTCAATATTTCTGAGGTATTCCTGTATTATTATTATTATTATTATTATTATTATTATTATTACTATTATTAATTTTAAAAGGGAAAAGCCATACCTATCTATCTCACTCTTGCACTGCCACTTTGGAAAACCTTTCCCTTCGACAGATTAAGAATGGAGATATTCCATGAAATGTTCCTTGCAGAAAAGTGGGAAGGCTGCTGACCTCTCACCCCACTCCACGTTCTAGGCTAGGGAACAGTGGTAGACAGAATAAAGACTCCCTTGTAAAGACATCCTGATTTTAATCCCCAGAACTTGTGAATAGGTTACCTTTTGTGGCATAAGGGACTTTGCAGATGTGACTAATTTAAGGACCTCAAAATTGGAGATTATCCTGGGTTATTCAGGTGGGCCAGATTTAATCACATAAGCCCTGAAAAGTGAAGAAACTTTCCCAGCTGTGGTCAGAAAGAGATGTGCTGATGGAAGAAATGCTACATTGCTGGTCTTGAAGGTAGAGAAAAGTGGCCACAAGCCAAGGAGTATGAGCAGCCCCTAGAATCTGGAAAAGCCAAGAAAGTGAATTATTTCCTAGAGCCTCCTGAAAGGAACATAGGCCTGCTGACACCTTGATTTTAACTCATGAGCCCATGTTGGACTTCTAATCTGCGGAACTGTAAGATAGTACAGAGGTAATTTGTTCCCAAAGCATGCGAAAATAAATACAGGAGAGAACAAATCAAGGCAGTTAGAGAATTGGACCCCTTTAGCAGCATATTCCTCAGCCTTACAGCTCCAGCAGCGGGATACTTCTTGGTGGGGAAGAACACCCCATAATCTCTAGCTGCTTAGACCAAAGTCAAAACCTATTCAAGTCGTTGTTACTTTTATTGATCTACTAGAGTCTTTGTTTTTATACTCACTAAAAACAGATTACATGTTAATGCCTTTGAGATTTATTTATTTGCCTTTCCTCTATCTGAAGATTTAATAGTGTAATTTAATTATTAACCAGAAGAGTACTCCTGTTATTATAAAGAAATCTACCCAATAGCTAAGGTCTCTTCTTACCTTAATGCCGATGCCTTCAGTTGAACCAAAGAATACAAAACCAAACAGAATTTAGTGGGCCTACAAACATTATCGTTATTGTCACTGTGACAAATACAGACTTAGGCATTTTCCAATTTATTATCACCAATGCTAAAAACAAACCTTGTGTACTTTCCATTTATAAACATGTTAGGAAAATCATTTGGTCTGAAGCCCACATGAAAATAAGATACAAAGTAATAACTCATATTAATTTCAGTGGATAGGTTCTTATATCACAGACCTTTCTGGATCGAACAAAATGAAGTTCTCTGACTCCCTCAGTTAAAAAAATCAGGTAGACATCTTGTCTTTGAGGATCATCTTCTAGCCTTTATGTTAGACGTAAAGGACAGAGAAAATGCTTATATTTTGGACTCGTAGCTTATTATTTCCATCCACACTACTGAAACTGCACTCCTTCTCGGATGGGACTCGCACCCATTCACACCTCAGATTGGGACTTGAACCCATGATCCCTGACTTAGGAGGGGACTCAGACCCACTGTCCTTTTTTAAAAATTATTTATTATTATTTTTTTATTTTTGGCTGTGTTGGGTCTTCATTGCTGTGCACGGGCTTTCTTTAGTTGCGGCTAGCAGGGACTACTCTTCGTTGCGGCGCGCAGGCTTCTTATTGTAGAGGCTTCTCTTGCTGTGGAGCACGGGCTCTAGGCGCATGGGCTTCAGCAGTTGTGGCTCGCGAGCTCCAGAGCACAGGCTCAGTAGCTGTGGCTCATGGGCCCAGTTGCTCCTGGAATCCTCCTGGACCAGGGCTCGAACCTGAGTACCCTGCATTGGCAGGCGGATTCTCAACCACTGCACCACCAGGGAAGCCCCAACCCACTGTCTTTTAATTGAAACTGCTCACCTGGTGTCAGGATTTACTGAAGCTCAGCTTCTTTTGTCTCCGCAGAGAAAGAATTCAATATGAGGCAAAGTGATAGGCAAAGAGTGAGTTTATTAGCATAGGATGCTTGTGAGAGATACAAGTGGGCAGACAAGGGAGCACAGCCCGGAGAACAAAGGGGGCTATGTTTTTATAATCAAAGAAAAAGTGGGGAGAAGAGAAGACCATCTTCCTCATTTTGGGTAGATGTCAAGGCTTAGATCATTAGTTTCTCCTTTGCCCCTATATGATCTAACTGGACTGTCGTGGCACTATTTAAATCATATGTATATTAGCAGAAGGGTGGTAACATACACTAAAATGTGGTCATTCATCTCAGCTTTAGGTATAATGTCCCCTTTCACCTAGTTTCTTTCCCCTTTCACCTATATTTCTGTCTTGGCTACATGCAGCAATGCTATTCTTCAAGGACCATTAACTCCCTGACTTCATGTAACAAGACATAGACCCCATATGTACTGTCTTGTGTTTTAACTATCAGGATTTGTGGCTTGAGTAAGCCTGGTACTTGAATGCGCCTGGTCTTCATTCAGGGTAGAGTAGATTATTGCTAGGTTACTGGATCTTTTCTGGATTGGTCATTAGCTTACAACAGTCTCCCAAACTCTGTTAAAATTCCCTTTCTGTCTTTAATCTCCTAGTGGGATTTCTAAACTATTTAATTATCCTATTCTATCACTATCAGTACCACTTTCCAATTCTTCTAACGATTCCTCTCTCATTTACCCACTCTCTTTCTACTTCATCACAGCCAACCATTGCCCCAGAGAGGTTGTCTAAACTTTATTTCCTGCTGCCAAAGGACAAATGATTAAAAATTAACTATGTAAAAAACTTACCTGTGATGAAGCTTTTGATCATTCATTTTAGCATCGTGAAAGGTAGGTTTACCATGAAGCAAATGAAATTTAAGCTTCCCGGTCCCTCTCATGAAGGGGTCCTTTCATGTATGGGCTCCTTGTAAGGTCCTGGGAAAGATCCTGATACATTGACACAATTATAGATTTTCGTGAACTTTGTAAAAAAGTAAAATACTTTTAGGTATCACACTGCAGTCAAGGACACAAGCATTTTGGGGATCTGGTTACGGGGCAAGTTGAGTTGGGAGCACAGTAAGTTTTGGCTCAGTGGGATATATTTATGAGGTCCCAGTCACTCCTTTATATAGTTAAGCTATTCCTGGCTGACCTGGTGTAGAAATGGCTTCTGGATACTCTTCATGCCCTTGAGCCAACTTACCAGGCATTGTGCCTTGAAGGACCAGGGTCAGAAGTCATGTCAGGATAAGGATGTGTCCTGCAGCACCTAACACTGGAAGTATGTGGGGAACAGAGAGAGCAAGGCTTGCAATGATCAGAGCCAGAAGCAATTCTGTGGAAAATTCCTGCAAGCATCAGATGTGTAAAATTATAAGCAGAGGATTCAGTTATCATCAATGCCTCATCAAGGCAGAAATTCTCTCCTGTCAGGAATATATATACTTGATAATACATTATATGTAAACTCCAAATACGTTTTTTTCTGGAAATAATCTAAAATAGATTTATTAGAATTCCTGTCCTTCTTTCTGGCTCAAAATCCTGTAGCAGTGAGTACATCTGTGTGTGAAGTTGCATGTTTTATGCATCGCATGGTCAATAATGAAACACAAATGCTAAAGGAAGAGAGTTTTCTTTTCTCTCTGTTGAAAATCATGTTACAAACTTGGTGCTATATGAAGAGGTGATCAAAAAACATGCAGTCAAAGTATGTAGGAAAAAAGCATTGTGAAAGGGTGTGAGATAATTAAGAAACAAGAATGTTGTATATTTCAAGATTTAGGGGTATTTGTAGTGTTTATCATCTTTCTAATATTTGTAATTTGTTTTAATTCCCTTTTATCGTAAATAAATATTGACCTTTGTACCTAATTTTTAGTTTATCATTTGATGCTTTTAGAGAAGATTAACTTCAGTCCCCACAAAACCTAGATCCACTCCTGCATCCCATTCTAATCATTGAGTACCCACATTTGGCAGTCTGTGGTGGAGACCTTTATTGTTGATTGAAGGCCTTTGGTTTGCTTGGTTATCTTTTAGGTCTAAACCCCCTGGGAAAACAAGAGAAAACAAACTAACAAAACATTGCGATATGTCTGAGAGCAAGGTTTATATCCCGTGCACAGTTGTCAAACAACATTGATACACCCAAGTCCTTTTCTCAATCTTTGCTTTTAGGGGAGCCCAAAGTAAGAAATATGCCTGTATGTGTTTGCTAGGGCTGCCATAACAAAGTACCACAGACTGGGTGGCTTAAACAACAGAAAGGTATTGTCTGGAGGCTGGAAGTCTGAGATTGATGGGTTGGCAGAGCTGGTTTCTTCTGAGTGTTGTGGGGGAGAATCTGCTCTACACCCCTCTCCTATCTTCTGGTGGTTTGCTCTGGTCACTGTCATCCCCTGGCTTGTAGTTGCATAGCCCTGATCTCTATCTTCATCTTCCCATGGCATTCTCCCTGTGTATAGGTCTCTGTGTCCAAATTTCCCCTTTTTATAAGGACACCAGTCATACTGGATAAGGGCCCACCCTGATGACTTCATGGTAGCTAATTACATCTACAAAAACCCTACTTCCAAGTAAGGTCACATTCTGAGGTAATGGGGGTTAGGACTTTAACATATCTTTTTGCAGGGACATAGTTCAACCTGTAACAATGCCCTAATTTTTTTTGTACTTTTCTTCATGATAAAAGCAAGAACAATAATGCCCAATGCAATATAATGAAGTGGTCATCCTATGTATTGCTATTGGGAATGTTAATTAGAACATTAGAAGCATAGAATTTAAGTTCATACTAGAATGTGAACTCCATAAAGTCAGGGGTCTTTTCTGTCTTCCTTTCCACTGTAACTTCAGCTGCAAAAATAGAGCTTAGCACACAACAGGTGCTCAACACCTATTTGTTTTAAATGAAAGTATGATCTTAATAAGCCTATACTAAATGGTTAAGGTTTGGTAATGGTTAGAAACCCAGACAGAAGTGCTGCTAAATACCAGAATCTTGACTAAATAGATGGAAAGGGTCACACAGCCTAAAAATCTATCCAGATGAATAATTTAGGTCTTTATAAAAATAATAGAATTTGTTGAATATGATAGAATTCATACAATGGAATAAAAGCTATTATTACACTTAATTTCACTGTATAGAAAACATATGTGCACCATATATTCAGTAAACCACAAATAAGATTTCCAATTCCTTCCCCACTAAGGAATTGGTAAAAATCCTTACCCTAGCTAAATCTTTTTTCACTTTTCAAACTTTACTTAAAATTTCAAATCTCATAGAAACCCAAAGAAGGATTCTCTGATCTTCTGAGTTAGATTAGGTTCTCCTGCTACTTACTCTCACAGATTTCAAAACTTCTTCTTTGTTAGTACTTATCACATTTGAACTTAACATGATAATTTGTGTTATTATTATTTCAGTCTTAGCTTTGCAACTATTATGTGTCCTATGAAAGATCTTCTTTGTCTTTTTCACTAAGGTAACCTCCAATACTTGCTTAGTGCCTGGCATATATTTGCTGCTCAATAAATAGTTGATGAATCAACTCATAAATTAATGAAAGAGTGAATGAGTGAATAAAGGAATGTGCATGGAAGTGTGACTGAGGAAGCAGTCTGGTCCAGATTCCTCTACTTTGAACTTCACCTGAGTTCTGCTACTGATCTTCACCTTCTTTCCTATGCTAGTTTTGCAAGAATGTCATTTTCTTTTATTGTAGCCCTTATTTCTCTGCAGAAAGTCTGTCTTTGCTTTGAGTTTGCTCAAAATAATGGTCTTTATCAATTTTATCACAAAAACTTGAAGGAAACTTTGTTTTCCTTCAGTAAACTCTGCAATGTCTCCTGCTGCTTATTTGTTATCAGAGGAACCTCCCTTTCAATTGTAACACCCTGGAGCTTTCTAGTCCTTTAATCTGGGTTCTCTGTGTTCCCTGGTCCGCCCACATTGTGTGGATGGAAGTTAAATTCTTCTTTTGGTGGACTGACTTACTGATTAGGGTCAGAGCTACAAAGAGATCCCCACTGGGCAGAAATATGCACACAGTGAAACTTCCTTTGTAGCATTAAGAATTGCTTCTGGCTGTAACAGGGAAAGCTGTTTTTCTAATTTAACCATTTCATGTCCACTGTATCTGCAAAACTTTTCTATTATTTCCATTTTGAAGCTATTATAAATAATCCTATTTATTTATTTATTTTGGGTAAAACGGTTTCTCCATATAAGAATTATTTCTTTAAGATACTCTACAAGTAGAAATGCTGGGCCATCCATTGAGTATGGACCTTTCTTAAGGATCTTGATACAAATTCAAGTTGCTTGTCTAAATGTATACCATCAGAACAAAAGAGGGCTCTCTTAAAGACATATTGTATGATATCACTTATATGTGGAATCTAAAAAATAAAACAAACTAGTAAATATACAAAAAAGAAACAGACAGATAATAGAGAACAAACTAGTGGTTACCAGTTGGGAGGAGGGGCAAAACAGAGGTATTGGAGTAGAGTTGATTTACAATGTTGTGTTAGTTTCAGGTGTACAGCAAAGTGAATCAGTTGTGCATACACATATATCCACTCTTTTTTAGATTCTTTTCCCATACAGGTCATTGCAGAGTACTAAGTAGAGTTCCCTGTGCTATACAGTAGGTCCCTATTAGTTATCTATTTTTATATCCTATTGCTTTTCTTATCAGTTTGCATAAACTCTTTATGTAGAAAATATATCAACTTTGACATTTTATTGAAAACATTTTCCCATTTTAACATTTACTGTATGGTTTTTTGTGCATAGCATTTTTTATTTTTATATATTCAAATCTGCTGGTCTTTTGCTTTATAATGTCTTCTGTTATTTCTAAGCTTAGGAAATCTTCCCCCTTGTCGAAGTTTTATAAATAGATGTTATATTTTCTTTTTTTAAAATTTTCTCTCTCTCTTTTTTTTTTTTTTACTTATTTTTAAATTGAAGTATAGTTGATTTACAGTATCATGTTAGTTTCAGGTGTACAGCACAGTGATTCATTTATATGTACTGAACCTGGGCCATGGCAGTGAAAACTCAGAATCCTAACCATTAGGCCACCAGGCAACTCCCTAAAGATTTAACTTTTAATCAGTCTAGAATTTACTTTGGGGTGTAGAATGAAGTGAGAAAACAATTTAGTTTTCATATTTCTTGACACTTGTCCCAACACTATTTATTGAATAATTTATGCCTGCCCAATGGTTTAATATGCTTTCTAATGGCATAATAGATTCTTATATAAAATAAGATCAATTTCCAAGTATCAAAAGCAAAATTTTTTAGACAAATTTTTCTCAAACTCCTGCTACATTTTATTAACTTGCTGCAAGGACACCAGCAAGGTGACTGAAACAAGTGTGCCAGTATAAAATGGAGACGTTGTATAGTGGAAGACAGAATGCTTACATAAGCAAATAGATTATTTTTAAGCGAGAAAGATTTCCTTTTCATTTTACAAGGTCATAAAAACATCATGTCCATATCAGTTGTTAAAAAAGAAATATGTGGCAAGATGGTCCATTACCCCAGGTGTGCATTAAGCTTTGCTGATATGTTTTAGAATGATGCTGTCAGTTAATAAAAATAAATCATTGATATTTTTGATGGGAGTTATATTAAACTACTTATTTGGCTTCTGAGACTCCAAACTCTCCCAGGTTCTCCCCTATTTTATTAGCTGCTTCCTTTCAGTCTTCTCTGCAGGATCTTCTTCCTTGTCTCAAACTCTAAACACTGGTGGGCCCTGGGTGTCTCTCTGTGCATTCTCTCCATGGATGACCTCATCCAGTCTTCTGCCTTTACATTCCAGCTACAGGCTGATGGCCTGAGAAGTTCCCCTGAGTTTCAGATTCATGGAAACTGCCTGCTCAACATCTCCACTTGGAGTCTGATGGAGGTTTCAAATTTGACATCTTCAAAACACAGCTCTTGATTTCAATCCCCCAACGCCTGCTCCTTTTCCAGTCTTCACCTCACCTCATTAAGTAACACTATGATCCAGCCAGTTGCTTCAAGACAAAAACCTAGTGGCCAACCTTGATTCTTCTCTTTCTCTTACCCCTCTTACTCAACCCATCAGCAAATCTTTTATGTCTACCTCCGACCTATATCTGGATTCCACTTTTGATTACTCTACCCCACTACCCAATACAGGCCTATTTTTTCCAGCCTGAATCATTGAAATACCCTCCTCATTGATCTCAGTATTCCCCCCTCACCTCTACCTTAACCATTCTCAGCACTGAGGCCAAACAAATCTTTTTAAAAAATGTAATTAGATCACATTCTCACCTGATCAAAATCTACCAATGGCTACCATCAGACTTAGGACAAAACCCAAAGTCCCTATGTAGTCTACAAGGCCCACATATGATCTGTCCCTCATTACCTCTGTCCTCATCCCCTACCAATGACCACCTCACTCGCTCTGCTTCAGCAACACTGGATTACTTTTTATTCCTGGAAGACGTCAAACATGGTTCCATGTCTGGGTCTTTGCATTTGCTGCTCCCTCTGCAAGAGACACTATTCCTCGGGACAGCCACATGGCTCTCCGCTGCACTTTATTCAAATATCTGTTTAAATGTTACTTCTTCAGAGGCTTTTAACGACCCCTCTATTCTAAACAGCATCCCTGCCCTTCATTCTCACTTGACCCTGTTTTATTTTTATTCAATGCATGTATCATTTCCTGACGTTGTATTAAAGTAAGGCTTTATTTGTTTGGTGTGTCAACTCCATAAATATCTAAACACCATGAGAGCAGAGTCTTTGTGTTACTTACTCCTTGCATGGTTATCCTCAGTACCTAGAATTTTGTTAGGCATATAGTAGGTTGACTGATGACAGTCGTGATTAAACCTATATTATTTTGAAAATACGTAAATATTTGTAACAATGTCCTCCTGCTCAGAAACACAGTCTATTTTTCCATTTTCTCAAGCTTCACTAAATATATCTCAATAAAATTTTGCTCTTTTCTTTGCATAGATGAAAGAAATTATGCATTAAGGCTATTTCTAAGATGTTTTATATTTTTGTTGTTACTGTGCATGGGCTCTCTATATTCATTTTTTCTCACAAATCTTTTTTTAGAATTACATATAAATATATATTTTAAAAGTTTCTAGCTTATAATTTCAATTATATTGGAATGCTTTTGATTTCTGTGTGTTTATCTTACATTCATCCCCTTGCGTTTAATCAATTTTTAAATTATTTCTTTGGACCTATATAATGACTTCATCCCCAAATAAATGTCTTTTTATCTCTTCATTATTAATAATATACTTTTAATTTTGTATTATGTCATATTGCATTGGCTATAACTTTCAGAACAATATTAAGTAATATTCCTTCTTTTGTACATATTTTTAAAAAAATATATTTATTTATTTATTTATTTTTGGCTGTGTTGGGTCCTCGTAGCTGCACGTGGGCTTTCTTTTAGTTGCGGTGGGCGGGGGCTACTCTTTGTTGCCGTGCGCGGGCTTCTCATGCGGTGGCTTCTCTTGTTGCAGAGTGCGGTCTCTAGGTGCGTGGGCTTCAATTGTTGTGGCACATGGGCTCAGTAGTTGTGGCGCATGGGCTTAGTTGCTCCGCGGCATGTGGGATCTTCCCAGACCAGGACTTGAACCTGTGTCCCCTGCATTGGCAGGCAGATTCTTAACCACTGAACCACCAGGAAGCCCATTTATACATATTTTTAATGGTGATATCACTAATGTTTTATTATTACATATAATGCTGGCTGTTCGTCTTAATCTTACACTTTTTCTTTCTTTTTTTTTTAGAACACTATCCATCAATAGAATTTACTAGTCATAATTAGACACAAAATATGAAAAAATGTCAAAAACATAATGTTGAAGAAAGTAATTCAGATAACATGATTACATCTGTATAAACCTCAAAAAGAGATACATTTATTCAATGTTGACAGAAGTCACGTCTTTGCATGGATGCAGCTAGAGAATGGAATGGAAACATGAAGGCAGCACCTTAAGTATAGAGCATTATCTGTCTTTTATTCTGGATTCACGTTTAATTTTTGAAAAATTTATTGAGCTATACATTTATCATTTGTACACATTTCTTTTTTAATGTAGTTTTTCTACAAAAAGCTGAATATTAAGAGTCAGATTTTCTTCTGTTACATGTGTTAGAGGAATATCAGACTTATTTATTTATTTTCTTATTTTTATTTTTTTGAATTTTTGAATTTTATTTTATTTATTTTTTAATACAGCAGGTTCTTATTAGTTATCCATTTTATACATATTAGTGTATAGATGTCAATCCCAATCTCCCAGTTCATCCTACCACTCCCCTCCCCCTGCCTACCACTTTCCCCCCTTGGTGTCCATACGTTTGTTCTCTACATCTGTGTCTCAATTTCTGCCCTGCAAACTGGTTCATCTGTATCATTTTTCTAGGTTCCACATATATGCGTTAATATACGATATTTGTTTTTCTCTTTCTGACTTACTTCACTCTGTATGACAGTCTCTAGATCCATCCACGTCTCTACAAATGACCCAATTTCATTCCCTTTTAAGGCTGAGTAATATTCCATTGCACATCTTCTTTACCCATTTGTCTGTCGATGGGCATTTAGGTTGCTTCCATGTCGTGGCTATTGTAAATAGTGTTGCAATGAACATTGGGGTACATGTGTCTTTTTGAGTTGTGGTTTTCTCTGGGTATATGCCCAGTAGTGGGATTGCTGGGTCATATGGTAATTCTATTTTTAGGTTTTCAAGGAACCTCCATACTGTTCTCCATAGTGGCTGTATCAATTTACATTCCCACCAACAGTGCAAGAGGGTTCCCTTTTCTCCACACCCTCTCCAGCATTTGTTGTTTGTACATTTTCTGATGATGCCCATTCTAACTGGTATGAGGTGATACCTCATTGTAGTTTTGATTTGCATTTCTCTAATAATTAGTGATGTTGAGCAGCTTTTCATGTGCTTCTTGGCCATCTGTATGTCTTCTTTGGAGAAATGTCTATTTAGGTCTTCTGCCCATTTTTTGATTGGGTTGTTTGTTTCTTTAATATTGAGCTGCATGAGCTGTTTATATATTTTGGAGATTAATCCTTTGTCTGTTGATTCGTTTGCAAAAATTTTTTCCCATTCTGAGGGCTGTCTTTTCATCTTGTTTGTAGTTTCCTTTGCTTTGCAAAAGCTTTTAAGTTTCATTAGGTCCCATTTGTTTCTTTGTGTTTTTATTTCCATTACTCTAGGAGGTGGATCAAAAAAGGTATTGCTGTGATTTATGTCAAAGAGTGTTCTTCCTATGTTTTCCTCTAAGAGTTTTATAGTGCCCAGTCTTCAATTTAGGTCTCTAATCCATTTTGAGTTTATTTTTGTGTATGGTGCTATGGAGGGTTCTAATTTCATTCTTTTACATTCTGTCCAGTGTTCCCAGCACCACTTATTGAAGAGACTGTCTTTTCTCCATTGTATATCCTTGCCTCCTTTGTCATAGATTAGTTGACCTTACGTGCGTGGGTTTATCTCTGGGCTTTCTATCCTGTTGCATTGATCTATATTTCTGTTTTTGTGCCAGTACCATATTGTCTTGATTACTGTAGCTTTGTAGTATAGTCTGAAGTCAGGAAGTCTGATTCCTCCAGCTCCGTTTTTTTCCCTCAAGACAGCTTTGGCTATTTGGGGTCTTTTTTGTCTCCATACAAATTTCTAGTTCTGTAAAAAATGCCATTGGTAATTTGATACGGATTGCACTGAATCTGTAGATTGCTTTGGGCAGTGTACTCGTTTTCACAGTATTGATTCCTCCAATCCAAGAACATGGTATATGTCTCCATCTGTTTGTATCATCTTTAATTTCTTTCATCAGTGTCTTATAGTTTTCTGCATACAGGTCTTTTGTCTCCCTAGGTAGGTTTACTTCCTAGGTATTTTATTCTTTTTGTTGCAATGGTAAATGGGAGTGTTTCCTTAATTTCTCTTTCAGATTTTTCATCATTAGTGTATAGGAATGTAAGAGATTTCTGTGCATTCATTTTGTATCCTGCAAGTTTACCAAATTCATTAATTAGCTCTAGTAGTTTTCTGGTGGCATCTTTAGGATTCTCTATGTATAGTATCATGTCATCTGCAAACATTGACAGTTTTACTTCTTCTTTTCCAATTTGTATCCCTTTTATTTCTTTTCCTTCTCTGATTGCCGTGGATAGGACTTCCAAAAGTATGTTGAATAATAGTGGTGAGAGTGGACATTCTTGTCTTGTTCCTGATCTTAGAGGAAATGCTTTCAGTTTTCATCACTGAGAATGATGTTTGCTGTGGGTGTGTTGTATATGGCCTTTATTATGTTGAGGTAGGTTCCCTCTATGCCCACTTTCTGGAGAGTTTTTATCATAAATGGGTGTTGAATTTTGTCAAAAGCTTTTTCTGCATCTACTGAGAAGATCGTATGGTTTTTCTTCTTCAATTTGTTAATATGGTGTATCACATTGTTTTGCGTATATTGAAGAATCCTTGCATCCCTGGGATCAATCCCACTTGATCATGGTGTATGATCCTTTTAGTGTGGTGTTGGATTCTGTTTGCTAGTATTTTGTTGAGGATTTTTGCATCTATATTCATCAGTGATATTGGTCTGTAATGTTCTTTTTTTATAGTATCTTTGTCTCATTTTGGTGTCAGGGTGATGGTGGCCTCATGGGATGAGTTTGGGGGTGTTCTTTCCTCTGCAAATTTTTGGAAGAGTTTGAGAAGGATAGGTGTTAGCTCTTCTCTAAATGTTTGATAGAATTCACCTGTGAAGCCATCTGGTCCTGGACTTTTGTTTCTTGGAAGATTTTTAATCACAGTTTCAATTTCATTCCTTGTGATTGGTCTGTTCATATTTTCTATTTCTTCCTTGTTCAGTCTTGGAAGCTTATACCTTTCTAAGAATTTGTCCATTTCTTCCAGGTTGTCCATTTTATTGGCATAGAGTTGCTTGTAGTAGTCTCTTAAGATGCTTTTTATTTCTGTGGTGTCAGTTGTAACTTCTCCTTTTTCATTTCTAATTTTTGATTTGAGTCCTCTCCCTCTTGATGAGTCTGGCAAATGGTTTATCAATTTTGTTTATCTTCTCAGAGAACCAGCTTTTAGTTTTATTGATCTTTGCTATTGTTTTCTTTGTTTCTGTTTCATTTATTTCTGCTCTGATCTTTATGATTTCTTTCCTTCTGCTAACTTTGGGTTTTGATTGTTCTTCTTTCTGTAGTTCCTTTAGATGTAAGGTTAGATTGTTTATTTGAGATTTTTCTTCTTTCTTGAGGTAGGCTTGTATTGCTATAAACTTCCCTCTTAGAAATGCTTTTGCTGCATCCATAGGTTTTGGATCATCGTGTTTTCATTGTCATTTGTCTCTAGGTATTTTTTGATTTCCTCTTTGATTTCTTCAGTGATCTCTTGGAATTTAGTAACGTACTGTTTAGCCTCCATGTGTTTGTGTTTTTTACGTTTTTTTCCCTGTAATTGATTTCTTTTTTTAAAAAAATTATTTATTTATTTATTTATTTATGGCTGTGTTGGGTCTTCGTTTCTGTGCGAGAGCTTTCTCTAGTTGCGGTGAGCGGGGGCCATTCTTCATCGCGGTGCGTGGGCCTCTCACTATCGTGGCCTCTCTTGTTGCGGAGCACAGGCTCCAGACGCGCAGGCTCAGTAATTGTGGCTCACGGGCCCAGTTGCTCCGCGGCATGTGGGATCTTCCCAGACCAGGGCTCGAACCCGTGTCCCCTGAATTGGCAGGCAGATTCTCAACCACTGCGCCACCAGGGATGCCCCCTGTAATTGATTTCTAATCTCATAGTGTTTTGGTCAGAAAAGATGCCTGATATGATTTCAATTTTCTTAAATTTACTGAGGCTTGATTTGTGACCCAAGATGTGATCTATCCTGGAGAACATTCCATGTGCGCTTGAGAAGAAATTGTAATCTGCTGTTTTTGGATGGAATGTCCTATAAATATCAGTTAAATATATCTGGTCTATTGTGTCATTTAAAGCTTGTCCTTCCATATTCATTTTCTATGTGGATGATCTGTCCATTGATTTAAGTGAGGTGTTAAACTCCCCCACTATTATTGTGTTACTGTCTATTTCCTCTTTTATAGCTGTTAGCAGTTGCCTTATGTATTGAGGTGCTCCTATGTTGGGTGCATATATATTTATAATTGTTATATTTTCTTCTTGGATTGATCCCTTGATCATTATGTAGTGTCCTTGCTTGTCTCTTGTAACATTCTTTATTTTAAATTCTATTTTATACTCCAGCTTTCTTTTGAATTCCATTTGCATGGAATATCTTTTTCCACCCCCTCACTTTCAGTCTGTACGTGTCCCTAGGTCTGAAGTGGGTCTCTTGTAGACAGGATATATATGGATCTTGTTTTTGTATCCATTCAGTGAGCCTGCGTCTTTTGGTTGGAGCATTTAATCCATTCACATTCAAGGTAATTATCAATATGTATGTTCCTATGACCATTTTATTAATTGTTTTGGGTTTGTTTTTGTAGGTCCTTTTCTTCTCTTGTGTTTCCCACTTAGAGAAGTTCTTTCAGCATTTGTTGTAGAGCTGGTTTGGTGGTGCTGAATTCTTTTTGCTTTTGCTTGTCTGTAAAGCTTTTGATTTCTCCATCGAATCTGAATGAGATCCTTGCTGGCTAGAGTAATCTTGGTTGTAGGTTCTTCCCTTTCATCACTTTAAATATGTCATGCCACTCCTTTCTGGCTTGTAAAGTTTCTGCTGAGAAATCAGCTGTTAACCTTATGGGAGTGCCCTTGTATGTTATTTTTCATTTTTTCCTTGCTGCTTTCAATAATTTTTCTTTGTCTTTAATTTTTGCCAATTTGATTACTATGTGTCTCGACGTGTTTCTCCTTGGGTTTATCCTGTATTGGACTCTCTGCGCTTCCTGGACTTGGGTGGCTATTTCCTTTCCCATGTTAGGGAAGTTTTCAACTATAATCTTTTCAAATATTTTCTCTGGTCCTTTCTCTCTCTCTTCTCCTTCTGGGACCCCTATAATGTGAATGTTGTTGTGTTTAATGTTGTCCCAGAGGTCTCTTAGGCTGTCTTCATTTCTTTTCATTCTTTTTTCTTTATTCTGTTCTGCAGCAGTGATTTCTACCATTCTGTCTTCCAGGTTACTTATCCGTTCTTCTGCCTCAGTTATTCTGCTATTGATTCCTTCTAGTGTATTTTTCATCTCAGTTATTGTATTGTTCATCTCTGTTTGTTTGTTCTTTAATTCTTCTAGGTCTTTGTTAAACATTTCTTACATCTTCTTGATCTTTGCCTCCATTCTTTTTCTGCGGTCCTGGATCATCTTCACTATCACTATTCTGAACTCTTTTTCTGGAAGGTTGCCTATCTCCGCTTCATTTAGTTGTTTTTCTGGGGTTTTATCTTGTTTCTTCATCTGGTACATAGCCCTCTGGCTTTTCATCTTGTCTGTCTTTCTGTGAATGTGGTTTTTGTTCCACAGGCTGCAGGATTGTAGCTCTTCTTGCTTCTGCTGTCTGCCCTTACTTTTTCTTCTATTAAAGAAATATTTTTTCCATTTTTACTCTTAAAATAATGTTACTATGGATTGGTTTTGAATCTTATGAAATACACTTTAAGCATCTATAGAAGGATTTTTTTGTGTGTTTGATGTAATGATTTGATGTATTGTATTAATAACTCTCCTTTTTTTAATGATTTCTACCCCCCTGACTATGGTGGCTTATTCCTTTACCTGCTGCATAATGAAACTTGATAATATTTGCTTGGCAAAATTGTGGCCATTTTGTATCTCTCAATATGTATTGCTGGCTACCTTAATCCAGGGTTTTCTTGCTGCTCTTTCTTCCCTTTCCTATGTACCAGCCATTTCACTATTTCTACCAACCCTTATTATTATCGGCCAATAGATAAAAGGGAAGAAACCAATACTCTGCTTCAGAATCTTGTCTCAAAATTTAAAATAGCCTTGTTATTATCTTAATGAGTAAAAAGTACCAGGTGGTGAATATCTGTAGAGGAAGGTTCCCATCAAGCCGGGTTAGCAGGACATCACCTTCCATTACAGATAAAAGCCTGTCCAGCCTCCATTTGACATTTGCTAATAGGAACCACAATTTGTTGAGGGCCTTTCTTGTGTCGGGCACCTTACATGTACTATATTATTAAAACTTCACACCAATCGTAGGAACTGCATATTAATATTCCCATTTTACAGATGGGGAAACTAAAGGAGGGAAGGGTTAAATAATACGAACCAGTTCAAACAGCTGTTGGGTGGCAGAGCTGGAATTGCAACACAGGGCTCTCTGGCTCCAAAGTCCACTCTCTTTCTATCTAGCTACAAGGCTCACAGGACATTCTCTGAAGAAGCAATGGCTCAGTAAACGGGATAAGATATGGCCATAGATAACTACACTACAAGACAGGATATAATGACTGCCATGAAAGAGGGCCAAGCACAATGTTTTCCATTGTGCTTCAGATTCACTTGGAGTCTGGAGAGCCTTTAGGAAGGCAGTGGCCTAGAATGGGGAGGAGGGTCTTCTGGGCTGAGAGAGTGGTTAAGGGTGAAGGCACGTAATCAGGAAAGCCTAGGACATGTGTACAGAAGAGAGAGCCATGCTCTTTGGTTGGTGTATTGTGTTCATGCTTCTATGTAATTGAAGATGAGGCTGGAAACTTAGATTGGGTTCCTACTGTGGAACCTAAAAAATGAAGGAGTTTATTTTTTTAAGGGTAGGCCATAGGGAACCATTGTAATTATTTAAACAAGGGGTTAACAAAGTCAGATTAATATGGATCAAAGAGGGTAAAGATGGGAAAATGAGAGTACTGTAAGTGGCTATAAACAATATAGACAAGACATAAAGGGAATGTGGTTGAAGAGTGGCAGTAGGAATAGGAGGCTGGGATCTGATTTAGGGTCAGATACAGGGTAGGTTTGTTAAGTTTGTGCAGATAGGATGCTGGGAGCACAGGAGTGGCAGAATCAAAGATGCCTTCAGGTCACTGGAAGATTTAGACACTCGAAGAAGGGCTGGGCCACTAACAGAATGAGAGAGATTGGAGACAAGGCTAGTTGGTGGGTGAAGAGCTTCTGAAACACCAAGATGGAAGATGGATGTCTCTTGAGAGTTCACTTTGGGGTCATCTGCCTAAAAATGATAACTGACATTGTGGGAGGTCATTAATGTCTTTTAAGGGAATGGTCTTATGAAGGTTGGAGAGCTGAAGCCAAGCAGAGATTCTCAGTCCTAGTTGCACACCAAAATGACCTATGGATCTTAAAACAAAACCAAACTAAAATGAAGTAGCTGAAAAAACTCTGTCTCTGCATCTGTTGACTCAGAATCTCAGGAGCCCAGATCCCTGAATAATTTAATAGGCTAATCTGTTAGACAGTTAGCATTGAGAACCCCTGAGTAAGGGGTGGATATTGGCTGTAAGTAGGGAAGGAAGAAAGAGTGATACAGGTCTCCTTCCTAACCTGGAGAAGAGATGCACCATCTGGGTTTCTCTAAATTTCCTCTTTCACATCCTTCAAGCATCTCTTCAATTTGCAAATTCGATCAGTATCTAGGTAATACTCTAACTGAGAACCTTCTGGTTGCTTTAGCAGGCATGCATCCCTCTTATCATTGAATGTTAAAGAATCAGAGGGTGTGAGAGCTGGAAGGAAACAGTTGTTTTAGTCCAGGGGTTTGCAAAGTTTCTTTAGCACGGGATACCTTTCAGAAAATGAAATCTTATATGAAACACCAACGTGGAAACAGAGAAAAGTAGAAGTGTTCTGAGAGAACCACAGCCTAGAACCCGCTTATTTTTCCCGCTCGCCCCAAGTGGGGACTTTAGAGAATTCTTCCAGATCAATATCTTTATTCCACCTGTTTGATCTAACCTCCCCCGTTTCAGGTAAGGAGACAGGTTGTTGAGTAGTGAAGTAACTGATCTCACGTGGCAAATGAGTTAGGGTAGATTTCCTAAGTCCTTAGACAGTTTTCCTTCCTTCACAGGGTCTCCCCCTCTAACATCACCCTAAAAATCCATGTTCCATTTCAACAGAGAAAGGTGCGCAGGGAATCAAATTACCCACAGCAGCTTTGGTACAAGGTTAAGTGAGGGAAGAGGCTGCAGCTCCTGACTGCCCTGGATGATGTGCTTTATCTGCGAGGATCTCATCTGTCTGTACTGCTCCAGTTTCTGCTCTCTCTGGTGACGCTGAGTGGCCTGTAAACTCGTTATCTGGCCAACTCAGGGAGATAAAAAGCCTTGTTTATTTTAAAGGGAAAGTTTCAGTGGTTGAAATTTTGTCAGCAGGATGGGCATGAAAAACCTTTTTTTACACATATCTGAGGAAAAAAGTGATGAGACCTAAGGAATTATAATTGAAGATGAGAATGGTTAAGTGTCTCTTGCATATTTTTTTTTATGGCTGTTTCCTTTTTTTTTTTAATTTTATTTATGTATTTATTTATTTATTTTTGGCTGTGTTGGGTCTTCGTTTCTGTGCGAGAGCTTTCTCTAGTTGCGGCAAGCGGGGGCCACTCTTCATTGCGGTGCGCAGGTCTCTCACTATTGCGGTCTCTCTTGTTGCGGAGCACAGGCTCCAGACGCACAGGCTCAGTAATTGTGGCTCACGGGCCTAGTTGCTCCGCGGCATGTGGGATCTTCCCAGACCAGGGCTCGAACCCGTGTCCCCTGCATTGGCAGGCAGATTCTCAAACACTGCGCCACCAGGGAAGCCCCGTCTCTTGCATATTTTATGTGACTCTCAAAAGAGGCTACTCTGAGGCGTATTGGGCATTTAATATACTTTTGGCATCTAATGTATTCCTAATTATCCCAAAGCCATCTCCTGGCTGTAACTCAACTCGTTGGGAATGTTTGTCACAACAGGAGGAACCAAAAATTCTAGAGGCTGAAGTACCTTTCTGACTTTGAGGAGCGTTAACTTTGAAGTCCTGTATCTTCTAAAATTTATTCAGAAACTTGAAGGATTCTTCCCAAACAATTGCATCGAGGAGATTTAACTGTTATGCTATTTATTTGTACTATGCGCCTTTGTTGAGTTGAGTTGCTAATATTTAGTCGTATAATCATGGCTTTAGATGAGATCATGAAAAGCTAGTCCATTTCTCTGTTACTATGCAGGAAAATATTCAATCACAGAAGACTGCATTCATCTTTTTAAGGAGGCTTGGAGCATGATGTTCCTTTTCTTAGTGCCAGGTGATTCTACAGGCTGCTATTTAACTCACAACTTCTTGTTCAAGTCTCAGAAAAGAGTGGTTGTTATTTCTAAATCATCTCCCAGCATCCTGTAAGAATATGCACTTCTTTCATTTCTGGCATCATTGCAAATTTTCTTCATCAATATTGTAAGGAAGGGCCTGGTCTTTGTGTCCATGGGGGAGGCAGTGCTCTAACTACAGATCCATCTTTAATTTATGGTAAGTCAGCAGCAAAACTGCCAGCTTAGAGGCTTTTCCCCAGCTGTGGCAACCTCATGTAGATGACTAAACCTCACAGGCTACTTGGCGTGGCGACCCATCATGCAGGTGCTTATCTTAGTACCGAGTTGTGTCTCTGAGTCCAACTAACGTTTATTCACGTAGTAGTACTAAAAAATAAAATTAGAAGTTTAATAAATGAATAATTCAGCTAACACATTCAGTCTTTAATATCTGGAAAATTCATGCTGTTAACATTTTCTCCCTGACTCTCCCTCCTTCTTCCTTTAATTTATATCAGCAGCCAGAGCAGCTGTGGATTGAAATACATATGTATTAATTTCCAGATTCCAGCCTTTGCTCCTCCTCCTCCCTTTCTCCTCTGCTTTTGGCCACTCCTTATCCGCGGAGACTGGGGTTGGTGCCTTAGCCCTGCACACCGAGGAGACGTTTACCCCAGCTATACATGTTGTCCGGGGGCTGTGGCTAGAGGTATATAATTACGATAATGATAGCACATCTTGGATTTACAGAGACTTCCCAGTGTACAAAGTACACTCACCTTCATTATCCCCAGAGATGACAAGGCTTGAATCCACACAGGGCAACTCCCTCCTACCAGGAGACTCAAGGAACACTTTGAAGAATGTGCTGAACTTAGAATTTCCCCAAATTCCCGGGTGAAGAGCATTACCTGAGCCCTTGTTAAATAATCAGATTCCTGCACCCCGTATAGACCTACTAAACACGAACATCTAGGGAGAGGACCTGGGAATCTGTGTTTATGACAATAGCCCTAGATGGTTCTCATCACCAGACAAGGCTAGAAAACACTGCTCTGGAAAGATTTCCATTGTCCTCAGTGGCTCAGTGCTGGCAGTCCTGGGAGGACCCAATGACCAAAGTGCTGGGCATTTATATGTTGCCAGAGGTATGCCAACAGCTGGGTGCAAAGAGAGGCTGGGTGCCAGAGATTCTACCCAGGCTACATCCTTGGTCCTAGAGCAGTGCTCCAGATGGTGGCTAATCCTGAGGGACTGAGGAGTTAAGAGGAAGGGGCAGGGTGTCTCTCAGTAACAGCGATTGACCCCCCTTTTTTCTTGGCTGTGCCACGTGGCTTGCAGGATCTTAGTTCCCTGACCAGCTAATCGAACCCGGCCCCGGGCAGTGGAAGCCCAGAGTCACAACCACTGGAGCACCAGGGAATTCCCTTGACCCCCTCTTGATTGTCTTGGGCCCAACCTAGGTTTGTAGTTTGGAGGTGTTCTTCCTCCCGGGAGGGTTGACAGGTCCATTAGTATAACAGTATACAGAGCTCTTCCTCTACTTCCCAGAGAATCTTCCCTGCTTCAGATAGTCTTGGAGAGAATGTGGTGGTGATGGACCTGTGGGAGCAGAGGGGCAGGTAGAAGCTGAAGTTCTAGAAGCTGCAACTTGAGACCTTTCACATTTCTGGGGTTATATAAGGCAGCAAGGTGCTAGGGTTCAACCTGTTGTACTTTGGTTAACCCTAATTCATCATACTGAAGGAGGATGGTTCTTGTTCTAAACCTCAAATTTTAGTTTCCCATGGTGATATTAGGTATTTATAGAGCAAATTTGAGCATAAAATTTTAGATTCCCAATGATCTTATGCCTGTTTTATTTTTAGAGGATAAATGACCATTGAATTGAAATAAAACAAAAGTTAGCTTTTAGTTATAAACCATTACTGTGTATTTTATTTCTAATCACAATCATGTCACTCTGGGATTGACGAATTTGAAGAAACATGGAAATTTATTGGCTGTGGCTGTGAATCTAGTGATGTGGAGGTGCTGGATTTATGTATGTTAATTTGATTCATATGCAAGTCAAAACATGCATATTTTTAATCAGCAGATGGTTTAATATGCTTTCCACACTTGTAAAAAATGAAAAGTACTGCGAGCTATTTTTTGCCTTGTCACTCATTCTTTTGACAGTATTTATGGTGAACCCAGTGAATGTGGTGCATTTGGGTACAAGACAGAGTTACAAACACAGTAGAAATTAAGTCCCTTTTGTAGGAGAAGATATGATAAGCGTGGACACAGATTTTGCTCACTTTATGCTTTGAGGAGTGTTTCTCTAAGATTGTATGTGTCGTTTGAACTTTTATGACTCAAGTGGATTTCTTGTATATTAGAATTTCAGAGCTGCTTTATAACTATTTTTGTTTGACCTTCCATTGCCATTTTGTACTAAAGTTATTCATTCATTCACTCATTTATTCAGTAAATAATATGATACACCCAGCACATGTGGCATACTTGCAAGGCAACACACTACACAGAAATTTGATCCCTGCCCTCAAGGAGTTTGTGGTCTAATAGAAAAGATTGCTGAGTGATTGATATAAAACGTCAGATCATCAGCTTAGAAGGTAGCTAATCCTCTCACCACTGTATCCCCAGCTCACCTCAACCATGTTGGATTCTCCTAGAAGGCTTGAGAGGGCCCAGAGCTCCTCTGGGAAGAGAGAAACACAGGTGGCTGGTCTCCTGTGTGAGACTGTGCACGAGAGAGGGGCCCCAGCTTCCTGATACCTCTTTCCAGAGAGTGTTTCTGCTCTCAACAGCCTTTGTTGTGTTTCTCCTGATCAATTAGCAAACAGTTAAGTTTACAGGAGAAGCTCCTCATTTAAAGGAATGTTTGGATAAATCACTCTGTAAAACAGATCCTTTTTTTTTTTTTTTTTAGCACGTCCTCCACCCTTCCCCAAGGTGTGGGAAGGAGACAGAGAGAGTAGCCCTGCCCCTCCCCCACTTCCTTAAGCCCAAAGAGGGCAAGTGCTGGAAGAAAGGGGCAAAGATGAGATTTACAAAGGATATGGGACTGGTGCTTTAAAGCAGATGGTTCTGAGTTTACTTTTTTTTTTTTTTTAAGTATTTATTATTTTATTTATTTTATGGCTGTGTTGGGTCTTCGTTTCTGTGCGAGGGCTTTCTCTACTTGTGGCAAGTGGGGGCCACTCTTCATCGCGGTGTTCAGGCCTCTCATTATCGCGGCCTCTCTTGTTGAGGAGCACAGGCTCCAGACGCGCAGGCTCAGCAATTGTGGCTCACGGGCCCAGCTGCTCCGCAGCACGTGGGATCTTCCCAGACCAGGGCTCGAACCCGTGTCCCCTGCATTGGCAGGCCGATTCTCAACCACTGCGCCACCAGGGAAGCCCCAACAGATCCTTTTATATGCAATCATCTCTACATTTATTTTTACACTTCTATTAGATTTCCTAAAGTGAGGACACACACAACTCATAGCCTTAGAATGCATATATTGGACATTTAATTTTGATCATATTTAGACTTGAGTGAGTAACTTATTTCTATATTTTGAACTATTCTGCAGTTTGTTATTTGTTATAAGTGTAGACTTTGTTTTTATTGTGCTAAATATAGAGAACATAAAATTTACCATTTTAACCATTTCTAAGCATATAGTTCAGTCGCATTAAGTATTCACAGTGTTCTGCAACCATCACCACTATTTCATTTCCAGAATTTTTCATCATCTCAAACAGAAACTCTGTATCTATTAAACAATAACTCTTCATTCTCTTTCCCCTCAATCCCTAGTAATCTCTATTCTACTTTGTGTCTCTATGAATTTGCCTTTTTTAGGTACTTCATATAAGTAGAACCATACAATATGTGTCCGTATGTGTCCGTCTTATTTCACTTAGCATAATGTTTTCAAGATTCAGCCATGCTGTAGCATGTATCAAAATGTCCTTCCTTTTTAAGGCTGAGTAATATTCCATTGTATATATACTTACTGTATTTTGTTTATCCATTCATCTACTGAGGGACACTGGGCTGTTTCCACATTTTGGCTCTCCTGCTGCTATGAGCATTGATAAACAAGTATCTCTTTGGTTTCCTGCTTTCATTTCTTTTGGGTATATACCTGGGAATGGAATTGCTGAATCATATGTTAATTCTGTTTAACTTTTTGAGGAACTGCCAAACTGTTTTCCACAATGGTTATAGCATTGTGGTTAATTATAAATTTTAAAACTTATTCTTTCAGAGTCCTGAACTCATTCAAATAAATGATTCAGATATAAGACATTCAGTCTTCATAAATGGAACTAGTTTTTGTCCCTAGTAGTTGCACCTTAATACTACTACTACAGAAAAGAAAAAAAAGAAAGGAAAAATAGAACTGGAAGAAGTTTTTTTATGACTGTTTCACACTGTACTTCGTTGGAATTGTAGCACTGAGTCCATTCTGACCTGTGTCCTTACCTCTGTGTGTCCATTTCTTCCATTTCACTCCTAGGGCAGAAATTATGACTACAGGTGCCTTAATGGGAGATGTGCTCAATAAATATTTGTTGTTGAATCGATTGATTTCTGCCTAATAAAACCTAAATGGATATCTGATGAATCTGCTAATATCTATTCCCTGCTTCTGGACATTAAGTTCAATGTTCCACCAATTATAGTTCCATTGGAAAGAGATATATCACAGAAGCAAAGTTTTTAGATGGTAAAAGAAACCAAATGGTGAAAGAGGAAATTACTAGATATGATTAGCATGCCTAGTGTTAAATGGGGGCAGATTTTTATAAGGAGTTGAAATGCTTAACTGCAATATAATTTGATTTGGTGATGGATGAAAAGAAGGGTGGAGTTTGTGAGGTGGGAATGGAAGTTTGAGATTGTTTGGAGGTAGGAGTGAGTTAGGAATGTAAGGGAGCATGCAAGAATGTTTGCCTTATGAGAAAGGAAACAAAGACCAATACGTGGTAGAAAAGGAAAACACTCAAGGGTTAGAGATACAGGGCAACGAGGTTAGAATCTTAACGGATAACCACAGCCTGGAAAATGAGATGGACTTGTTTCTATTCTTTTTTTTTTTTTTTTAAATTAATTAATTAATTAATTTATATTTTTTTGGCTGTGTTGGGTCTTCGTTTCTGTGCGAGGGCTTTCTCCAGTTGCAGCAAGCGGGGGCCACTCTTCATCGCGGTGCGCGGGCCCCTCACTATCGCGGCCTCTCTTGTTGCGGAGCACAGGCTCCAGATGCGCAGGCTCAGTAGTTGTGGCCCACGGGCCCAGTCGCTCCGCGGCATGTGGGATCTTCCCGGACCAGGGCTCGAGCCCGTGTCCCCTGCACTGGCAGGCAGATTCTCAACCACTGTGCCACCAGGCAAGCCCCGGACTTGTTTCTATTCTGATGGAGGATTTCTCCGTGCTATTTGGGGACACTGGCAAATGGAAAATGTAGTAGGTTTAAGTTTTTTTCTCTACAGAATGAGATCAATCATACAAAAATATTTGTTAATGAAGAAAATATATCAAAATATTGACAGTAGTTTTCTTTGGAAATGTTGTCGTAGGTTTAAGTTTTTTTCTCTACAGAATGAGATCAATCATACAAAAATATTTGTTAATGAAGAAAATATATCAAAATATTGACAGTAGTTTTCTTTGGAAATGTTGTCATGCGGGAGTCTTTAAAACTTTTTTCTGAATTTTCTAAATATTGTATAATAAGGATATCCTACTTTGGAAATCAGAAAAAAAGTTAACATTTTTCTCTGAAAGTGCAGTTTCAGAAGTTCACCTTGGACTTCCCTGGTGGTGCAGTGGTTGAGAATCCTCCTGCCAACGCAGGGGACACGGGTTCGAGCCCTGGTCCAGGAAGATCCCACATGCCGTGGAGCAACTAAGCCCGTGCGCCACAACTACTGAGCCCATGTGCCTAGAGCCCGTGCTCTGCAACAGGAGAAGCCACTGTAATGAGAAGCCCGTACGCCACAACGAAGACTAGCCGCCGCTCGCCGCAACTAGAGAAAGCCCACGCGCAGCAACGAAGACCCAACGTAGTCAAAAATAAAATAAATAAGTTATAAAAAAAAAAAGTTCACCAAGTGTTGATTAGGAATTTTTTGGTCTAAGCCATTGAAACAGGCTGATTTAATCATGAGGGAAATTTACTCGGAGGAAATAAGCTAGTTTACAGAACTAGAGGGAGGGCAGAAGAACCAGGAGGACCCCGAAGGTCCCAAGGGCAGCCTCAGACTTGTCCAGGGGCTGCAATGAATGAACTCCAGGTAGTTTTTGGTCTTTTCCTCTCTCTGTGCAGTAGCATGAAGGGAGCTTCTGACTGGCCAAATGTGTGTCATGCACCTGCCCCTGGTAAGGTGAGGGTAGGGCCTGGCAGCTTGATTCAGAGGGAGGCCTCGCTGACTATTTCCAAAGCAGTAGGAGATTGAGGTGATATTTCCAAAAGAAGGTGGAACAGCAACATCAACAAAATCAATGCCTGCGCTGTCATGTTTCATAAAAGATAGAATTCATTTTATTACACAAGCAATTATAATTGATTTTTAAAAGTGAAACAACTGTGTTCTACATATGCTTGTTTAATCATATTTATGAGACAGATATGCTTTCTTTTTATGTTCTTCCTGGGACCCTGAAAACTAGACTTCTTTAATGGGTATGTGTGGGCGTGGGGCGAGAGGGGCACGGGGTGATACTGATTCTGGGGAATCCTTTGTTTTTTAGAGAAATATAATATATATATATATTTTAAATTAATTAATTAATTTATTTATTTTTCGCTGTGTTGGGTCTTCTTTTCTGTGCGAGGGCTTTCTCTAGTTGCGGTGAGCGGGGGCCACTCTTCATCGCGGTGCGCGGGCCTCTCACTATCACGGCCTCTCTTGTTGCGGAGCACAGGCTCCAGACGCGCAGGCTCAGTAGTTGTGGCTCACGGGCCCAGTTGCTCCGCGGCATGTGGGATCTTCCCAGACCAGGGCTCGAACCCATGTCCCCTGCATTAGCAGGCAGATTCTCAACCACTGCGCCACCAGGGAAGCCCAAAATATAATATTTTAATTTACTCACTTTTTGATGAAAGAACAGTAGGCACAATATTTGATTCATTAACTACAACAAATATTTATATTATGGCCAATTAAAAATGTTTTCAGTTGACCTCATTAGATAATGGATTTGAGGTGGGATGACTTATTTTAATCAAGGTTCTTTGATTTACAAATATGAGATGCCCACTCCAAAGTAGCTAAAGCCAAAATGGGGTGCAATGGAAGAATTCTATCTAAAAACTTCTTAAACCTCAAGGATAGGGTCCTCTTGAAGAAATCCAGAAATAGAAAGCCTTTAGCAGGGCCGGAAGCTTTTCAGAGCACAAAATGCACAACAGTTTGCGTGGCCCACGTTGTCAGAGGCTCTGCCCCTGTTTCTCTTGGTGTTCGTGCTTCCTTCCTCTTTCTGCAGAGAGAGTGTGAGAGCCTTCCTCCTGGAAACACAGGCCCCTCAGCTCTCCTAAAAAACATCGCCTCCATTTCAGCCACATGCAGGGATTCCTTTGTTAAGGAATCCCAACATGGAGAGAGACAGACTCTGGAGCTGGCCTGGCGTGGATCCACCCAGGCCTGTCAGCTGTGAAGTATGAGTGTAGTTGGAGGTGGGGAAGCATTTTGTGGTTGAGAAAGTGAGAGAAAGGGGTGGGTATAAGCTGGTCAGACTGTGCTAAAGGTTCCCCCTGTATTGTTGAAGACAGACAGGAACAGTTGGGGAAGAGAGGAGAGGGGAGGGAAAAGGAGAAGAAGGGTGGTACTGAGAAAAACGTGGAAACAGTGGTGATGATTCAAGAAGAGAAAATCAAAGGGTCAGGAGAGAACGCCAAAAGGAGAGTGTTTAAAACAGAATACTTTGAGCTGCATGAAACTGAAAACCTCTCTCACAGTGCCTTAACTAACAAGTTCTCTCCTGTGACAGGAAGTCCTGAATAGGCTGAAGTCAGCCAGGCAATGATGGCATGAAGCCTAGGTTCTTTTCACTTTCTCACTCTGCCATGCTTGGTATGGTCTTTATTATTGTCAGGCTGTAGAGGACCCAGGTGTCACATCCAAACACAATTACATCCAAGGCCAAAAAGAAAACATCTCTTAGATGTGAGGAAAAACCCAGAAGATTCTCCTTATTGGTCAGAATTGTATCTCATGCCCATTTCTGAACTGAACACTGGCAAGGGCCAGGTTTGGCTCACCCATTGGAGCTGACCTTCCCAGGCCTATGGCTGTGAAAAGAGGGGGGACATTGGAACATTAGGTGGGTAGACAACCACCAGTGCTGGCCATAGAGAAGGAAAAGAAAAATACAGGACTAGAGGAACAGAGAGACAGACAGTGAAAGAGAGAGAGGAGGGAGGAGGCAAAAGTCGGTGGGGAGAGTGAAATACAGAGAGGGAGTCAAGCTCACTCAATTTGGTGTCTTAGGTTAAAACGCTCTTGTCATATCTTGCTGTTCAGGCAACTATTAGAAGAACGTGCTTTACCTGTTCTTACTGCCATTTGAAAGGCTGATTAACTTTTCAGTAATTAAACTTATTAACCATTTTTTCAACCTCAGAGTTATGATGGAGATGGCTGTAGCTGTCTCCAGGGAGAAAATTACTCTCCTTTTTTTTCCTCCTTAAAATAGGCCAGAATTTATTGAGTCATGAAAGGTGGTGCTGAAATAAATATAATGATTACTTAGTTATTTGTTTATGTCTTTATTTATAATTTTATCTTTGTCATTGTAAAAGTAGTATAACCACATTAAATAAAAAAGAAACCAGAAACGTGAAAACAAAATCACCCACAATCCCACAGTTGAACAACCATTATTTGTCAAGAATTCACGCTTAACTTTTTTCAGATAATTGCATACAATTTTGTAGATTGGTTTGTTTTCAAAACAGGTATATCATATACATGGTACAAATTTTGAAAACAAACAAAATACATATATATTTTTTATATTTTTTATATATTGGAAAATAAAGCAGGCCTCCCTCCCATCATATCTTTAGGTCTCTAGTCTGCCCCCTGCCCCCCAAACCACTACTACCAGTTTATTTTCTTCTATACATAGCCTACCCATTAACAAGGAAATATGTGCATATATAAATTTTCCACTCTCCTTTGCCAACATGCTTTATTATTATTATTTTTTACAAAATGGTAGCCTACTCTGTATACTATTTTGCACCTTGCTTTTTTCATCTAACTTTTATATTACTTTGAGATATTTCCACAAAATTAAAATTGAACATTATAATGTATTCACACATTGCCACATACTCTTTGAATCATCATCCTTTTTTAAAATTAATTTTTATTGGCATATAGTTGCTTTACGATGTGTTAGTTTCTACTGCACAGCAAAGTGAATCAGTTATATGTATATATATATATCCCCTCTTTTTTTGGATTTCCTTCTGATTTAGGTCACCACAGAGCACTGAGTAGAGTTTCCTGTGCTATATAGTAGCTCTCATTAGTTATCTATTTTATACATATTAGTGTATATATGTCAATCCCAATCTCCCAATTCATCCCACTCCCCCTTCCCCCCTTGGTATCCTTAAGTTTGGTCTCTACATCTGTGTCTCTATTTCTGCTTTGCAAATAAGTTCATCTGTACCATTTTTCTAGATTCCACATATAAGCGATTAGAATCATCATCCTTAATGTCTGTAAAAGTTTTGAGTAAATGATTTATCCTTTTCTTTTTTTTTGTCTGTGCCATGTGGCATGCTGGATCCTAGTTCCCCGACCGGGGGTCGAACCCATGCCTCCTGCATTGGGAGCCCACAGTCTTAACCACTGGACCACCAGGGAAGTCCCTGATTCATCCATTTTTAAATAAATATTTATCAAGCACCTGAAACGTTGGCAGGATGCTAGTAATTCTAAGATGAAAAGGAAATGGAGCACACCCTTGAAGGAGACGTAGCAGAGTGGAAGAGACAGGGAGGGAAACGAGTAATTACAGGTAGTCTCCAAGGGCCAAAATGGGAGAGTGTAGGAGGCCTTGTGGGGATGAAAGAGGGAGCCTGGAAAATGCTGATCAAAAGTGTTGAGGATAAGTGAGAGAAGAGAGCTCAGCTCACAGACACAGGGCAAGGACAGTCTTTCAGGTAGAGACCAGGAATGATATGTGTAAAGCAGAGAAACATGAAGTAGCGTCGTGGCCCAGGTGGCTATAGGGAGTTGGGTATAGCCCCTACCTCTAGCATCTTTAAGTTGTGGCCTAGTCTTCAATATAAATAATGCTGTGATATACAACTTGCAGCATATAACTTTCCCCGTATTTTGGAGTATGTCTCTGGCTAGATTCCCAGAAGTGGGACCTCTGAATCAAAATGTAGGAGCACCCTGACCTACGACATATAGTCAAAATGCTTTCCAAATGGACAGTATCATTTTATAATGACACCCTCAATGTATGAGCAAACCATTGCTTATTATCTCTATATCTTTATCACTGGTTTGTTTTAACATGTATTTCTTTAATTACTATAAGGTTAATTTTCACCATATATTTATTACTATTTGATGTCTTTGTATGTGATTTATTTGTTTTCTGTTTATACTCAATAACTGACATTCTATATTTTACTTTAGCTGTATGAGCCCTACTTATAGATATTCATACTTTTTAAAAAAATATTTGCTGTCACTTTTTTTCTTTTTTTGGTTTAGGTTTCTGTCTAAAACAATGTTTGACACATAGAAGTTTTAGGTATTACCCAGTCATATCCATTGATCATTTCCTTCTATTGCTTCTAAGTTGAGGAATACTTCTAGCCAGAGGTTTAACAAATAGTATTTTCTGGTTTGCTTTAAAAAATACATTTAACTCATAAATCCTCCTTGAACTTGCTTTTGACATATGAAATGAGAATTCAACTAGCCCCCCTGCCCCAAATTACCAGTGAGATCTGAACTTCCCCTTCTCTGTTGAGTTTTATTTCAAAGGTAAATCCTGCTTAGGGATCAACTCAGTCATCAATTGGATCTAATTTCTAGTCCTTTTCTGAGTTGTGTCATATCAGCTTTCCTTTGATTTATCCAGGAGTCTGCAGGAACTGTTTTATTTATGTACAGAAAGAATTACAATATAGCACCAGTAGGCTTAGGTAAAGCTTGTCAGTGCCTTCCTGTTAGTAGGTAATCTGCGGCTAAGGGCAGACTTTACCTTTGAAGCCCACCAGATTGGTGGTAGTACTATGCTGCGTGTTTTGGGTGGGTGGACGACACCTTTGAGGTAAAGAGGGTTATTTCATCCAAAGGGCTCAAGTCACTGTTAACCAGTGTCATAATTCTAGAACCTCCTGGTTCTTCCACCTTTGTGGGGACCCTGGCTCTTACCTGTGGCCTCAATATAGCCCCAACCCCTCTCAAGGCCAAGCCTACTTAAGTGCGATTTATTGCAAGAAAAAGTAACTTCTTGCTCCTCCACGTAACAGGTTGTCACCTAGCTAGCTAGTTTTTGAGAAAAGTGAGAAGTAGTTAACCAGGGAAGCCCTACGACAAAGGTTCTCAAGCATACTTAAGTATCACGTGAGAGCTTAGGAAACATGCAGATTTCTGTGCCCAGTACCAGGTTACACGGGGTGGTACTGGAAAAATTTCCTGATCTCATCTCTTTGTAGCTTTCTGAAGCCTTAAAAAAATTCCCACAGATGTTTACACACAGTTCTGAGCGGTTCTTCATTCTTTTTCCATGCAATACTGGTACCCGCTTGTCAGCACCTGTGAAAGTGCTCCAGGCGGGAGGCAGAGACACAACTAACGGGCACACATTCTCAGGTAGGGCTCCAATCTAATTTCCAGGCACGTTCCGTCCTTCCTCAGAGGTCAAAAGCTTAACCGTTCATGATCTATAAACTCAATTCGGATTCCCTGGAAGACCGTCCTGGAACGCCTTGCTGGATTCCTTCTTAGAGTTAAGACCAGTCAAGTTCCTTCGGCACTATTCCGGGTTTCTGTTGTTGGCACCTGGCCCTAGGGCAAGGATTGTATCCCGGGTCAGGATTCCTTTGGGCCATCTCTCCTTCCTCGTCCCCATTTCTAGGATAAGCCTATTTCTCCCGCAGGTGGGGAGGTTGGGTTGGAGCCACACTGGGATTCGGGGGCCTTTCCTATGCAACCCTCCCGATTCGCTCCCCCCATTTCCCATCTCTCTTTTCTCCCCGTTCCCTAACACCTTATCCTTCCCCTTTGCTCCCAGCAAAGTCTACGACCCCTTTCCTCTCCGGCTCAGTGGCCCGGCGTCTTCTCTTGGCACAAAACCGGGTGGTGGAGCGCGGGGCGTGAGTGTGGCTACACCCAGGACGGAGGCTCGTCCGGGGGTCGCGGGGAGGATTCTCACTCAGGATCCCTACTGTCGCCCCAAAGCGACCCTTTCCCCCGCGTCCCTCCAGAAGCTGCCTGCTGCTGCCGGTGGCAGAGGGGGACCCGCTGCTCATCAACCCCCGTCACTCCTCCAGGCTGCTCCCAATGGGCGTGCTCCCCGGGCACCCGTACTTCTCCCTCCGCCCCGCCATCCTCCCCACCTACCCCGCTGCAGGGCTCGCGGGTCGGCGGCGCTCCGGGCTGGCCTGAGGCGGGGCGAGGATGGAGGGACCAGCAGGAGCGGAGAGCGCTGGAAGGAGGGGGCGGCGCGCACACTTCGTCCCACCGCCATCCGGGAGAGCCCGGGCCCGTGCGCGCGCGCACCTCGCCGAGGCTCCAGCGGCGGGAGGCGGGCGGAGCTGCGGGCGGCGCGGGCGGAGCGATCGGCGGGCGGAGCGAGGGGTGGGAGGGAGCTCGCGAGCCGGCGGGCGGGCGAGGAGCGTCTCCTCCAGCATCTGCCGCGGCCGCGTTTGCCCGGAGACTGACCGACGGACAGATCGTCTGGCGGACGGGCTTGGGAGCTCGCCTTGTGCTCGGGGCCAGCTCCAGCGAAGCTCGGGGCTTGCAGCACGCGCTTCCCCGCCCGCTCGCGGCCACCCCGGCTCCGGCGGCCTCGGCGCGCGAGGGGCTGGAGGTGCGGGAGCCGCTCTCCGCAGGTCGGTCCCTGCGCTGCTCAGCCCCTGCCGCTGCGCTGCGCCGCGGCCCCCGAGCGGCGTCCCTGAGCCCCAGCTCCCCAACGTGCTGCTCCGAGCAACGGTGCTCCGGGGCTCCAAACTCGGGCTGCCGGGGCAAGTGTCTTCATGAACCCAGAGGATGTCCGGGAAGCATTACAAGGGTCCTGAAGTCAGTTGTTGCATCAAATATTTCATATTTGGCTTCAATGTCATATTTTGGGTAAGTTGGAGCGCTTCTGGGATTTCGGCTATCGTGGCCGATCGATTCGCGACGATTTCCCCCACGTTGCTCTCTGCCTTTACTTTTCGCAGCCCCTCGGGCGCTTGTCGGAGCATCTGCCTTCCGCCTTTTCAGCCTGCGCGTTGGAGAGATAAACATTTAATCCTTTCTAGGAACGCGAAGAGGTAAAAAGAAAAACCGAGCCGGAAAGGGGGCACCCAGGCCTTGGGGTGGCTTTTTAAGGGAGGAATAGCGTGGATGCAGATGAAAGAAAGGGCTCGGCAGTTTGAGAGATGAGCAGCCACTCGAATGAGATTTGCTCCCGGTGGGATATGGATGTTGGGCTGAGCGTGGTGTCATAACAGGGAAGGCTAATCGGGCAGACCCGACCCTGAGGTCCACCTTCTAACAAGGATCTGATTGGACGAGGGCTTGGCTCCGTGTTGCCGCGGCTGGTCTGTGCCATGCTCAGCGTGTATCTTCTTGCACCATCTCGGGCTTTGTGTAGGATGCAGATGCGGTGGTATATCGTTCTGTAATGTGCACGTGAATAACGCTTCCTGCACGCTCTTCCCCTTCATCTGGAAAGCGCTCCTTTTGCGTAATGGACTGACCAGTGGGCGTGTGGGGTGGAGGGATTTATTTCTCTCTCTGTATTATTGTCAGGATAATAAGAAGTCACCATCAACATATGTTTCAGTGTGTTCGTGCCTCACGTCCTCCTTTTTGAGGAGTGACATAGAGCGGGCCGTTTTGGGGAAACCTTGGAGAAATGCAGAGGAGAAGGTGTACGAGACATGTTTTATGGGGCTACCGGGAGAGCAAATGCTTGAAGGAAAGATTCAAACCATGCTCTGCTGGCACTACAATGTGCTGGGCACCTATTGTAATTAGGCTGGGTTGCCTACTCTTTTGTTTTGTTTGAATTCTTTTCCTTGATCTCACAAACATGTTCAGCAACCAGACAAAGAGTTCACTAGGACAAGAGGAAAACGTTGGTTCAAAGACCGTGTTATTTTTCCTTTCCATCCCATCCCGTCCCATCCCGTCCCATCCCATCCTTTTCCTTACTGGGCACTCCTCCTGCCCCCCATTCTTCCCCCCATGGAAAGTAAAGATGGTGGTTGTCTGGGGTGGGGGTGGTTCTCCAAGTTGCTGTTCAGTGTAGGTTCAGTGTGAGATAAACAATAATCTAGTGGTGGGATCAATAATAATCCACGACAGTCTGAACACAAGGTATATTTATTTTGATTCTCCTTTAATTTTGGCCATACGATGTAAACATATACATCGATGAGAATAGTTGTCAATATAGCTCTTTATATTCTTCTTTTTTCTGCCACACATTTACTAGGCTATTTTATTTTTATTTTCTGTTTTCTATAGGAGTACCTTGCACTGCTCATGCATGTTTTGCAAAAGGAAATGGAAGGGATTGGAGACCACTTTCTGTGTCAGCATGTCATCTGGCCTCAGGACTGATGATGAGGGGGGACACATGAATAAATATCAGATCTAGTCTTTCACAGGCCATTTTTGCCAGGGATTGGACATGATTCCTGTCAGCAGTCACCCCCCTCCCTGCAGTCAAACACTGCTACAAATATAGGAAGGAGAAATTATTTTCTTTCCTTGCTTCCTTTTTTTCAACCCTTGTTGGAAATGTTTAAAAGTCACATTTCTGGGTGAGGCGTTTTGATTTTATCTGAACTTGAAACTTTCATGACTTTGAGAGTCAAGGACTACCGAATTAAGACTGGATCTTGTTGGCGTAGTGAGTCCAAGCCTCTTGATTCTACTTGGACACTTCCAAAAGTTGCACATTTCAGCTACTAGGCAACAAAAAGTACCCAGGGGCTTTCTCTGCAGTTTCATAGCAGGAGGTGGAAAAGAAATGAAGGGATTTGGGCTCGTTTCCCTGACAGTTTGGTGTAATTTTGTAGTGTACAGAGGCACATTGAGTATTTTCTGTGGATTAGGTTGTAGCAAAACCTCTGGAATTGTGGAGAGCTTCAAAGAATTGCAGAGTGCTTGCATAGAGAGTTCCAGAAGAGAGTCATGTCTTGTCTCATTCTGAAGGTCTTCCTCTCTTGGGGGAAGTTTTACGGGAAGCCTGAAAAGAGATGTAGGCTGTGGAACTAGACCAGCTGCCCCAGGCAGAATTGTTATGTAGATGCCTCTGTTACAACGGCCCTTCTCTTACTCTGCTTTCTACACACCTTGTCCCTCCTTTCTGTGCCTAAAGCCTTCCACTCATATACGCCCTCATACCTTTCCTCTCCTGTTGTCTGCTTCAAAATTACCCCATATTGGAATCTCTGAGTTTTTAGTACCCTGGTCTCTAGAGTGTTGATCAGCAGGAAGGTAGTCATGATACTTGATCACAGTAACTCAGACTAAGATGTTATTGACTGAAGAACTGGGGTCAGGAATGGGCAGCCTGCTTCTGTAAATTTGTTATTGCTATTACAAATTCTGTAAATTTGTTTTTGCTACGTAACAAAAAACCCCAAAGCTTAGCGGTTTAAAATAAAACTTCATTATATCTGACAGTTCTGTGATTTGACCAGGCTCATCTGGGTGATTTGCACTTGGAATCGCCCATGCAGTTGCAGTGAGATGTGGCTGGCTGGGCTGGAGTTAACTGAAGGCTCACTGCAGGGGGATACCCAAGATGGTACCCTCACATGACTGGCAGTTGATGCTTGCCGAGAGCTCAGCCAGATTTGTTGGCTAGAGCACCTAAACGTGGCTTCTTCCTGTCTCTGAGACTGGCAGAAGAAACTTCCAGCCCGTGAAGGCTACTCCCGGAACTGGCCCAGTGTCAGTTTCATCTGTTCCACTGGTTTAAGCTCGAGTGGAGCCCTGCTCAATTTCAAAGTGCTGAAGAAGGAAATTCCCTCTTTTGTCAGACAAGGGTCAGGGTCGTGGAAAATACAGTCTTCTGCACTGAGCCTTAATTTCATTTATAAAGGAAAGATAACATTATCCAATAGAGTTGTAGTTTCAAGGGTGCAATCAGATAAGATATTACCCAGCACAGTGTCTCAGTATTTAACAAATGGTGAATATGGTCTGTGTCATTGTCTCCAGATTTTAGACTAGTTCCATCCTGGCTATAAAACTTCTAGAATACCTTAGCCTGGTACTTTGGCATCATTACTACCAGGTAAGGATGCTCCTCTTAATATCTGCCAAGGAGATGAGGCGAATGGATTCCACAGATTGGATCGTCATGTATTTGAAAAAAGCACTATGGATCCGTGGAAGCCTTGAATGACTTGGGAGAAGCAAGTCATTTTTCTCTTCTCTTTGCTATACAGAGATTAGAAAGCCTTGGATCCTTGAGGCCAAATTTCTCTTTGGTGTGCTTGCAAATATTACATTGTATCTTTAAGTGGAGGTTTACCCAGGTTTGATGGCAGAATGTTGCATCTCATTTGTTTCCACAGGGTTTAAATTCAGAGAGGAGAGAGATTTAGGGAACCTTGCCGGGGGGCATAAGTAGGAAGTCTTATCTTATGATTCACTATAAATTGTAAGATGTTCTGGAATGATGATACATCAGCAGTTTATAAGTCATAATTTTTGTTTTAATTTGCTAGACATCTGTTAGCTTCGATGGCAACCATATGGGAGTCTAAACTGCCTTTTGAATTACAAGGAGATGGTAGGAAGAAAGCTAAATATGGTTATGAAAGTGTCAAATGGGAAGAGTGTAAGAAGGGTGTATAGACCTAAGTGGGGAAAGTAATTGAATACTGACTTGCTTGCTCTGGCCTCTCACTCCTGGGTCAGTGAGAAGGCACTGAAGCATTCTCACTTGATGATATGCTGGGAAGATTGAAATAAAGCCAAGGGGAAAAGTTGGAAAACCAAATAATGTTTCACCCACCATAAAACTGCTGAGGTGAGCTCATTTAGATGGATCACTCTGTCTTACTTAGTATGTCCACAGTAATCGTTAGTCCCTGGCAAAAGGTGAAAGTAACCTGTATTTTAACAGAACTTTATAATTACGACGTCTTTCTTCTAAGCATCTCAAAGCATCTTACAAGCATATTATGACATCTTTGTGACAGATGTAGAAGTTGGAGAACAGAGATGTGGAGTGACTTTTGAAGAACATAACAGGGTTCACTTTTGGAGTGTTAAGTCTCTTTCAATAACTATAGCCCTAGCTTCTCATTTGAATCTTATTTTAGAAGATGCTTGTTATTCTAAAATAAAACATAGAGTAAGTCATTTACATATCTTCATAATTGAAAAGTGATAAAGTTTTTGCATATGTCTCAACACCACCCGCAAGCACACAAAAGTCAGGATGAAAATGTTGAGTATGATAGAATAATAAACTATTGTGTAGTCTACTGAAAATTCATAAATGAAAAATGGAGTATTAAAGATTGTTATTAAAGTGTTATTAAAGTGTTCTTGAGTCACATGCTTCTTTCTATATGTAACACTGATGCCTGTCTTAAAATTCTAACTGCAGGCTTCTGAATCACCATCCTTCACTAGAATATAAGGTCTCCAACTGCAGGGACTGTCTCTCAGTTATTTTCATAAGCTCAGTGTCTAGCATATTGTCTGAAACAGTAGGTGTTTAATAAATGTTTGTTGAATGAATGAATTATGAAATCATTGGAGAGTACATAGGCATCATCTCCTCTAACTTACTATTCAGTGAGGCATTTTCTCTCTAACATCCTTCCAGCCCTCCTTAGGATGGATCTGTTTGGGGACCACTTTAATCATTTGAGAGTTTCATCTTTCCTGCAAACTAGGTGTAGTTTTCCCTTGGAACTTCCATCTTCCTAATATACTGTTGTTGATTTTTAATTTTATTTTGAAACTGTCTCATACCTGCAGAGAAATTGCAAGTAGTACAATTTGTTTTTATCCTGAATCATCTGAGAAAAAGTTGCCAGCATGATGGCTATAACACCAGTACTTCAGTGTATATGTTCTAGGATGTTCTCCTAGGTAACCACAGTATAGCCATCAAAGCCAGGAAATTACCACTGATACATTACCACCATCTAAATCTTAGATCTCATTCAAGTTTCCGGTTGTTCCAATCATGTCTTCTAAAGCAAAGAAATTCCGTTCAGAAGACACATTGTATTTAGTTGGATCTTTTTAGTCTCTTTCAGTCTTTCACTGTCAGTTTCTTGACACTTTGGAAGATTTTAAACTAGTTATTTTGTAGAATGTCCCTTAATTTGTGTTGGTCTGCCATTTTTTCATTCTCAGATTCAGGCTGTGCATCTTTGGCAGGAGAATTACAGAGATAGTGCTGCAGTCCTCTCATTGCCTCCATCAAGTGGCACTGATTTCTGTTTGTGTTTGTTCCGTTACTGATGATGGTTACTTGATTAAAGTGTTGTCTGCCGAATTTCTCCACCGTAAAGTATGACTCTTTTCCCTTTTGTAATTTATACATATTTTGTGGCAAGTTATTGTGAAATTATGTATTAAAAAGCCCATTCCTCATCAGAATCTTGATTGATTAATTAATTAATTAATATCAGTAAGAACTTTTGGTCTCTTTTTTTCCAGTGTGTTTTAATTAAACTGTTACTCTCATTACTTACTTTGATGTTGCCATTAGTTCCAGGTTTGGCAGTCTTTTCATGCCCTTTAACTCCCATCACTCTTTGAGCCCTTCTTTGCTTTCTGGCAGAACAACATGTTCCAAGCTCATCTTTTGTATCAGCCATTTCCCCAATGAGCCCTGGTTCCTTTGCACAGAGAATGATATTTAGAAGCCAAGATCTGGTTGCTAAGTGTGCTCATTGCTTTGAGGCTATCACCACCCCTGGGGCCTCTCAGTGGACAGGACTATGGAATATGTGTACGTATATACACATATGTACACATACACACGTTTACATCTGCATTTCTATATCCAGCTATATATTTTGAAAACCACGAGTTCACACTGGTATCTCAAATCCCTCTCTGACACGACAGGGTTTATTTTAGGTTTTTCCTTTTCCGTATTTATAACTACCTTCTTTGACAGTGAGAATCCTGGCTCCCATTGTTCTTAATGATTTACTTTTTTGATTAAATCTCCCCTTATGTAGGCAGTCTTCCACTGCTGCCCCTGCCCCTCACATGGTTGCCCTCCTTAACGGCTTTTGCTCCAGCATGCCGTGCCACAACCTACTTCCCACCGTGAACACCTTTCTCTGATACCCTGCTCTGGGCTTCCACATCCCTCCCCATACCTGTTCCTGGACAAAGGCTTACCTTCCCTTGTCCCCACTTTAGGACTGAATTTTTCAGGAAGGAGAAGGGGAAGGGCCTAGGTTACTCTTATACGATACAATATAAGACTTATCTCCCTGTGCACAGACCTTCGTTCTTTAAAAATAGCCATGATGTCATTTCTAAACCCTCTGCTTTCCATCTTTAAAGGCTCTTGGTTTTTCCATGTCTTCTTCATACACTATTTCCAGATTGTTCTTTGCCCTGATTAAGGTACTCTGCCTATGGTCCCATTTGGACACACCTCCATTAATGTAGCGACCAGAATGAAACACGTTTTTCACACACCATTCCTACCATCCAGAGAGCGGTGGGTTGTTATTCTCAAACTCCCCCTTAAGTCTCTAGCCCAGGAGGCAGAAGCCTGGATTCATCTTTTTTTTTTTTTTTTTTTTTGGATTCATCTTTGAGTAAGTTACTCTCACACATTATTTTCTCAGTTGCTCATCTAAAATATGGCGAAAATAATTCCAATAGCTTGCAGAGCTGTTATCCAGTACTAAATGAGATCATGCATATGAAGGTGCTTTCTACAAGGTAAATCTCTCAGTACAAATAGTAGTTATTAACCCAGGCTAAACTGCACATGCTTTTCCTGGCAGCCAGAGAACATAGTTGGCTCAAGTTGCATTTCTAGTGAAATGAAACCTTCATCTCTTTTTCAAGTGAACTTCTGTTAAACCCATCTCCCTAGGCTAAGTGCTAATCAGAAGCCCTAACCCTCCAGTTAATTATTTGAATTTAGGTTTAGTACTACATATTTATTCCATTTAAATGTCTTATTCTGACCCGGTGGTTTTCAAACCATGCTACCAGCTGCACTAGGCTTCCTTGAGGTGTACCGGGGCCTGAGTGGGTTTCTGCCCTCTTTCCCCTGGAGAAGCTCAGCCAGTAGGTTTGATATTCTGAGATATCCTGAAGGGTTTTGCTTGCAAAAAGGGGTCTACTGCTTAAACAAACAATTGAAAACCACCATTCTAGCCTTCAGATAATTTTAAATCTTGAAGATCAAGGCATGTTTAGAAAAAATTATTCCTCATATGGGTTTTTCTCCTATGGGTTTTTCTTCATGCATAGGACGTCCCTCTCCCTGATCAGGGGTGACTTCTGTAGGATTAGTTGATATTTCAGGTGCCTTTATAGACACAGCAGCATAATCAGTGAATTGTTAGAAAATTTCAGTCTGATTCTGATTCTGTAGGTCCGGGATGGGGCCCTGGACTCATTCTGTAGGTCCACCAGGGAGTCTGATTCTGTAGGTCCAGGGAATCTGATTCTGTAGGTCCGGGATGGGACCCTGGACTTAGTGGGGATTTTTTTGGCTTTTTTTGTTTTTAATCCCTGCAGGTGATTTTGATGCCCAGCTGAGGTGGAGAAGCTCTAGCTTGTTTTTCTTGGCAAGATGTGGCATCTCTTGCCATTACTCTCTGGAGGGGGAGCTGGGAGTGGGTGGTACAGGGCTATGACCAAATGGTGACTGATTTCACCAGCACATGAAGCTAGTGTTCTTTGCTTATGAGAAAAAAATAATGTGGCCTATTTTATCCCTCATGGAATTTTTTTTATTAATCCAAAAATGCCAGTTTATTTTTAAACCTGAAAGCCCTAAAAACAAAATGAGAAAATCTCTGCTAAAGAGAACCTCTTGTGCTGCAATTAGTAGGCTAAAAATTAGCATCGTATAGGGATAGGAGCTAGTTATTTATTCGACAGGAACATTGAAGAAATAGACATTTGTTCCTTTGCCCTTGCTGTCCTGCACACTTCAGCACAGTGGGCTGGGTCTAACCACAGATGCAAGACAGTGAACGGTCCTCCCCTCCACAAACCAGCCTCCCTGTCCAAGGTGCCCTTCCTTGCAGGCTGTTTCCAGAGGCTTCCTTCCGTGCCCCCAGCCCTGAGTATCTTGATCTGGGGGTGGGGAGAAGGGGAGTTGCTTTCTGCACCTCTGTGGCAGTTCCGTTGACTTCCCTCTGCTGTCATGCCGAGCAGGGACATTTCTTCTCTCGTATCCAAGTTTGCAGCACTGTCACAGAGAGCTGACAGTAAAGCAAACACAGGGGACTCAAACCTGATATTTGTCAGTTTTCCTTACAAAGAAAAGTTTCAATGTAGAACTGAGTGTGCACAATAAAGTTTTTCATTTTTTCCCCTGATGTCTTCCTTTTCATCTACCCCCTTTAGAAACAAAAAAATTAGGTATTCAATTATGGCTCGGCACCTAAAGTGGAAATCTTTTGAAAGAAATAAAATTTTGAATAAAAATCTAAACGATCTCTCTGAGATGTATTACTGGGACATAGTTATAAGCACTCCTGAACAAACATACCCAGAATGGCGTACACACCCTGTGGTTAGCGCTACGGTATTATCTGTCTGTACATAAAGGATTGTTAATTATGAAATGTAAGGTATAATTTTTAAGTAATGTAATCACCAACCTCAATAACAAAATATCAATAGTATTTGGAAGTGTTTGGCCAAACATTTTGGCTCTTCTCATTGAAAAGGCATAGTGATGTTCTATACCTCTTCCAGCTACTATTTACTATTTGGATAAGTATTGCAAGACATAGGGCTCTTTTTACTCATTGAAAAATTTCTTTCTAAATTATAGTTGGCACTTAGTCCCGAATTTCTAAAAATCTGGAGGGAACAGCTGTTGCTCTAATAAATATTCAGGCCAGCTATTTTAATGCTTTGTACTTAAGTCATCCTAATAAAAGAGGAATACTTGACTTAAGCATTTCTCAAAGTATAATGTTTTGCTTCCAACAAAAATTTCCCCAAACTGTTAATATTTCCCCCAAAGCAGCCTTAAAACTTAATTCTGCCAAGTAAGTAGTTCTAATCACTCCTGAAGCATTTAATGCCCAAACTCAGTTTTCCTGTTTTAAGGTACAGTCCTATCAATATAGCTCAGTCCCTTAACTTGTGAAGATTTCACAGCCACTGACCTTTAAGGAAAATTCTTTATAGGGTCTAGTATTAGAGAGTGATAAAAGGTTTATGCTGAGTTGGGCATTCTGGTGCTCTGGTGGTAGGCAGGCAGAAGTCTGGTGTTAAGGAGTTTGGATTTTGAGTGTGTCTGGATTTTTACCCAGCTCCATTCGCAGGCTTGTGATCTCAGACAGGCTACTTACTCACCTTAAGGTTATGTCTCCCCAGCTGCAAAATGGCATTCTTAGCAGTAGTATTAATGTTGTTATCACTAATATTAAGACCCAACATCTACCTCAGAGTCATGAGGATTAGAGGAGTTAATATGTATAAAATTGCTTGGAATAATCAATAGGTATTAGCAATTATTACTCTATTCTCCTCAACACCCATAATTTCATTTGGTGGTTTTTTTCTTGACTTCTTTCAGAACCATTACAGTAATCTTACACTGTAACATATATTTTTTGTTCTCTGTAATGTTCTGCCTACATAAGTACATTCCCAAAATAACTAAAGGAAAAAAAAAGATCTAACAAATGTTCACAATGTTCTTTTCATTGTAATGAATAGCATGTAATTCTTATCATGGATACCAGACCATGAATTCATGTCTATTGTTTGTTGTTAATTTTCCCATTTTTCTTTACCCATTAGCTTCACTCTTCTTCATTTTCTTTGCAAAATGAAACTGTCTCATATTGGTGTTTTGTACTGGGAAGTTGAGTTTCTAATGTTGGACTCTGGTATTAGGCCTAACACCTGGGAGAAATAGAAACAGTTTATTAAAATCTGTTAAATCTGGATATTTTGGAAATACCTAGATGGCTGTAAGTATATATATTTAGCTTTTATGGCGTCATAAGTCCTGTATATTTTGGTCATTGTTTTCCTCGGTATTTCCGACACATTCTTTAGTCTGTGAAGGTGAACACTGAGTCAGCAACACAGATAATTCAGGCTTTCCCCTTGGATGTCTTTCCAACTGATGAAGGAGTAGGATTTTGGCCTGAACTACCCGGATCATTGACTAACTGGGCCACCCATCTTGGGAATGAGTGACTGCCTGGCTTCTCCTTTGAAGCGTTACTGGGATGCCCTGAGCTGTGCTCCAGTACTGTCACCTGACGCGGAAGACCTGGGCTGCCCTATTTCCAAAGCATGATTCTCTAATGGGGCTCAGCTCTGGGAGAAAAGGCCAGGACATGCTAATTCAGTAGGTCCAAGGATGCTTGGCACTCTTTCCCATGCTGAAGATGTGCAGAAAGCCTCAGCCCTTGAAGGGGGGAGAGGAGGGATAAAGGGGAGGGTTAGGTAGAATTTTTACTGTAGTATTCATTAGTAAAAAAGATGATTTATGTGGCATGATAGGACATTATAGGAGCGTATTTAAAGTCATTTTGGCTTACTGTAGCATCCCCAACGCTGCCACTTTAGGCCCACTCACTGACCTCACGATCCACTGATGGTTTGTGACTCCCCATGGGGAAAGCACTGAGTTTCCTCCTCGTCCCCAGCCCTCTGCTAGCTGGTTTCGCTGAGTGTCTGAAGGATGGCCACCTGATTAGCCAAAGCAGCGAATCTCAAAGCTCAGTCATTTGCAAACTGCCTGCATGGTTCTGGACAAACTTTTGTGCCACCCCAGAGTTTTGTAAAATTTAAGTCACGTGGGAATCTCGTTTAAAATGCAGATTCTGATTCGGTAGGTGTGAGAGGGGCCGAAGATCCGGTACCTTAACATGCTCCCAGGTGAGGCTGGTATTCCTGGTCCACTGATCTCATTTTCAGTTTCAAGGATCTAGACCATTTCAAACGTATTCTTTCCCTTTAAATCGACTCCGTTTTTAAACCTTAAATACATTTATTTAAAAAGGAAACTTGAAAAATATCACTATTCAAATGCATACAATAACAATAATATGGCTTGTTAACTTCTAGGTAGCTCTTGGTGCCTGCTGGCAGGCCTGACTCCGAGGCTTATTTTCCTTTGTTACAGTGGAAGTTAACAAGTGTACAAAGCATTCAACATCCTGGGATCAAATGGAGACTTTCTCCTTGAGTAGACCAGAGGATTAAAAGAGAATTGAAAAGGAAATGACTTTCTTATTTAAGGTTATTTAATGCTGTATTCTAAAATTGTCTCCTCTGGCACCCCAGGTCACCAGGGAATCTCACTTTGGGGAACACTGCTTTTAAGTAATTTGCAGGAAGACATGCATTTATAAGCTGAAACCTATTAGCAAGATGGGCGAATCTCTAGAGGTAAAATGATTGGGGGGATGTGTTCAAATTCTTGCCTACTCCAGGTTCTGTTTCCTGTTGGGAAAAAAGAGGGGTACCCCCAATTTCTGAAAAATTGCTACCCCCAGGCCCAGTGAGTAATTACATCTTAGGTATAAAAGGGAAAATGCTTTGGAAAATTGGATTTCAGGCGAACAGAAAGTCAACCTGAAATACTTAGGAAATCTCTCTCAGTGGGTTTCTTCCTCTACTCCCCCGTCTCCTCTTCCTTCAAGTTACTATTGATTATGTTCAATTTGGAATGAATCCATTTATTTGATGCATTTTTTAGAATAGGGTACTTCCTTTATACTTTTTTATTGTAAAAACAATACAGCAACATTAATATACCTTTTTTTTTAAGGAAAAGAAATTCACCACATTCCAATAACTCAGTTCAATTATATTAAAAGTAGACTCAGTCAAGTGCTCTGAGAGCAGTGAACAAACACCCCAAAACAAACAAACAAACAGCCCGTTTTAGAGTTTCAGTGGTAGTCACAAGGATTCAAATTTAGCAAACTGCAGTTACTTAACTTTGTAAAGGAAAAATGTGCTTTTCCATCACTAGCTTTTAAGCATTTCTTCTGACTTTACCAGTATTTCCCCCCTCAGGACAACATTTAGAATAAGTGTTTCAACATACAGAACAAATACCTTGTGAATAAACATCAATTTCACACAACGAAAAAAAAATCAATAAATCTGCTTTAGGCATTTGAAAAACCCTGTACTTTTAAAGGAAGGAGTTATAGCGTTAAGTAACTGAAAAACAAAACCCCCCAAAACCCAGGCTCTTAGCTTTAAATGTTCTTCAGCATGACCTTTACTTAGAAAAATGTAGTTGGAACTTTCTGAACACCTGTTTCATTGTTGGCGCCTCCTTATTCAAGGATGGATAGCAACTGCCCACATGGCAACTCATGTGAGAAGTTCTACTTAGTATTTTTTTTCTAATCTCATAACTGGAATCCTATGGAAAGTAGTGTTTTTTTGGTACCAGTTCTTTTTAGCTTTGTCTGTTGGGGTTTTTGAAAGAATAAATTGAATGAAGAGGTGGCTAGATGATATGTGGCATTTAAGGTTTTTGCAAGTCTGCAAAGATTTAATAATCCCTAATATTCTTACTGTATGCATTGAGAGTTTTAAAGTTGCTCTCCAGTGAGGGTCTGAAACAATTGCATGAAAGTTTGAAAATAATGTTTTACTCATTCATCTTTCTTTAAGATAAACAGTCAATATTTTAGAAATAAAAGGATTGGTTTCACTAAAAAGAGGACTGAAATATCTTTTATATTTTGTGAAATACGTACATTCCATTTAAAATTAACATATATCCTTGGATATTTAAAAAATATATTATCAGTGTATATCCTTCATGCATATTAAATATTGATTTATATCCTTGGATTTTTTTTTTATGAGTAGATATATGCTTTCTTTGGATAAAGAAAGAAAAACTACCTAAATGACCATATGACCTCCAAACAACTTTATTTGTGATAAAAGATTAAAATTTCTTTATTACATTATCCTATAAATATGCAAACTAAATGAAACTTTTTGTAAGTTAAAAATAAAAACCAGAGATCAGTCTTAGTACCTAAGACATAAGCAGGAAAAAACACTATTCTTGCTGTTTTGGTTCTTAGATGAAGACTAGAAAATAAACTCTTTTGAATTATGAAATTACTACAGCCTAGCTGGAGGCACCAACAGATCATTAATTACTGCTAAGAACCTTTCAGAATGCAGTTTTTAAATTTCAAATATCCTTGCTATTGAATCCCATCCTTCCCCCCCGGCCCCCCCTTTTTCCGTGAATTTAATTCCAGAACGGAGAAGATAGGGCTTTTTGCTTTGGGGGTAACTAAATCTCTTTCTTACTCTTTAACGACGTTAACCTGCTGATGAAAGCACAGAAGGTTGGAATTATTTTGAACAGGAATGGCTGTGCAAATATTTAACTGAGTGTTCTTTGGCAAGTCTTTTCGTGCTCAAGTATTGGAACTATCCTTTAATTGGTCTTTTGCATTCTTGATTATATAATCTCAAAACATATGTTGAAACGGACCTCAAAAATCAGTTAGGCTTCTAGTTTTTACCCCCCTTCCTCACCTTTTTTCCCCTCTTCATAGTGGAATCCTTTTTTTTTTTTTTTCATCCACTTTTCCGCGAAGCCCCCGTTTTATAAAGCAGCCCCAGCTGGTGCTCTGGGCTCCGCGCGTCTCTTTGGGCTCCGCGCGTCTCTTCGGGCTCCGCGCGTCTCCGTGGCCTCCGCGGTTCCCAGCCTCGCTGCGTGGGAAGAGCGTGCAGAGGGGACGGCGGGTGTCCTGGAGGATTTGATGTCGTGCTGAGGACGGTGGAAAAGGTATCTGTGTACCATTTACGCGTTGAACGAAGATGAAGTCGGCATTTGGCCTAGTAGGCTGTGTGCTGGCTGAATTGCCCAAGTTTCCAAGTCTCAGTGCTTTGACCGCATTTGGTTCTACTAAACAGCTTTGGCGCAGTCATTTTGATTAACATCAACTTGCTTATGTTAAGTAAGTATTCAGGTTATTTATTATGCATTGCTCTTGCCTTTGGAATGAGCAGACTTGAAAACTCCTGTTTCATATGGATTCCATATGTGGCTTTTAAGTTAGCAGAGATGCAAAGGCTTCCAATTATATTGCATGTGAAGTTGCATATTGAATAGATTAATCTTGATGGCATAGGTATTATCTGAAATTCTTTGTCATCTCTAATATTGTTCATATTTCATTTAAACAAACTATTAGGTGTTGGAAGATTCTGTGGTGATGAACTTAACCTACGAATTCACGTGTCCTATTTGGGTTTTTTATTACTGAAAGCAGATACCCATGGTATTTGTTATTTGGTTTGCACTGATGTACTCCAGATAGTATGAGGTGACATTTAAAAAGAAAAAAAAAACCGGTACATTTGCTCTTTATCCCCACACCTCCACCCCAGCCAAGTTAGGTAGAGAATATTGCAGTGTTTAAGATAGTGGTTAAGAGTGAGACTACGTGGGTTCAAATTTTGGCCTTGGCACTTCCAAGCTGCGTGACCATGGACAGTTATGTCATCATTCTGGACTGTTTCTTTTGGGCAAAAAGTGGGTAACAGTAAGCCTACCTCTAGGATAACTGTAAAGATTCAATGCGATGACGCATGTGCCAAGCCTGAGCGGGGTGAGCGCTCCGTGACTGCTGACCTTGGAATCAGGTGTGGAATAGCTGAGTGCTTGGGGCAGGTGCAGGCTTTTGAGTCAGTATCACCCGGGAAAGGTGTTGTCGGAGTCCAGGAGCCTCAACTTTCCTTATTAGGGAAGCGCTGTCTGTATAATAGCACTTTTCTCTCACATCAAACTTTGTTTCCTTTGGTGCTTCACCTACTGCAGGAGATTGCATCTCCACACTTTCCTTCGGCAACTAGATCTATCTGAGAGTTTAGTTTTCTAGCTGGGGCAGCTGCTCCATTCCCCTGCTTCCTGGACCCTGATTTCTTCTCACGTTTAGCTGCAGCTGTTCACCATGTCCATTGCTGGCATGACCTGATCAGCCCTCTGTTTCTTTATCACAAATGCCAGCATTTCTCGTGTCTTGCCTAGAGGGTCATTTTGAGGCCACGAACCTACCTGTTTTTTTTTTTTTTAATGGTAGTATATGCAGAATATTACAGTTACAATAAAATAATAATTCTAGTAATAGAAATATGCCTGGAAAAATACCTAAAATATAGCAGGTACCCAGTAATTATTAATTGAAATAAGTTAGTTGAATCTAAAGTAATTTTCTTTTTTTAATAACCATTTTTTAATTGAAGTATAATTAATTTACAATGTTAGTTTCAGGTGTACAACAAGGTGATTCAGTTATACATATCTTGATATATATCTATACTTTTTCAGATTTTTTTTCCATTATAGGTTATTACAAGATATTGAATACAATTCCTTGTGCTGTACAGTAGGTCCTTGTTATCTGTTTTATATATAGTAGTCAGTATCTGTTAATCCCAGAATCCTAATTTATCCTCCCCCCTCCTCGCCATTCCCTTTGGTAACCATGAGTTTGTTTTCTATGTCTCTTGAGTCTATTTCTGTTTTGTAAATAAGTTCATTTACATCATTTTTTTAGATTCCACATATAAATGATAGCATATGATATTTGTCTTTGACTTACTTCACTTAGTGTGATAATCTCTAGGTCCATCCATGTTGCTGCAAATGGCATTCTCTTTTGTTGCTGAGTAATATTCCATCGTATATAAATACCACGTTTTCTTTATCCATTCATCTGTTGATGGACACGTAGGTTTCTTCCAAGTGTTGGCTATTGTAAATGATGCTGCAGTGAACATTGGCGTGCATGTATCTTTTTGAATTAAGAGTTTTCTCTGGATATATGCCCAGGAGTAGGATTGCAGGATCATATGGTAATTCTATTTTTAGTTTTCTAAGGAACCTCCGCACTATTCTCCATAGTAGCTGTACCAATTTACATTCCCACCAACAGTATAGGAGGGTTCCCTTTTCTCCACGCCCTCTCCAGCATTTATTATTTGTAGACTTTTTGATGATGGCCATTCTGACTGGTGTGAGGTGATACCTCATTGTAGTTTTGATTTGCATTTCTCTAATTAGCGATATTGAACATGTTTTCATGTGCCTGTTGGCCATCTATATTAATTTTCTCCGTTTAGTAACAAGATTAGCATTCATCTGGGCCCCTCTGCAAAAATTTGTTATACACAAGTAGGTATGTTAATAAAGTTTAATTAATATATAATTTATTCTGATTGTAATTACACATTTTCTAACTGAATTTATATTTAGATGCTTACAAATTTTTGTTACAAATGGTGTTTTATTGGCTGCTGAACTGTAAGGAATCTGGCATTTTAAATTGCTTTTCACTGTTTGGGAAATAAAAAAATATAAGTCTGAAAAATCATTGACATTATAGTAAAAGAAAGCAGCTTCCCTCCCCGAAGTTAGTTCTTTTCAGAGTGTATTTTTCAAGTGGATTTTTGTCTCGGTTTTCATTTTCTGAACTATCGTAAGTGGTTTCTCTTCCTTCAGCTATATAGATGAAGATTTCTGGAACTAAAGTTTTGCCGAGATTGAGACTAGCTTCTATCTTGTTCACTATATATATGTGTGTGTGTGTGTGTGTATGTAAATGTGTGTATATTTATGTATATGTATATATATATAGTTTATGTTTTGATTTCTTGTGCATTTCTTAAATTTATTTATTTATTTTTGGCTGTGTTGGGTCTTCGTTTCTGTGCGAGGGCTTCCTCTAGTTGCGGCAAGCGGGGGCCACTCCTCATCGCGGTGCGCGGGCCTCTCACTATCGCAGCTCCCCTGCGGCGGAGCACAGGCTCCAGACGCGCAGGCTCAGTAGTTGTGGCTCACGGGCCCAGTTGCTCCGCGGCATGTGGGATCCTCCCAGACCAGGGCTCGAACCCGTGTCCACTGCACTGGCAGGCAGACCCTCAACCACTGCGCCACCAGGGAAGCCCCTCTTGTGCCTTTCTAAATATAGAAAAGTTTCAAAAAGTGGGGGAGGTGAAACAGAAAGGGAGAGGAGAAGCAGAGGTGGTATTGGGCCACTGTATTGAGGGAAGGATATGCTTGGGGGGATCCCAGACTGTGCTGTTGAACAGTTAAACTCTGGAGTGTTTCAAAGTACCTTTCCAATGAGGGGCGTAATGCTGCTGCTTTTGTAACCCATGACATGAAGAGTGTAGGGGGGCTCATGTGGAGGAGTTTCTGGGACCAGGAACCCCATAAGGACAGTCGTGTAAATTGAGGAATGTACACAGGTCGCTCAGAGACACTCCTCAGTGGGTCTCTTGTGCTTCGCCATGTCTTGCTGGGTGGGCGGAAAACGCTCTTCACTTGGGCCATTTCTTAGGGTTGTGTTTGTGGCGAGCAGCCTTGAAGGATGAGGTAATGTCTCTCCCTGGGGCAAAGAGCAACCTCACCTACACTTGTTATAAAGCAGCAGGTCCCCAAAGCACAGGTTCCACAGCTGTGCCGCAAACATAAAGCAGCGCGTGCAGCTTGCATCTGGGCCCCTCAGCGCCACCGCCGCTGGACTTTGGGGTGAGGAGAACTGACAAGCATAGCGCCCATGCTGTCCACTGTACTGCTGCTAATACTGTCCTTTGTCTGTGACCCAGGAGTCTTGTGTCTTCTGCCAGCTTCCGTGAAACAGTACTGAGGCCAATGCATTACCCTGGAAGGAGGGCAAAAGCAAATCGAGACCGGACACAGGTGTACTGTATATAAGTTGAATACATAGCCTGTTAAATGTGTTCGGATGTGTCCTGTTTAGAACATAATCACCTGGGCCTCACCTACGAAGAATGTGTTTAGGAAGGCGACAGTGGGTGGCTCTGCAGAGCTTCCTTCTCAGATTTCTAAGACCTGACGAGGGCTTCTCAGGCACTTCTCAGCTGTGCCACTGCTCAGTGCGACTCCAGGGACCCAAGGAGGCCAACGCATCCTTACCAAGAATTGTTGCATCCTGATTGAGGTAAGAGGCAGAGCTGACGCACGTGAGGGGCTGATGTTGAGCGTGCCGAGCAACAGGGTCCAGAATTTTTGGTGGCAGTGGGGGAGAGCACAGAATACTGGGAGCCGGGGCAGCCCAGAGGGCGCAGACAGGGCAAGATGCAGAGGTCGTCAGATGTCTGGCCCTGAAAGAAGAGAGGCGGGAAAGTCCTGGCCAAGGCAGTGGGCTGGAGCTGAGGAGGAGAAGCCTGGCCCTGTTGAACTGGACTGGGGAAGAGACTTTCTGGGTGCTTTTTCATACTTGTGCAATGAATTGTTTTCAAGCGGTCAGTTAACCAGCCTCTTGGAGAATGACACAGAGATCACCTCCAAGCTGGTATAGGCAACTTAGAGAAGCGTTTATAATGAACAGTCGTGCAGCTGATGAGAGCCAAGTAAGGACATTTGTTCAGAACAATAATTTTTGTGTGTATGTGTTTTTTAAAATGTATCTGTAAAAGTGTATTTACCGGTTATCTGCAGTAGGTATTTAGTTCTTCCCCCATCAAAAGACTAATATGTCTGTGTGGTGATTAGGCCTGACATTAAGATTCTTGATGGAGAGAGGGCTCTCAGGGCTCAAATACATGAGATGTTGAAGCCCCACTCCTGGTGTTTCCAGTGTGAATCTTACTGGCAGTGAGAACCAAATTCTAAATAATATTTTTCATTCACTTAATGATATGTGAAAATGATTAACTTCCTGCAGCCATCAATTGAGATCCATGATGACTGCTGAAATCTGGGGATTCACGGATTAGGTAAAAAAATTCATGGGTCAGGAAGTGGATTTTGAGGGGGAATTTCTGTGGGAGTGCTCCCCTATCCCTGAGGGTTGCCGCCACACATAGCTACACAGGTTGTGAACTGTATAACTCCCCGGGGCATGCATAGTGCTTGCTCCCTGGATCGTGCAGTGTGGCAGCTTGTGGGCATTGGGCAGCCATCCAAAGGTTTAACTAAGTGGCCTACAGGATAGAAAGCCCAGAGATAAACCCACGCACATATGGCCACCTTATTTTTGATAAAGGAGGCAAGAATACACAATGGAGAAAAGACAGTCTCTTCAATAAGTGGTGCTGGGAAAACTGGACAGCTACATGTAAAAGAATGAAATTAAAACACTCCCCAACACCATACACAAAAATAAACTCAAAATGGATTAAAGACCTAAATGTAAGGCCAGACACTATAAAACTCTTAGAGGAAAACATAGGCAGAACACTCTATGACATAAATCACAGCAAGATCCTCTTTGACCCACCTCTTAGAGAAGTGGAAATAAAAACAAAAATAAACAAATGGGACCTAATGAAACTTGAAAGCTTTTGCACAGCAAAGGAAACCATAAGCAAGACGAAAAGACAACCCTCAGAATGGGAGAAAATATTTGCAAACAAAGCAAGTGACAAAGGATTAATCTCCAAAATATACAAGCAGCTCATGCAGCTCAATATCAAAAAAACAAACAACACAATCCAAAAATGGGCAGAAGACCGAAATAGACATTTCTCCAAAGAAGATATACAGGTTGCCAACAAAACACATGAAAGGATGCTCAACATCACTAATCATTAGAGAAATGCAAATCAAAACTACAGTGAGGTATCACCTCACACCAGTCAGAATGGCTGTCATCAAAAAATCTACCAACAATAAATGCTGGAGAGGGTGTGGAGAAAAGGGAACCCTCCTATACTGTTGGTGGGAATGTAAATTGATACAGCCACTATGGAGAACAGTATGGAGGTTCCTTTAAAAACTAGAAATTGAACTACCATATGACTTAGTCAATCCCACTACTGGGCATATACCCTGAGAAAACCATAATTCAAAAAGAGTCATGTACCACAATGTTCATTGCAGCTCTATTTACAATAGCCAGGACATGGAAGGAACCTACGTGTCCATCAACAGATGACTGGATAAAGAAGATGTGGCACATATATACAATGGAATATTACTCAGCCATAAAAAGAAATGAAATTGAGTTATTTGTAGTGAGCTGGATGGACCTAGAGTCGGTCATACAGAGTGATGTAAGTCAGAGAACACATACTGTATGCTAACACACATATATGGAATCTAAACAAAAAAGTGGTTCTGATGAACCTAGGGGCAGGACAGGAATAAAGATGCAGACGTAGAGAATGGACTTGAGGACACGGGAAGGGGGAAGGGTAAGCTGGGACAAAGTGAGAGAGTGGCATGGACATATACACACTACCAAATGTAAAATAGATAGCTAGTGGGAAGCAGCCGCATAGCACAGGGAGATCAGCTTGGTGCTTTGTGACCACCTAGAGGGGTGGGATAGGGACGGTGGGAGGGAGACGCAGAGGGAGGGGATATGGGGATATATGTATATGTATAGCTGATTCACTTTGTTATACAGCAGAAACTAACACACCATTGTAAAGCAATTATACTCCAATAAAGATGTTAAAAAAAAAATAAGTGGCCTATAAAGTGGCCTATACATTTTATCCTTAAGCTGAGTGGATTCAGGCTTTCTGTTAGTGTGATAAGTATCACCTGTGCCTTTCGCTCCTGGTGGAGAAACCTGGTGGTGATGGTGGTGAGGGTGGAGGCTTCTCATGTGGAGCTGGGAGCTCCCTGCCAAGCGAGAGGGTCCCGCCGGCTGACAAGGACTGCTCAGAGGCCTTGGGACCTTGCAGACTGAGCTAAGAAACCTCAGAGTAGTGTCTGCAGTCCAGCTGGTCTCCACTGAGCCCAGGGAGACCAAAAGACCTGCCAGTGCTGAACCTCTGTTATTGTCCCCTTGAAGCCAAGCAAGTCATTTGTTCACTTTTATGTTAATAAATGAACTCGATCACTCATGTTCAAAATAATGAACCCCATTTAAAAAGTAATTGTCTCCAGTTACCTTTGATTCTTTTTTTAAAAAGTTTATTTATTTATTTTTGGCTGCGTTGGGTCTTCGTTGCTGCACGCGGGCTTTCTCTAGTTGCGGCAAGCGGGGGCTACTCTTCGTTGCGGTGCGCGGGCTTCTCATTGCGGTGGCTTCTCTTGTTGCGGAGCAGGGGCTCTAGACTCACGGACTTCAGTAGCTGTGGCTCGCGGGCTCTAGAGCACAGGCTCAGTAGTTGTGGTGCACGGGCTTAGTTGCTCCGCGGCATGTGGGATCTTCTGGGACTAGGTCTCGAACCCGTGTCCCCTGCATTGGCAGGTGGATTCTTAACCGTTGCTCCGCCAGGGAAACCCCTACCTTTGATTCTTGAATCCGGTATGTTTGTTATCAAAATGAAGAGGCTGCCAACCAAATTCTTTTCAGTTTCTTAATACAGTTACTTTACTTTCTTTTAATTATGTATGTGAAGTGTTAGCTAGTTTAAATGCACAGATGAAGAGAGATCATTTTTATATGGAATGTTATTTTATTGCATACCTCTGTAAGTAGTTTTAGGAAATAAAGGCCAAGTATTCACATATAAACGTTTCTTCACCATTCTGAATGCATTCTCACTTAAAATTTAAAATTTTGCCGGGTGGATTTAGGAAGGGGCTAACGAAAGACTTGGAGTAGAACTGTACCGCCACATAGAGATGCACCACTGCTGTCTCCTATAGCAGCCTAGTTCTGTTCTGTCATTCGAGTTTTGAGCCCTATGACCCAAGGAGAACCTATATCCTTATAGCCAGGCAGAATTACCAGCCACTAGTATGTCCCTTTTCCCTTCCCATGTGAGCTGACAACCTCCAGGAAAACCTGGAGGACCTATTTATCACCCCCATACCCCCTTCCCCTAGCAGAAGCCCGTATGTTTTCCGTAATAGGATTTTGCATAATGAAGGGTAGTGGGACTTGGCATCATAAGGTCTGGGTTTGAATGTCACTTCTGTTACCTTCTAGCTATGTTACCCTGACTCATCTTAAGCTTTTTGAGTCTCAGTTAATCCTCACAGGCAAAGTGAGTATGTTGGAAAACAGTTCTCCATAAATCTCTCATGTTTCTGTATATCTTGCAAGCTGAGGTACTGACTGCCTTTGTTCTGGACCACCTTTTCAAGGATATTTGTAGAGTGAAAAGCCTTGGAAGATAGACACACGTGAAAAAAAATATTTGGGCTCCCTAATTTCAAGGGTCCTCTCTTGCAGTGCAGTTCCCGGTGTGCTCCCTCTGCGTGGTCCTGTGGGAATTGTTGCTCGGGGAACTGGTGCAGGTGCTGATACTATGGCTACTGTATTGCTGTGAGTAATAAACCAGTCTTTGCCTTTGACCCAGGAATTGCACGAGTCCTGCCAGCATCTGTGAAACGGTGGTAGGCTGACTTGTTAGCTTACTAGTAGGTTGAAATCTCGGACCCTGAATATTACTGTCAGCAGTAATACCTGCTCAGTCTTAACTCAGTCAGTGTGTTCTCTCATCCTCCTCTCCACCACATGTCCCTTCCTTGGTTCAGGCCATCAGCATTTTTCACTTGCAGGATTGCAGTACTCCCTTCCTTCCCCAACACTCCAGTCTCCTGCGGGGAGAGTTCTCCAGTGGTAAATCTGATTGTGTCACATTGCCTGCTTTAAATTCTTAAATGGCTCTTAATTTGGTCAGGATTAAAGCTAAACTCCATTATAGGGACCTTGCCTATTTCTCACCTCTCATCCACAGTCTGTTCCCCAGCCATACTTGTATGGAGCAAAGGGATAGGCATATATGATGTCCGTTATAAAATTCGGGTTCCCTAAGTTCAGGGGTCCTCTGCTGTGATGCAGTCTGTGGTGTATGCAGGTGTCACTGGGTTCTCTCCCCGTCACCCTGTGGGAATAGGGGCTTGGGAGCTGGCCCCAGGTTGTGAGCTTATTTATGTTTTCTGACTGTAACTTTGCACTTACCTCTGCTTTCAGTGATGTGTCCACCATTTCTGTCTACCTTCTACCAAAGGTGTGGTATCTACCATTAAAAGTTGTAAAAAGCAAAGAGGACGTGAGTGCAAAGCACTTATCTCGGGGCCTGGGTAGCTGCTGCTAGTGTTGCTGTAATTGTTCTTACAAGAGCTGGTTCTAGAATTACAACCTTTGAGAGCTCTTCGCCAAACTTCCTCTACCCCCGCCCCGCCCCATCATTTAGCTATATTCCATTTAGCTGTTTTGTCTTCAGCATAAATTCCTTATAGCTCTTTTTCAGAAACATTTTCAAAACCATTAAAAATACACCAAAATCTACTATAATACTGAAAAGAAAGAGCTTATATATCTTGCTTCTGGCCAGTTGGATGGCGTATATAGAGGAGGGCTGTGGGATGCTCTTAGCCACAGTTCCAGCCTGGCACTCTGCCTTTCTCAGTTTGAGTGGTTCTGGGCAATCTGTTTTGTTTTGTAGTCTCTTTTTTTCCCTTTTAACGTGCTGTTTTTTACCTCATTGTCTTTGATTCACAGCAAATTGTTTGTTTTTAAAAGGATACATCAAAGGTGGGTTTAAATGGTTAAAATACAAGCTGGCTATTGTGAGTTTTACAAGCTGTCAAATCATGTGGATTGTGTTCTGTCTAGCTAGGTCCACCCTTGGAACCACTTTGAACAGTGGTGAAAAGATGAAGACAGCAGGCAGTAAATCCCTCCCTTGTGTAGGGATTAGGCTGGTGGAATTGCACCTCCATGGGGTGCTTGCCACAGTGGTTGTCTTTGGTGCCAATTCGGTTAGGGGGCCCGTTTCCACTGGTCTTTGAGGTCCTTGTGGGACAGCACCTGAATGGGGTTTCGTTCCAGGTCTTGACAGGGCCTGGCTCTTAGAAGGCATTCCAGAAATTGTTTTGAATGCATGAATGACTCAATAAGAAAATGTGAGAGTGCTTAGTTAGCTGTAAACCATTAGCCCAACGCGAACTAATTTGTTCCCACTTCTCTGATGTGAAAAGATGTACTGGTTCGGGAGTGGGGCCTGACAGTGGAGATTTGGGGTGATGGGAAATGCCTGTTTTACTTGGCTTTCTCTCTGCTGTGCTCCCGTCTTCCTTTTACCCCTCTCCCTGAAAGCTCAGCAAGCCTGGCTATGGAGGAAGGCCTCAGTGCTGTCGTCCTGACTTCTGTGATCCGTTCTAGCTCAGGCCTACAGGACTTTCCAAAGATTGGGCATCTTTTGTCTCTTCTCCCACTCCTCCCAGTTGGGTTTATAACCCCTTTAGTCCCTTACTTCTCTCCACCTCTGTTCCGACCTCCACCTGCAGAGGCTCTGATGCCATTTTGCGTGTCCCTTCCAGAACCACAGAGCCCTCCTTTGTGTTCTAGGGCCTTTCTGTTTCGCGGTGAGTTAGGGTATGTCTAGTAAGATAAGAGAGTGGTGACTATATATTTTTAAAAATTCAAATTGGGACAAAGCATCCACACAGATTTTTTTCCCCTCCTGTCTGTGGACTGCTTTTATAACAAACACATTATAATCACATACAGATTAAACCGCATTTAATGAATTGGTATTATTGCAAAGAATACAGTTACTCAAAAAAGGAAAAAAAAAAGTGCACATATGTATGTGTCAGTTGACAGTATTTGACTGTTTGAAGTCTGGGTCACAGCACTCTCAGATAGGGAAACTTTATGTACTGTAATCCAGAATTTGGTCCCAGACAGTTTTCCTTTGTTGGCTCATGTAGGGCCCTTGTGAAAAATCTTGATAGTCAAGTGCATATTTGCCTGCTTGTGCTTTCAAGGTAACTGAAAAAAGTTAGAGCTTTGCAAACTAGAGGGTATGACATGAATATAAGTTGTAAGTAATTTTTACTGTGATCATTTTTAGTTATGTGCATGGGAATTCTTGACATACAGGAGAGGCTAGGCACTGTTCTATTTTCTATTTGTGATATATTTCATGAAAAGCTAATCTTTAGGGGTAGTGGTACAGGGCGGTATAACCGCTGTAACCAAAATGATTCCTTTCCATTTATTTATCATATCCTCTCAAAGGGTGACTACCAGTCATTTTTAATTCTGTTCATCGAAGTGATGAACATCGAAATAAATGGGGACCAGATGTGATTTCACAGATTTTCAATCCTAGAAAGGATCTGCAATTTGAACACCATCTCTAAAGATGAAAGGCAAACTTCCCGTGTCACTCAGAACTCTTAATAACTTCATTTTCAATTGTATTATTGGGTGACATAACTGAAGAGGTCATGACAAACTGAGAATATTGAGTTGTTGAGATCTGTCTTGTTTAGATTTGTTGAAAGATTCATTGATTTGTGGGAGAGAGAAAACTGTGGTAGGGTAGCTTTAGCATTTGCATTTCATTTTAACATTATGTTGCTCAGGGTTTTTGAGGCTGTGTGAACAAGGTTACAAGGCAAGCCTAGGCAGTTTAGGGTTGTGTAAGGAACTGGCTTTGCTGTCTTACGTTCAGGCGCATTTTTTTTCTGGCTGAGCCAGAATCTTGGCAACCTTCTCCCCCATCACCAGCATCGTTGGACGTTACATCTCAATTTTTTTCACATCTGCCCTCATTAATCCATCTGTACAACCATTGTCCTGGTCTGAGCCTTCATCCTCCCGACTGCCCTGGCCTCCTGCTGTCTCTTACCTTCCTGCGGTCCACTTTGCCCTGAGCCAGAGTGGTCCAGTCCCAGGTCTGATCATGACACTCCAGACTTTGAGTGATCTCCCAGCTTCCCACTGCCCTTGGTCTCACCTGAAATCCTCCCTGTCATCTTTTCCTTCTCCAGTGCCCTCCTTGCGGCCTTATCCCCTCCTTCCTCCTCTCCCACTCCAGCCCTCTGGCCTTTCTTGTCTCCCTGGTATTCCTTCCTACTTCAGAGCCTTTGCATATGCTCTTCCCAGAGCACATGGGATTGCGCCCCGCCCCCCCAAATTGGGTTAAGCCTTGAAATATTCTCTCATAACATCCAGGACTTTTCCTTCCCAGCACCCATCATAATTAGGTTAGATCATCATTACTTATTTGGGTGATTATTTGTTTGTATACTGCACTAGTCAGTCAGCTTTGAGAGGGGAGGGCTACCCATTTAATGCGACTTTGATGGTAACCTCAGCACCCAGGGTTGCGTCTTTAAAGTGCTCACTGGGTCTTGGTTTTCTGCAACAGTTTTGGTTTATACCTGTAGTCCCCAGGTAATGATTAATAGTGTCCCCTTTGACTTTGAAAATTATTCATTTTGGATGACAGCATACATAGTGATCCTACTGGAAGCCCAAGGATGTTAAGTCACTCCAGGAAAGGGTTCCACTGTCAGGCTCCTAGAGCAGGAGACCCTCGCGCAGTGTGTGGGCAGGAGGGAGCTGTTGCTGAGTTCTGATTCTGGCTGAAGATAATTTATGTTTTTGAAACCCGGGCAGCATATACAGATGTGCATGTTTGTTGTGGTTGTTTTTTTTTTTTAACATTTTGAAGAAGTGAGAACATTCCCTGTTCACCTGGGATTTTAGAACATGATAGCAGAGGCATCAAGGCTGTTAAAGAAATGGAAAATAAACACAGGGTAGCGACAGGTAGGTGCTTCCTCCTGTCAGAGGCTGACAAACTTTTGATTGGAAGGGGTTGAGGATGCTTTTACCTTTTGTTTGGCCATCAAGCGAAGTCCTTGCTGCCCTCAGGTTAGGGTGAGCTGGTCTCTAGTGGGCAGTGTGTCTGGGGGGACCTGGTGGGAAGCACAGAGATTGTCTGTACTCCAGTTTCCCTCCCCATCTGTAGACTCAGCAGGTGACGTGGACAGTGCCAAGCGATCTTGTTAAATTAAAAAAACAAAAACCTAAAAGGCAACATGAGGGAGGCCCTGGTTTGTTGTATGGTCTGTTATGGGCCAGGCCCCCGGAGACTCAGTATCCTTCTGTCTGACTTGGAGCTGCCACATGCCTGCCTCAGGGAAGGCTCTGAAGACTAGAGCAAGAACATGCTTTGCAAGACACTTTCAGATTGCTGGGTCCCTTTAGGGGAAAAGGGCTTTATGTGACACTAGACTGAAGAAAATTTTTATCATAGCCCGAGGTCTCAAAACAAAACAGCTAGGAGCCCCTCTCAGGCCTGGCTTCTGCACAGTAGACAGGCTGAACCTTGCAGCGGTGGCTTCCTTCATGCTGGCCCCACAGGGCCGGGCAGCCCCTGAAGACCCTCAGAGGCCCAGGCAGGCAGAGGTGCCAGAGAACAAGACAGACAACAGAACCACAGAGGAGAGCGCAGGTGGGGTCCTTAAGGGATGCAGGCACAGCCAGCCAGAGCCAGGGGTGGGAAATGCGTGTTAAGGTCCCAGGCTTCTGGGATATTCAGGTGGACCTAACCAGAGTCCGCCATGGGCTCCGTGAAATTGAACACAGCCTGCCTTGCTTTTCTGCTGTCTTTCATTGGAAGGTTGTGTGCAAGGGGTCTCTCTTTGCTTGCCCAGTCAGCTTAGGCCTGACCATCAGAATGTGGGAGATGTGAGGCCTTGTGGAGATTTTGCCGGTTGAATGATTTCAGCAAAGCACTTGCAAGGTTTCTCTACTAGTTACCTATCTACAACAGGCGGAATTTGGATTGGCTGGAAAGAAAGGTGAAATAAGGTAATCGGAATTATAGGATTTATTTTTCTTCTTTTAAAGTTCTGGCATCCTGTGTTCTCTGCCTACCAGAAATATTCCAGCAGAACCGTGATAATGCCTTTCATGTGCTAAGCCTTCCAGATGGCAGTTGCTCACCAGTAAGCAAGTGAGGGAGTGGAGCATTGGAGATTTATGAGTGAGTTGATTCCCTTCCTCGGTGTGACCCAGTGAACTCTCACTCGCTCTTTGTATGGTGTCCTGAAGTCCTCAGCCCTGCAGGGTCTTTGAAAACCACTACCCCTCATTTTAAGGGGAGGGTTCACGTTCTTCACGTTACTGGTGATGAATGGCCGTCTCGAGAGAGCGCTTACGGCGCTTTCTCAGACAGCTTTTTGGAGGCTAAGGGGACTCTAAGGTCCTTGAGGACAGAGGTTCTCCCTTCACTGCGCAGCGCCAACGTGCAGGGGAGCTTGGCGCTGGAACCCGTGGGCCCCACCCCAGTGTCTCCCCGTGTGTGTAGGACCCTTCCCTGGCTGAGGCGTCCTCCCCGTCACTCTCTCACTCCAGGGATGTTCGCTGAGCCTGCACACCTGGGGCCGCAGTACCAGGTGGTTTCACGTCATTCTTGGAGCTCTCGGTCCAGTGGAGGAAAGACGTGTAAATCAATACACATCAAGGGAAGCGGTGTGTAAGCCCGAGGGAGGAGTGGTCAGGGAGTGCTCCCAGGAGGTGGTGTTGCTGTGTGTTTTGAGAAGGGTTAGGGCATTGCGGAGCAGAACAACGCTTGCTGTATTTTTTTCCAAAAATAGCAAACACCCCCAGACCCCCACTGAGCCGCCCCAGCTTGCTAGGATGCAGCTTGAGGAACGCGTGTTACACTTTGCTGTGTGTAGCCTGGTGGATGGGGACGTCTGCAGTGCTGTTACTCTGGGAGCCTCCTGCTTTGTGTGGATCCGGTTCCCATTCACTTTGAGGGCACTTGCAGCATCCGCTGGGTGCACCTCTCTGAGAACGCTTACAGCGGATACTCAGAGGTTACAACTTGGTCTCTGTTAGTTTTGTTCCCCAACTAGATTTTAGATTCAGAGCGGGGACCACGCCATCAACATTAAGCACAAATGCATCAGTGCATACGGGAAGCATTGAGGGAATGCTAATTGAGTATTTTTCATACATCATTATTACCTGGCTCTGTAAGTATGACAGAACAGTTCGGCATTGACTCTTAAGTATAAGCAGTGTTTTTTTTTGTTTTTTTGGGTTTTTTTTGTTGTTGTTAAGGATAGCACAAGTTTGTGATCAGCAGCATATCACCAGTTTGATGTTCATTCATGGTCATTCATTTACTTTTTAATTCATTCATTCACTTACAGGCTCTACCTTTGAATAATACTTGTCTTTTCCTGCATTGAGGCTTTTTTTTTTTTTTTGAATGTTACGTTTTTACTGCATTGGGGATTTTATTCTTCAAACTTGATAATTGTTTCAGTAAATCTCTATCTCTTGCATACTGGCTTAGACCTAATTCTTTTCTATTAAGTACTTTTGGGAGTGGTTTACCATAAACCATTTGAGATATCAGTACTTTTATTAATGACTTTTGAGATTTGGCAGCAACTTAAATTGATAAAAATGGAATGTGCTTTGGGTAGAAAACTGTATCAGACAGTGTTTCACTCTGCAAACCAGGGCAGAGATGAGGATGCTTCCGGCAAGAGAACATAACTTATCAGTGATTTAGGTCATTGTGTCAGGTAATACAAGGCCGGGCAATAATGATTGTTTCTTTTTAATTCTTACATGGCGCTTACGACGTGGTAGGCACTGTTCTGAAGTGCTGCTTGTGTATTAACTCATTTAATCTTCCCAGTGACCCCATGCGGTGTCTGTGCTGTTCTTCACATTGTACTGATGAGGGCACTGGGGCACAGAAAGTGCGTGACTTGTCCGTGGGCATGGTTGTGTGCCCACAGACAATCCCTCTGGGACTAAAGACGTTCTGATTTCATATAGTATGCAACTGGAAAGTTGGGAAATATTCAGAAAGAAATTAAAATAGTCATTCTTGGGACGTCCTTGGTGGCGCAGTGGTTAAGAATCCGCCTGCCAATGCTGGGGACACGGGTTTGAGCCCTGGTCCGGGAAGATCCCACATGCCACGGAGCAACTAAGCCCGTGTGCCACAACTCCTGAGCCTGTGCTCTAGAGCCCACGAGCCACAACTACTGAAGCCCGAGTGCCTAGAGCCCCTGCTCCACAACAAGAGAAGCCACCGTAGTGAGAAGCCCACACACTGCAATGAAGAGTAGCCCCTGCTCGCCGCAACTAGAGAAAAGCCCGCGCACAGCAACAAAGACCCAACGCAGCCAAAAATAAATAAATAAATTTATAGTAAATAAATAATCATTCTTTTGACAGTTTAGGACAATTATGTTTGTTGAATTGTTTCCATTACAGTATGTATGTGTTTATGATGGTTATTATTTTTTCTTTTCTAAATTGTGGTAAGATATACATAACTATGACGGTTAGTTTTGAACTCATGTAGAGGGCTTCTAAAACAAACAACTTCACGTTTTGATAAGCTAAGAGACTTTCAAAGCATTCCTGTTTCCACAGCAAAGTGGTTTCAAATGATAAACTTTGCCTCTGCCAGTGATGCTTGTGAGAATGCCTTTGGAAGAATGTGAGTGTAATTTATTATACATAATGTTATTAACGTATGCTTTCTCTCTGAAGTCTTATTAGAGCAGAATGTGTAAGATACGGTTCAGTTTTGGTATCCTCTGAAGTGGGGTGTTTTGTCGTCACTGTCGTTGTTCTGGATTATTTCAAAGCTGGGGTTGCAGATTCCTCTGCTTTGAGGGACCAGGCAAAAGACAAGCCATTGAGGGTCAGAGGTGGGAGTGTGGTAAAGGGTCAACCATGCTTCTGCCCAGTGTGGGTGGAGCTGCTTTCCTCCAGCTGTTGGTTGACCAGAGAATATGAGCCGGTGTTGCCAGATCTAACCATTTCCCAGGACCAGTTGAAACTTCATGCTTTTTAAGTAAGCAATTTCTCAACGTTACTGCTTTGGAAGAAAATTTAAATCAAAACCAACCAATCCCAGAGAGCATGGTGGACTCCACATACAGAGGAGAGTTGGGAACTTGGAAGGGGCTCTGCATGTCTCCGTAGACCCCTGCTGTGGTACTGAACTTCTGCTTTCACTTGCCTGTTGATGTTTTGGTTGTACAGTGCGTAGCTGCATCCCTGAGAAGTTGTATGTAAACTAATTTCATTTCTTTTCTGTATTTTAAAATAGACTTGTACCTTATTATGGAAGATCAGGGAACTTCTGGTGAGTCCTTTGTATAGTCAGTGTATTTCTTTTGTATGTTTGTACTAATGTGTTTAAAATGGGGAACGCTGTTAGCTATCATACACTGCTTGAGTTAAGGAAGTCATTAGTTAGGTATGCTTTGGGTTACTCAGAAATTCTTGTGGCTGTGGTGTTTGCTGTAATGATATTTGACCTGTCACGGGAGCTGTAGCCGCTTGGAAGAGCGTTCGGTCCTTAATACTGGTATCTGAATTCTAGGCATGTTGCCTGTAACTTCCAGTTTCAAAAAAAAAAAAAAATCTATGTCAATCTGTTTCTTTATATCCCAGTGCTATTCCCGCTCGCCCCCCCTTCCCCGTTTTATATTTAATCATTCTCTTTGGCTCACAACAGCAGTCCAGTCCAAAGATTTACTTTTTCTATTTCCAACCCCATCATTATTTTTATGTAAAAAGTATGTTTTGAGTTACAGCAATTCATGGGGATCAAGCCTCTGCTCTGTAGGGAGAAGAGAGATGTCATTTACTACAGAGTTTATACAGACAGATGTCCTGCTGCATGCTGTGTTTCCACTGTAATCCAGGGGGTTTATCTGTGTTACATTAAAGAAAAATGACCATATTTGGCCTGACTCTAAGCCAAGATGATATAGGCCCAAAGTTTTTCTTGGAGGAATGGGGGAGCAAGGGGAATAGAAACATTTGGAAGAAGTAGTCCTTTTTCCTCGTATTTTATTCATTGGGCATTTAATTCACAGATTATTTAGTGCATTACACTTACTCATATAATTCTGGTTCCTTTTGTGTTTTCCTAGCCTCCCTCTCCCACCATTTTTCTTCTTTTGAAACAATTTCAAACTTATAGGAAAGTTGCAAGAATACTAAAAAAGAACTGCTATATATACCTTTAACGATGGACTCCAGGTTTCTCTAGTTTTCCCAATAATGTCCTTAGAGCGAAAGGATCCAGTTCAGAATCGAGCACCACACCCAGCTGTCACGTCTTTCTAGTCTCCTTCAGTCTCGAAGAGTTCCTTGTTCTTTCCTTGTCTTTCATGACATTGACGTTTTTTTCTTTTTAAATTTTTTATTTACTTATTGTATTTATTTTTGGATGCGTTGGGTCTTTGTTGCTGTGCGCAGACTTTGCTCTAGTTGCAGTGAGCTGAGGCTACTCTTCGTTGCGGTGTGCGGGCTTCTCATTGCGGTGGCTTCCCTTGTTGCGGAGCATGGGCTCTAGGCACGTGGGCTTCAGTAGTTGTGGCATGCGGGCTCAGTAGTTGTGGCCCACGGGCTTAGTTGCTCCATGGCACGTGGGATCTTCCCAGACCAGGGCTTGAACCCATGTCCCCTGCATTGGCAGGTGGATTCTTAACCACTGCGCCACTAGGGAAGTCCGACGTTGACGTTTTTGAAGATTGCAGGCCAGTTGCCATGTAGAATATCCTTCCTTTTCTTAGAGGGTGTTCTCCGTTCTTCCTTCAAAACCCAGCTTGTGTTACCTTCTGTGAGAGGAGGTGGGCTGTTGCCATGAGGAATTGGTTGCCTCTCTTCTAGATTCCTACAACACTCCATTGATACCTTTATTCGAGCATTTATGATATTCATTCATTCTTTCAATGAGTACTTTTTGACTTCTGCCAAATGGGTTACATTTAAGAACAAAAGAGATTGAAAAAAAAATCCCTGCTTCTTTTGAAGCTTACATTTTAGTGAGGGTAACAGACAACTAATAAAGATACAGAAGTATTGTAAATTGGTAAGTGTTTCAGTTACTGGTAAGTGCTAAAGAGGATACAATCAGGAAAGAGTGTACGTGTGGCCATGGGGGGAGTGGTCCTTGATAGGGTGGCCAGGTGATGCTGGAACAAGACTCCGCAGGAAGTGAGGTGACAGGCCGTGCAGGTACCTGCAGGAGAGCAGTCTGGGCAGAGGGAACCTGCAGGGCACAAAGGCTTCGCCTCAGGTGGCCAGGTGTGAGAGGAAGCAGGTCGGTGACTGGCCGAGGGGAGGGGAGCGTGGTAGGAAAGGGGTCAGAAAGACAAAGCGGGAGGTCATTCAGAGCTGTGGCCATGAAGGGGATGAGAAGCGCTTGGGGAGTTTTGAGCAGAGAAGCGACACGACCTGACCTTTAAAAAGGAGCCCTCTGTTTATAGAGAATAGCAGGTGTGTGGGGATGGGGAGGAGGGTAGAACCAGGGAGAGCAGTTAAGGGGCTGAGATAAGCGCTGTGCATCGTTGCTTGAATCCTGTCAATGTGCCTTAGAGGACCGTGGTTCTCGAACTCCAGGATACCTAAGACTTGTGTGCGCCGTTTGTGAGCGGCACGGAATTCTTCGCCGGGAATAGAACTCATTAGGCCTCACCTGTGTTAACAGCAGCCTCCAGGTGATTGTCATGTGGATGGTCCTCGAACCACAGGTTGATAAATAGAGTAACAAGTGATTTTGGATTGAGTGAATAATTGGTTTATGGAATATCCTTTAGAGACGCTTAGATATGAAGTGTTCCCACTCTTACTGATTTATTTCTTATAAACATACTACTCCAAAAAATTATATGTGGTAGTATAAGTCTCCTCTTATGACTTATCTGGTATGTAAAGATCTAACTAGGCAAGGCTATTTTTTTCTTTTAAGAGAAGATGTGGGGCTTCCCTGGTGGCGCAGTGGTTGAGAATCTGCCTGCTAATGCAGGGGACACGGGTTCGAGCCCTGGTCTGGGAAGATCCCACATGCCACGGAGCAGCTGGGCCCGTGAGCCACAATTGCTGAGCCTGCGCGTCTGGAGCCTGTGCCCCGCGACGGGAGGGGCCGCGATAGAGAAAGGCCCGCGCACCGCGATGAAGGGCGGTCCCCGCACCGCGATGAAGAGTGGCCCCCGCTTGCCGCAACTGGAGAAAGCCCTCGCACGAACCGAAGACCCAACACAGCCAAAAATAAATAAATAAATAAATAAATAAGAAAATCCTTTAAAAAAAAAAAAAAAAAAAAAAGAGAAGATGTGTATTGTATGAAATAAACATAATATTCCAACAAGCTATTTTTCTGCCTCCAAACACAGGGTTTCAGAAGGAATGAATAAATTGTGCTAATAGGATTCATTCACAAAGAAGCTATTAAATGTATTCAAGAGGAAATTGCATTCAGGGAGTAGTAGGTTGGATGAAGCCATTAAAGTGTGAATGAGTATTTTTGATACAAATGAGTATTTTAGAGCTGGAGTGGACCAGATCTGGCTTGGCATTTTATCGTACCAGAGGTCCACGGGACGTGTGTCAGAAGGAGCCCTGGAAACAGGGTTGAGTGCAAAGCATTAAGGGATTTTTGTTTCCTCTCCTGGTGAAATAAGTTCAATCTTGTGTGGTTAATCCCAGGTTGAACGTGAAAACAAGTTGTGCCTTGTTTAACTGTAGAATGGCGTGGTCAAGAGCGTGGACTTTGGAGCCGGACTAGCTCTGAATCCTGCTCTGAACTCTCAGTGTGACTCTGGGCAACTCCCAGATCCAGGAGGGAAGTAATAGTACCTGCCTCACAAGCTCATAATGGGCATTAATGTGTTAGTCCTCACAAGGTACGTAGAATGAAATGGTGTCAGGCAGATTGTACACATTCAACAATTATTAACATTTTTCCTCCACCCTCTATTATTATTACTATTATTATTATATTTCAGTGCTTTCAAATCATATTTTGCCTTCTGGAATACCACAGATTTTCAATCACTGTTGTTTGCGGATGAGTGTAGTTTTTGTGTCTAAAAAGATGCTCACCCATGCCTCTGTATATATGAAGAATTTAAAGTCTTCAGTGGAGTGTTTGTCCTTTGTATTGGGGACAACAGTTTTCTGGGTGTAAGTTGCCATCGTTTTTGTAACATTGTTTTTTTTTCCCTCTGTGAAAGAGGGATGCTCATACTTGCTTCAGGGACATGTGGTGAGAATTAATGAATGAGTTAATATTTGTGGCTCTACCCCATTAAGTACTAATTAGCCTTAGTTACTGCCCTCTTATAGTCTAAGTACCAACATCAAACTGATTCTCTGAACTAGGGGCATTGAGAGGCCTTCTCCTTATGTACTGTGGGAAATGGTGTTTTATAACAGGTTGGCTGTTTCATTACTTCCCACATCTAAAACAACATGAAAATTACTCCCCATATCTAAAATGTTTATACCTCCCAACAGCAACAACAAAACTTAAATCATGTAACAACTTCTTGTAGAACTCTTAGTAATAAAATATTACTTTATTAAATAAGTATTAAGTCATTATTTTTTCCTCTGGAAGATCACCGTCTTTCATTTTTGACTTTATTTTCTCATCATCATGCAGCAGTTCTATTTGTACTTAGCAATAACATTCTGAAAATTCCCACAACAGGTCTTTGAAGGCCTAGTGTGGTAGGGGCAGTTGTATTCTGGTTTAAAAAAAAAAAAAAAAAGTTTGTATTTCAATTCTGTGTTACCAGAGGCAAGATTTGGAGTTTCTGCACTTCCGGACCTTTGTCTGTAAAACAGGGATAATGATACCTTTGGAATAACACATGTCAAGTACCAGGCACAAATACCAGCGTACGTGGCTGATTGTGGTTAATACTTGCAGTGATTTTATTACTCTTTCCAATGTGATTCATTTTTCTAATGTAACTGGAACCAATTTCATAGTTTTTATACAAAGCAAAAGAAGATATCTTCTAGGTCCTAATGTCAGTTGGATTTCTGCCTGACATGGACTTATCTTAAATAGCTAGTTTCCAAACTTATCCTGGGAGGATACATCTTCTACCAATCGATAACATTAAATCTTTCAAAGGATGTGAATATAGAGTGAACATGGGAATTGTGTGTTTTATTCAAATAAAGTAATTCAGTGTAATGCAATTTTACATTCCCCTATTTTGTATTAGTGTTGCAGGTCACCAAAGGTGTAGCTAACCTAGGGCACAGGCCTGTATTCAAATGTATCCAAAGAGGGCCATGGCCTCAGCAGAGACTCATTCCTTTGCTCCTCTAAAGGCAATGTTTATTTAACCACGAAAGTCCTTTGTTCACCTAGTTACAAAGTTAAAATTCAGTTCCTTGCAATGTAGGCCTGAAAGGATTAGCTGCAAGAGAGCTTTATAATCTCTGGATATGGCTTTTGAGGAACAAAATAATCTAAACTATAATTTTGAAATGGGACAGAAGATGTTATTATAGGTTTATTCTTAGGATTCTCATCTTTTGATTTGCCTCTGTCATTAAATACGTACTTGTCGGCAGGGTGAGTGTGTAGGGGAACGATTTTTCTCCCACTTTAATCTCTGTGGATTTCTTACTTTGAAGTGGTGTGCGACTGTCTTCCGTGGCTTGCAGATGCTTTGATGAAATAGGAACTTGTTAAGTACCTAACCAGATTCTTTCCACGCAGCTCCCTTACAGGAGGTCTATTTTAAATTAGGTTTGATGTCCAGACTGAAAAGCACTTATTCACCAGTTCTGATAAAAGGTCAAGTAGTTTAACCTCTCACAACATTAAGACTGAGGGAACTAAACTGCTTCCTCTCCACCATGCTCCCCTTTCCAAAAAAAAGGAAAAAAAAGGAAAAATGTAGGAAGAAGTAAAATGTAAAATGGTATTTATCTGATTCTTAAAGTTTCAGGATTTAGTCTCTTTTCAGATCTTCTGTTTCTTATTACAATTTTGTCTTTTTTTTTCTCTTTCTTTTCTTTCTTTCTTTTTTTTTTTTTGGTGGTTTGTTTGTTTTGTCTATTGTCTCCTTCCTCTTTCTTAATCTACCAGTTTTACAGTTTTGTTCCATTGATTTATCCTGCTCCTTTTTCAGACTCAATTTTCCTCTCTCCCACCATTCATTTGGAGCTCCTAAAAGATCAGACCAAGCTTCTCTTTTTTTTTTTTTTTTTTTAAAGTTATTTCTTTTTTTTTTTTTTTTTTTAAAGGATTTTCTTATTTATTTATTTATTTATTTATTTATTTTTGGTTGTGTTGGGTCTTCGGTTCGTGCGAGGGCTTTCTCCAGTTGCGGCAAGCGGGGGCCACTCTTCATCGCGGTGCGGGGACCGCTCTTCATCGCGGTGCGCGGGCCTTTCTCTATCGTGGCCCCTCCCGTCGCGGGGCACAGGCTCCAGACGCGCAGGCTCAGCAATTGTGGCTCACGGGCCCAGCTGCTCCGTGGCATGTGGGATCTTCCCAGACCAGGGCTCGAACCCGTGTCCCCTGCATTAGCAGGCAGATTCTCAACCACTGCGCCACCAGGGAAGCCCTAAGCTTCTCTTTTTCTACGTTCTGTATTTTCTCTTGAGGAATCTTGTCCATGCTCTAGGCTGCTGAGTCTCGAATTTTAACTCAGAGCTGACTGACCTCTTGTCTAAGCCTCTCCTACTTTGACGTTTCCACTTGCATGTTTTAAAAGGCATGTCAGACCCAGCAGTACCAAATCAACTCACGTTCTTTCGGAAAAGCTGATTCCTATTTTTTCAAAGCACAGTTCTGATGTTTACCCCTTTTGCTTAAAACTTTCCAGGGAACCCTAAGACGTTGCTGGTGGCAATGAAAATGGTGTGGCCACTGTGGAGGACACTTTGGTGGTTCCTCAAAAAGTTAAACATAGAGTTGCCATTTGACTCGGCAATTCCACTCCCAGGTATATGCCCCAGAGAACTGAAAACTGATGTTCATATAAAATGTGTCTAGGAGTGTTGAATAGCACTGTTATACATAATTGCCAAAAAATGGAAACAATTCAAATGTCCATCAACTAATGAATGGATAAATAAAATACACACAATGGAATATTATTCCGCTATATAGAGAAATGAAGTACTGATGTATGCTACAACATGGATGAACCTTGAAAACATCTTTCTTGTGAAAGAAGCAAGACACAAAAGACCACATGTTGTATGATGCCATTTATATGAAATGTCCAGAAGAGGCAAATCCACAGCAACAGAAAGGAGATTAATGGTTGCCACGGTTGGGGAGAGAAGGGAACAGGATTTCCTTTTCCAATATGAAAATGTTCTGGAATTGGATAGCAGTCATTGTTGCACTATATTTTGAAGATACTAAAAAATCACTGAAACACACACTTTAAAGTGGTTTAAAATGGTGATTATATTAGTTCCCCAGGGCTGCTGTAACAAAGTACCACAACCTGGGTGATGTAAAAAGCAGGCATCTATTGTCTCACAGTTCTGGAGGCCACACGTCTGAGCTCAAGATTGGCAGTTTCCTCTGAGGGCTGTGAGGGTTAATCTGTCCCACGCCTCTCCCCTGTCTTCTGGTGTTTGCTGGCAGTCCTTGGCATTCCTTGGCTCGTAGACCCATCACGCCAATCTCTGCCTTCATCTTCACGTGACATTCTCCCTGTGTGCTTGTCTGGGTCCAAATGTTCCCTTTTTATAAGGACACAGTCCTATTGGATTAGGACTTACCTTAAGTACCTCATCTTAACTACTTATATCTACCGTGACCCTATTTCCAAATAAGGTCCCATTTTGAAGTTCTGGTTTTGACTTCGTATGCATTTTGGGGAGACATAATTCAACCGTAAAAGTGACTTTTATGTTATGTGAATTTTGCCTCAATTACAAAAAACCAAAAACCAACCCTTCAGGAACTTGTAACTGCTGACGAGTAAGAGACCAGAGCCCTGAACCCCGTCTGGCCCCTGCCTAGCTCGCCAGCCTTTTGCTCTCTTCTCCCTCTGTGCTCTGGCCAGCTGGCTTCCTTCCTGTGCCAGCCGTGCTCCCTCTGACCGCAGGGCCTGTGCTACAACCTACTTTTATTCCTTTTGGACCATCCCCTCCCCTTCTGTTTGTTGGAAGCCTTTTCACCCTTCAGCTCTCAGCTCCAGTGTTACTTTCATCGAGAGTGCTTGTATGACTTGCCAGGATAAGGCAGGCTCTTTTATTATAGACACTACCTTTGATTGGGTTGTCTACCGCTGGGTAGCAAAGCACTCCAAAGCTTCCTGGTGTTAAACAACCATTCTGTTATGCTTCTGGATTCTGTGGGCCAGGAACTCGGACACACTGAAGAGGGCTTGTTTCTCCTCTGGGAAGACAAGCCTCAGCTGGGAAGATCTGAACAGCTGGGGGCTGCAATAATCTGGGCACATCTCCACTCGTGTGTCTGGGGCCTGGACTGGGGCGACTCAAAGACCAGGCTCGGCTGGGACTGTTAACCAGAGCTCCTACCCAGGGTTCCTTCATGTGGCTTAGCCCTCCTCACAGCAGGGTGTCCTCGGGATAGTCAGACTGCTTACACAGCAGTTCAGGGCTCCAAGAGTGAGCATTAAATAAAAAGGAGCGAGAAGCAACATGACTTTTGTGACCTTGCTTTGGAAGTTACATAGCATCGTTTGCACCCTGCTCTAATGATTGAAGCTGTCAGAGCCTACCCAGATTCACGAGGAGGGGACACAGACCTCCCCTTTCAGTGGGAGGAGTATCAGAATCTGCAGCCGTGTGTAAAGGCTGCCACGGTACTCACCGATCTGTGTTCCTTCGCAGGGCTCCTTTGTAAATCACTCACTCCTTTGTGTTCTTATTGGGTTCATTTCTGCCTTTCCAACTAAGCAATAAGCTTATTTCACTCGCCATAATATTCCCAGCCTCTAACACTGCAGACAGCACAGGATAGGTGCTTGGTAAGACTCTATGAAATGAAAGTCAACTGTGAAGAATTAGAAAAGGTAGAGAGCAAGGAAAGACATTGGCTTAGATCGTAAACATCACAAGCACGTGACCTGAGCATGCTCACCAGTAAGTAGGCCCCGTGGCCTGTAGCTTTATTGTTCCGTCCTTCTGATCTGAGCTGTTCAGCAGTAAATCTGTGGCTGCCTTGTGACTATCGATATTGTCTGAGAGCTGCTACCCAGGAGAAAGTCATATTGACGCCTGCAGTAAAACATAGCGACAGAAGTATAAGTGAAGCCAAATGTTTGTCGAATGAATCCCCCCAAAGAGAGTAAACAGAATTAAAAATTTAAGGTTTAAATAGGCTAATATTAATAGGGTTTGTGTGTGTGTTCATGGACTTCTGTGCTCATTAGGGGAAGAAGGGAAGGTTAGTAAGGGATACGGTTTCTTTTTATTTTTAACCGACTGCCTATCAGAGCCGTATGGGGCCGATCGTGTTTATTTAACATTCTCTGCAGAATTTAGAATGAGAGTCTCCCTCCCATCATCTCCTTGGCTTCTCATTTCTTTTAAAAATTTCAAGCCTGAGACAGAGGCGCATATAACTTTGCCAGGCACACAGTTCACTCGTCCCCCCAGCTCCTGCACAGCTGCTTGACATCTGTGCTACAGACTTGGTAGAAGAGTGCCAATTTCCCTTCCTTGCCTATAAAAATTTTCAGGGCAGTCATTTACACAGAACCTCTTAAAATGCAGAGGGATGCGGTTCAATAAATTAAAGTGCAGTTTTAGTTTTTGCTCCTACACACCAGAGACCTCAAGCCCGAGTGGAGTAAAGTTAAGAATACCACCTTTGGAGTCACGGGGACCTAGGTTTGAACCTTGACCCTGCTGCTTTCTATTGATGTAACCTTTGGCTAGTTAGTTACCCTGCATACGCCTCCTTCACTTAAAAAACGGGGGAGGTGATAATAGAGCTGTCAGAAAAATTCAGTGAGATCATGCATATAAAGACGCTAGTGCGGTCTGGCACGAAGTGAATGCTCAGTGTTCGTTGTTACGACTATTATTATACAAATGTAACTGCTTGGGGTTTACTTGGAATTTAAATGTAATACGATTGGAGTGGCTTTCAAAGAATGCTCAGTCTCATTCTGGTTTTGCTCTTAATTGGAAAGGTAAGTTTTTGCTGTTTTAGGTCTGGGATATTAGTGTATTATTAGTGTGATCGTTTTAATACTTGTGACTCTTGCTTTGACAAGTGACTATTAAAGAAAAAGAAATGGAAATGGAGACATGGTTCAAATTCTAGGACTTAGCAAATTGAATGTATTTTTCCAGCATCTGCTGTGGTTAATGCCGCCAGACAGAGTACATGAAGGTGTTTGTTTCAGGATGTCTGATGTAGAACTGGTAGCTCCCTTGTTTCTGGACATGGTCAGCGTGGGTGGTGTCCTCTCCAAGGTCGCCCGTGAGAGCTCCACGTCCTCGGTTCACAGGGCTCTCGCTAATTCCCACTTGCGTAACCAGGGACGGTGGGAGATGCCGTGGTGTGTGTGTGTGTTTTTTTTTTTTTTTTTTGTGGTGTGTTTTGACGTGAAGTTGGAGGAGGGAGGGTTTTGTAACAGATGGTTTCTTGGATATCTGGGGCCTATCCAGCTCTAAGCTTTGAAAACAATGGGCCAGACCCCGAACAAGCACAGATACAGTCCCGATTGCCAGAACAGCAAGTGAGGGCCTAGGGTGATGTGTTCGGGCAGCTGCTGCCGCTAAGCTGGTGGGCTGGCATGGCGGCACTGGCTTCCTGAGGTTTGGTGAGGTCATTGTATGCGGTGTGATAACAGCGATGAGGTGGGAAACCCAGCCTGGAACCTGAGAAGGTCATAACCACTTGGGAGCTGTTGGCCTGTTTTGGAAGGAGTGTCAGCTACTGGGCCTTATGGGACTTGGGCCACCTTTGGCACAGATGGAAATGTGTGAATATGGGAGCCAAAGATATATGTGTCCTGCACCAATCAGCCCAGTGTTCTGGCTTGTGCGGAACTGTAAGCGGTGCTTTGTGGGAGGGCTTGTGTGTCCTCTTTGACATTAGCCTCCAGAGACTAGGAGCTTACCCCAGACTCTGCTAGCATCCTCTGATACCTTTTTGGAATGATTAGATCATTCTTGGCTGGGTTGTAGTATTTGGCCTGCCTTTCACTGGCTGGGTGGCCTTGGGAAAATTACCTAATCTTTCTGTGCCTAACTTTATCCATAAAATGAAGAGGCCAGACTAGATGAAGTCATAGGTATGAGATGACCTTTAATGTCCAACTCTGATTAAATCATTTTATGTATCTATTCATATATTTTGGTATTTGCTTCTTTGAATAGTGGGCTCCACAAATTTACTTTGGTACGAAGTGAAACATACACCTTTTCTTTTGCCCTTTAATTCTTCCTTAAAGATTCAGGTGGTCCTTCCCCATATCTAGTATTCAAGAGTTTGGAAATTAGAGTCTGTATCATTATCTCGTGGAAAGAGGGACCCAGATTTTATCTCTTTCTGCAGCCTGGAAATGATCTCTTCCCGTTTGTTGTTGGGGCAGTACTGATCAAAATTGCCATTGGGGAGGTCAAGTATAGAAAGCATGGTATAGAATTATAGAGGTGACTTATGGCAATGGCGGTAGGGGCCATCTGATCAACCCTATCACGTTGAGAGAGGACTGAGGCCCAGAAAGGTTTCACCACCTGTGTGAGACTGTGCATCTGGACCCCATGAGGACCGAGGCTGTACTTGGTTCATCTTTTTTTTTTTTTTTTTGATGGTAAAAACAATGAGAGTTTATTAGCACAGGAAGGATATACAAAAATATTTTGGGGGTATGGGCCTGAAGCTTACTTAGAGAACTTTACTATATAGCCTGTGGTGTAATGTGGTAGGTAGCATGGAGAATGTAAAATTATTAGGAAGAATTCAATTCCAGGAATAAAAGCATTGAAACCTCTATGATTTACTCTATCAAAGTAACTCTTTTGTCAGACATATTTCTTAAATTTGTGGTGGGTTGCCTGGTATGATGACAAGTAGTGAAAACTCTCATATACATAGGGTTAATGTCAGTCGTAAAAAAAACTTTTTATAAGAGATGTATGCGTTGATCATATCAAAATTGTAGGTAGGAGGCTCAAATTCATAGAAAGGAGATTGTTAGATGTGTTTTAATGATGATTTGGGCTGTATATAATTCTGGCACCTAGGGATTGTCGAATGCTCCTAAAAATAGATTGCTGTGGAAATGTTTATTATAGGGAAATTGACATATTCTCTAGGAGGGACGGGGTGAATGGGCCTGCTACATTTTCTACATTGAAGACATATACAGGTTTTGATGCTACTTCTGTTAAATCATGTACTTGGTTCATCTTGACATCCCCAGTGTCTCTTGGGCACCACATCCAGCTAATTTCTTTATCAGTGCTTGTCAGAGTGACCTTAGGTAAAGATGCTTCACAATAAATTCTTCCCTGACCCATTAAGTTCTGAAATGTCAAATCACCCATGTTCCAAAGAACTATCTCAAGGTAGAGCCAATTCCAGGAGCCTTGGGTTTCCTCTTCCGTATGGTCTGTGTAAACATGGGCTGCTTCTCGGGAGCTGGGCTCAGGCCCTGGAAGTGCTCTTCATGAGAGGTCACTTCTTACCTCCTCCTCCTCCACAATTCCTTTTTTTCTCTGAGGTTTTAATTTGTAAGAGGAAAGCAGAGGTACAATTCTGAGGAGTGATGCAGATTCTATGGAATGCAAGAGAAGCAAGAGCTAAGTGGGTTGGGTTAATATGGAACTAAGAAACCATTGTGAGGGAAAAGTGCAACCAGAAAGGCCTTGCAAATCTACCTAGTGTTTGGATCAAGTTCTTGTGCAGGGCTCTGGGAAACTGGAAACATTCTCTAGAGATTGCATGTGCATTGTCTAGAGTTCCAAGGTCTTTGTCTTGCTTCCTTTTGATTCTCATTGTTTTACTTCTTACCTTGCTGCAGCCGTCAAATGCCCTGCGTGACATTTCCTAGGACTCTGCTGCCAGCCAGATTTGGTCATTCCTGCTTTAATTCCACCCCTTCTCCCTAACTGAAGTAGACACACTTACCTTATTTTCTTCATTCTAAGACATTAACTTTAAAAAAAACATGTCTGAAATTCCGGTGAGTCTAAGAATCAATGTGTATATTTAACGTAGTGTTTTTCTTGTCCCTAGAAACACTGTTAGGAAATCTCTGCATCTGAGAATCCGGAAATAGCAAGAGTTACACACTGGACTTTCTTAGTGAAGAGAGAAGCTGGGGGATTGAGAGCAAAATGATTAGAAGGAAAGGGCAAGAAAACCATAAAGGTGGGGATGATCTGCTAAGTGAAATGGAAAAGCACCGTGTTCTGTTTGCCCCCTGAGGTTTTCCAGCTTGTGTAAATTTTGCAAAGGGGCAGCCTCTCAAGGGTTTTCAGAAAAGCTGTGGCATTAGGCTCTCTTGGTCCCAAGGCACCTGGGTTATCATACAGGTTACATGTGGCAAGGGAGGTGGGACTCTCAGGACTGTCTAAGGGTATAAACGGTGTTACAGTACTGGGCTGACAGGTTGTTTTAGACCCAAGGCAGCATTGGGGATGTCATCAGCAGGGGTTTGTGACTAACGTTTCCTCCTTGAAACCTGCTGGGATGACTTATGGTGCGTCTCGCTAATTACCAGCATCTCCGTGTAAGGAGAACTTTGACTTAAATGCGTTGTCCTCCGTTGCTGGCCATGGGGGCCTCAGCGTGTGTGTGTGTGTGTGTGTGTGTGTGTGTGTGTGTGTGTGTGTGTGTGTGTGTGTGTGTGTGTGTGTGTGTGTGTGTGTGTGTGGTCAAGGAGGATGGTGGAGGTGGTTGGCTGCAAGACCATTCAGCTGGGGCTTCACATTCGTGAAGGGCCTCAAATTTATCCCTTTAGTGTCACCTCCTCAGGAACTTATACATTCAGTCACAGAGACAAACTGGCAAGATTGAAAGAAGATGGCATTCATCATCCAAATTTAAATTTGTTTTTCATTAATAGTCATTCTGCCTGTAGTGCCCTATGAATTAATGTGTTTTATAAATCTCATAACTGTCTTATGAAGAGCATAATCAGTCAGAAGTGTTTGGGTGTTAGAAATGTTAATTTATTCAATGTAGGCATTAAAATGTCTTGTCATCTCTTTATTTTTAAAGTAACTGGGAGCGTTAGCAGTTGAGCGTCGCTCCATCCTCTTGACTCTGAAAGGCCCTGCTGAACTGTCTTCACATTGGCTGTCCTGGTCACACACTCACTTCTGGTCCAGTCAGCTGGGAGCAGGGCCGTCACCTGATACAGAAAACTTTGCCTCCTGGGTACATGGACCAGCCTGGGACCTTTTTCCCTCCGAAAGTGCTGTGGGTATGGCAGGCTCATGACTGAACTGAAGATGAGGAACCTGGGAGTCTGACTTATAAGTCTGAAGAATAAGGCCCTCAGCAGAACTCTGATTTAGGCAGGAGATTCCTAAAGTTTCAGGCAGCTCAGCTCATTTCTCTGCTTCTCCTCTTGTGAACTACAGATGAATGACACCAAATGACTTCTGGAAACTGAAGACTGTAAAACTCATTTGTGCTTTGAGATATCAAGCCACTGCTAAAATACTTTCTTGAAAATGAAGTAATTGTTCAGGCAGTTGGCAGTTGTTTTGGTAAAATTTCAGAGTGAATGGCTCTATGAGAAAAACAGTTTCCAGAAATAAAAAGGGGATAAAGAGATGCAAGGGGCCATTTAGTCAGCTAGATGAAGGCTGGAAGTGATAATTTGTTGTGCTTAGGGAGGGATAAAATTGGAAAGCAGGGACTTCCCTGGTGGCGCAGTGGTTAAGAATCTGCCTGCCAATGCAGGGGACGCGGGTTCGATCCCTGGTCCAGGAAGATCCCACATGCTGCAGAGCAACTAAGCCCATGCGCCACAACTACTGAGCCTGTGCTCTAGAGCCCGCGAGCCACAACTAGTGAGCCCGTGAGCCACAACTGCTGAGGCCCATGCACCTAGAGCCTGTGCTTTGTAATGAAGAGAGACCCGCGCACCGCAGTGAAGAGTAGCCCCCGCTCAACGCAACTAGAGAAAGCCTGCACGCAGCAACAAAGACCCAGTGCAGCCAAAAATAAATAAGTAAATTTATATTAAAAAAAAAATTGGAAAGCAATGTAAAAATGCAGCTTGTGTCATTGTTGGAGGGAACTCTGAAATGACAACCTGGTATTTAGTAGTAGTAGTGACCGTGCATTTTAAATTCATAAGTCTGCCTCCCCACCCCCATTTGTCTTTATCAACCTGTAATGATTTATGTTGTAACGATCACCACGAGATGCCGTAGGCAGGGCTGGATTGCATCAGTCACCATTTTTGTTGTTGTTACACCAAAGCTTTGATGTCTATAGTATGGACTAGAAGTAGAAAATTTTATGGGGAAAAATTGGCATGTTAACAGACGTTGAGGTAAGCAGTCTGGGACCTTGTTGCGTTACGAAGGAAGGGATTTTGGACCTTGGTGTTTTGCAGAGACACATTTGCATGATTAGGGAGCACAGGATTATTTATGGGCAAAACAGTTTTAAGAACTAAATTAGCCAGTATATGTGGATTCTTGTTCATTCACAAAATAGGTTTTCAGTGTGCTTGTAGAAACTATAATATCCTGGGTAGGTTTTATTACAGTCATTTGTGGTGTAGTCAACATGTCTGGAAATAGTATAAGAGAGTAGAGCATAGGCACCACTTGTAAGCCTGCTGCTTTCTGGATACATTGTGCTTATCAGAAATTGTTGCATTACTGTAAATTTTTCTTCAGACTTCTTTCAAATAGAGCAATTGACTTGGTATTTCAGTATACTATTTTGCCAGGAAAATGTCAGTTTAGTTAATGCCTCTCAGTAGGGCATTATGCACCTCAGTCACCTGTGGAACTTAAAAGGGGGCTCAGCCCTGAGCTGTTTGCCTTAAATCTCTAGGGCTGGGCCCATCACTGTCCTTTTCATTCTCAGGTCTCTTCCGGCCTCCGTTCCTTCAGTGAATACATACTTGGTGACTGTCACTGAGCTGGGTATAAAACGGTAAATGAAACCAAAATGATTCTTGGCTTATTGGTGTTTACGTCTCCAAGGGAGCAGGGAATAAATACATAAATACTGCAGGAAACAAATTTATACATTGCGATGGAGAGAGAAACAAAGCACGGGGGCAATGAAAGAGAATGACAGGAAGAGCAGTTTAGGCGGGAGGGAAGGCCTCTCTGAGGAAGTGATACCGGCAGCTGATCCGGGGATCCAGAGGTTTAGCCCTTCGAGGGGAGGGGTACCCTTCTGGAAGGCCCTGAAGTGGGAGGAGGCTCAGGGAGTTAGAAGGGCTGAGATGGGGGCCTTGTGGAGGGAGAGGGGGGAGTGAGAGAGGAGGAGTGTCTTTCTGGGAGAGATGGCTGCACTGTGCCTATTCTACACTCACCATTTAGGTCCGTTAAGCAAAATTCTAGGTGTCTGTTGGCTTTGTTTTGGGAGTTGTAAATGGATTTCACTTGAGAACATTACAAGACCTGAAAGATTAGTTTAAGCAAAAGAATTTAATTGAAGGACGCATCATTGTTCTTGCAAATACTTTGATGCTTGGCCACTGTCTTCTAGCCTTTTCATTCAGTGTTCACTCTGCTTGGAGTACTGGGCTGTAAGCCTTCACCTCCAACCTGTCTTTTTGTAATGCTTGCAGCTTTCCTTTTTTTTCCCCTAGCACACGGAAGGGAGATGGGAAAAAGCGTTCACTCTATTCCATTTCAGAGAAGCTATTCTTCTTTGAAATGGAATATACCTCAGTTTCCAGTGAAGGAATTCTGGCAGATTTAGTGACAGGTAGTGGATTCCCTCCAGAATTGGGATTCCCCAGGAAACATTAGGTACAACTACATTTATTGATAATGATGCCATATGCACTTTAAATTTGCGACAAGGCCCTGTGTACAGTTGTAGGGTGTTTCTTGGCAAAAGGGCCCCCTGGCTGAATCCACTGAAACGTAGCCCACTCTCCAACCTCCAAGGCCGTGGAGATGGGTCAGCCTGGAGGAAGGGGTTGCCTTTTTCTATTTGTCATGAAAGCAACCAAGCAAGCCAAGCCTATTTCTAAAATGCCCCAGAGATGCCATAAGGGCTGGCAGTGGCCCTGACTGGGAGAAACCTCAGGACCCTGCCTTCCTTCCCAGGAATGCCCTGCCCTGACCTGGTGAGAGGGGGCTAGAACCATGTTTAGTTCTCATTACACCACACAGGGCCGCCTCACTTATCTCTCCTGGTGTGTCACTAGTTTTAATGGACATAATTGTGCAGTCAGTGCATACGAATCGTGTTTGTAAGTATTCAATATATTTTAAAATATTTTCATCACTATGCTGAACTCCCATTTTAGCTTGTCCAAAATTGTAGTAGTGTGGTATGACTCAAACCTCATTTCCTTTGGGGCAGTACTTTCCACAAGTGTGTCGTGCTTGGATTCCAGTTATATCATCTTCATTCAGAGGCCGCCTCATATAACTTTCCAAAGCATTTATACTTTAATATTGCATTTGATTCTTCTTATTAATAAGATTGAGCAGGTAGTTTTGTCCCCTTCTTTATAAAGGAGGAAACTGTGGAAGGGGGGAGGTTTAAGAGGCTTGCCCCGAACAAATTAAAGGTTGGAGTTAAGGCTAGAAGATGGGTTCTCTGCTTCCTTCTGGAATTAGTCATGATGTGGTTTAATACCTTTTTGTGACAAGGGTACCTCCAAGTACAGTGGTCCTCAGATCATAGTGCAGAGGTGCAGAGGTGAGTAGTAAGGGCTGGAGGGGTGGCTCTGCCTTCTTCCACTCCTGGTGCAGATAGCTCCACTTGCTACCATGTCTCAGCCAGTGGTGCAAGTGGCTGTGTCTTTAAGAAAGTGATCCCGAAGATGACATATCACTTTAAGTCATATCATATCACTTAGTCATAGGAGCTACCCAGCTTCAAGGGAGCCGGGGAAATGTAGTCTTTACCAGGGAGGCCACGAGCCTGATTAACAGTAGGGGGGCTTATTACCAAAAGGAGCAAGAGGAGGATGCTGGGAGACCATCTCCCACATTAGTCCTCATCTCCTTTTTTAATTTTATTTTTTAAAATTAATTTTTGTTGGAGTACAGTTGATTTACAGTGTTGTGTTAGTTTCTGTACAGCAAAGTGAATTGGTTATACACATACATATATCCACTCTTTTTTAGATTATATTCCCATATAGGTCATTACAGAGTATTGAGTAGAGTTCCCTGTGCTATACAGTAGGTCCTTATTACTTAACTATTTTACATATAATAGTGTGTATATGTCAATCCCTCATCCCTTTTTTACATTGAAGTATAGTTGATTTATAATATTGTGTTAGTTTCAGGTGTACAGCATAGTGATTCACTATTTTTGTAGATTATATTCCATTAGAGGTTATTACAAGATAATGGGTATAGTTTCCTGTGCTATACAGTGTATCCTTGTTACTTATCTATTTTATATACAGTAGTTTGTATCTGTTAATCCCATATCCCTAATTTGTCCCTCCCCCTTCCCCTCTCCTCTTTGGTAACCACAAGTTTGTTTTCTGTGTCTGTGAGCCTGTTTCTTTTTTGCATATACATTCATTTGTATTATTTTTTGTATTCCACATATGATATATAGTATTTCTCTCTGTCTGACTTATTTCACTAAGCATAATATTCTCTCTGGGTCCATCCACATTGCTGCAAATGGCATTATTTCAGTCGTTCTTATGGCTGAGTAATATTCTATTGTGTGCATATGTGTATGTATATATGTATGTACATATATGTATACACACACAAACACACACAAACATATATGTATGTACGTGTTTTCTTTTTCTTCTGGATATATGCCCAGGAGTGGAATTGCTAGGTCATATGGTAGCTCTATTTTTGGTTTTTTAGGGAACCCCTCCATACTGTTCTCATAGTGGCTGTATCTGTTTACATTCCCACCAACAGTGTAGGAGGGTTCCTTTTTCTCCACACCCTCTCCAGCATTTGTTACTTGTAGACTTTTTTTTTTTTAAAGCTTTTTTTGGATGTGGACCATTTTTAAAGTCCTATTGAATTTGTTACAATATTGCTTCTGTTTTTTTATGTTTTGGTTTTTTGGCCGCGAGGCATATGGATCTTAGCTTCCCAAGCAGCGATCAAACCCACACCCCCTGCATTGGAAGATGAAGTTTTAACCACTGGACCACCAGGGAAGTCCCCCACTTGTAGACTTACGGGTGATAGCCATTCTGACAGATGTGAGGTGATACCTGATTGTGGTTCTGATTTGCATTTCTCTAATAATTAGTGATGTTGAGCATCTTTTTTTTTTTTTAACATCTTTATTGGAGTATAATTGCTTTACAATGGTGTGTTAGTTTCTGCTTTATAACAAAGTGAACCAGCTATATGTATACATATATCCCCATATCCCTCCCTCTTGAGCCTCCCTCTCACCCTCCCTATCCCACTCCTCTAGGTGGTCACAAAGCACCGAGCTGATCTCCCTGTGCTATGCGGCTGCTTCCCACTAGCTACCTGTTTTACATTTGGTAGAGTATATATGTCCATGCCACTCTCTCACTTTGTCCCAGCTTACCCTTCCCCCTCCCCATATCCTCAAGTCCATTCTCTACATCTGCGTCTTTATTCCCGTCCTGCCCCTAGGTTCTTCATGACCTCTTTTTTTTTTTAGATTCCATATATATGTGTTAGCATACAGTATTTGTTTTTCTCTTTCTGACTTACTTCACTGTATGACAGACTCTAGATCCATCCAGGTCACTACAAATAACTCAATTTCGTTTCTTTTTATGGCTGAGTAATATTCCATTGTATATATGTGCCACATCTTCTTTATCCATTCATCTGTCGATGGACACTTAGGTTGCTTCCACATCCTGGCTGTTGTAAATAGTGCTGCAGTGAACATTGTGGTACATGACTCTTTTTGAATTATGGTTTTCTCAGGGTATATGCCCAGTAGTGGGATTGCTGGGTCGTATGGTAGTTCTATTTTTAGTTTTTTAAGGAACCTCCATACTGTTCTCCATAGTGGCTGTATCAATTTACATTCCCACCAACAGTGCGAGAGGGTTCCCTATTCTCCACACCCTCTCCAGCATTTATTGTTGGTAGATTTTTTGATGATGCCCATTCTAACTGGTGTGAGATGATATCTCATTGTAGTTTTGATTTGCATTTCTCTAATGATTAGTGATGTTGAGCATCCTTTCATGTGTTTGTTGGCAGTCTGTATATCTTCTTTGGAGAAATGTCTATTTAGGTCTTCTGCCCATTTTTGGATTGGGTTGTTTGTGTTTTTGATTTTGAGCTGCATGAGCTGCTTGTAACTTTTGGAGATTAATCCTTTGTCAGTTGCTTCACTTGCAGATATTTTCTCCCATTCTGAGGGTTGTCTTTTTGTCTTGTTTATGGTTTCCTTTGCTGTGCAAAAGCTTTTAAGTTTCATTAGGTTCCATTTGTTTATTTTTGTTTTTATTTCCATTTCTCTAGGAGGTGGGTCAAAGAGGATCTTGCTGTGATTTATGTCATAGAGTGTTCTGCCTATGTTTTCCTCTAAGAGTTTTATAGTTTCTGGGCTTACATTTAGGTCTTTAATCCATTTGGAGTTTATTTTTGTGTATGGTGTTAGGGAGTGTTCTAATTTCATTCTTTTACATGTAGCTGTTCAGTTTTCCCAGCACCACTTATTGAAGAGGCCGTCTTTTCTCCACTGTATATTCTTGCCTCCTTTATCAAAAATAAGTTGACCATATGTGCGTGGGTTTATCTCTGGGCTTTCTGTCCTGTTCCAGTGATCTATATTTCTGTTTTTGTGCCAGTACCATACTGTCTTGATTACTGTAGCTTTGTTGTATAGTCTGAAGTCAGGGAGCCTGATTCCTCCAGCTCCGTTTTTCTTTCTCAGGATTGCTTTAGCTATTCGGGGTCTTTTGTGTTTCATACAAATTGTGAAATTTTTTGTTCTAGTTCTGTGAAAAACGCCAGTGGTAGTTTGATAGGGATTGCATTGAATCTGTAGATTGCTTTGGGTAGTATAGTCATTTTCACAATGCTGATTTTTCCAACCCAGGAACATGGTATATCTCTCCATCTATTTGTATCATCTTTAATTTCTTTCATCAGTGTCTTATAGTTTTGAGCATCTTTTCCTGTGCAAGTTAGTCAACTGTATGTCTTCTTTGGAAAAACGTCTATTCAAGTCCTCATCCCTTCTTGATGTAACATGAGGGTGAGTGAGAGACACTAGGTGAGTGGTTCACTAACAAAGATATATAATGAAAGGCTTCAACAGAACATTTTATGATGGTTGTACTGTAGCTGTAAATTTAGCAGACTGCTTTTTATACATATACTTGAATGTGTTTCTTGGGGTCCAGTTCATTCACTCAACAAATACATGTTAAGTATTGACTCTTCCTGAAAGGTACAGTGATTGACGGTACCTGTAAGATAGCCTGGAACAGCCCTGCTCACGACTCCTGACAAAGGTCCTGCTTTGGCAGCTAATTTTGAACCTTAGGAAGGAAGGAGGTTGGCTTACCTGTCACCAAGTTTTAAAAGAAAGATTTTTGCAACTGATAGCAGCTGAGTGGAGCTTGAGAAGGAGGGAGGGCTGTGTCAGCCTGGGGCGTTTCCTGTACCGCAGCTGGGCTAATGACTGCACATTCTTTTAGCTTGCTTGTGTTGAATGCGGGGCCCTCCTGCTTGTTCCGTGAAGGCAGGGTGCTCACAAAGCCACAGAGATCAGAGAGTTAGCCTCTGACTTACTGCATGCGCCTTTTCTGCTCAGAACCCTTGAGCTGGAGCCGGCTGTCATGCTCACTTTCCCTCAGTCTTGGCTCTGTCTCCCCTGGTCTGTCCCAGGCCTGTGTTTTGGGGGGCAGGGGGGGGCTTCCTGCCTCGTTAAGGTAGGGGACAAGTTCCACCTTGACCTTCAGGGAGGGGGAGTTTGGGGCATCAGGAATGCTCTGAAGTGAGAGGTGGTAGTGATGGTGAACAGCTGCTGGAAGTGTTGTCCTTTATCACACCCATGAGTGAAAGGGACATCTGCACCCAGAACCCCAGAGGGTGGAGACTAGGTTGGGGGCCATGTTCTTGTGCCCTGTGCTACATGGGCTGCTGTCTGTCCCCATGATTGCTCAGAGAACAGATGCCCTGCAAACACCTGGCGTTGTGTCAACTTAGTGATTGTTACTGGGAGGACCAGCAAAAAGGGACACGCAGGGCCAGTCTGATTTTTCCCTTTAGCCTTCCAGGCACCACCTCTGCTTTTGCCCTGATGCTCTTTCCTGCCCCCCACTTCCCTTAGCAAAAGGGCTGGGTTGGGTGTTTCTCTGCTCTGGCCTCCACAGTGGAGTAACACAGGAGCTTTAAAATATCCAATGTCCAGCTCCCACCTCTGGCAATTCTGAGTAAATTAGTTACAGATGAGACTTGGGCAACAGTATTTCTTTAAAAAAAAAAAGTTCTTTTTAGTTGAATTTAATATTATGATTGGGATTGAAAATTCTGGTCTAGGTGGACTGTTTAGTGTTGGTGGTTTTTTTCCTTTCTTTGTCTCCCTCCCTCCCTCCCTTTCTTTTTGCATCCATTTGTTTTACTACCCTCAAGACCATTGTGATTTACTAGTCTACCCTAACATGCTATATAAAACCCTCTAAATTTATGTCTTACACGAGGGAGTGATGTAAGCTTTGATTTATGGTAAGAGATACCTTGCTCAATAAAAAGAAATAAGTACCATTTATTGATAACTGCAATTGTATCTGAGGGAACAACAGGAAAGATTTTAAGGCAGTGATGGGGTAAAAAAGAAACGAACAGCTGTCTTTGAGGGCGAGTACTAAGGTTTCGGACTTAGTGGAAAAAGTCCTCAAAAAATTCAAATCATTGGTGAATTTTATCAAACATTTAAAGAAGAATTAACCCCAATCCTTCTTATACTCTTCCAAAAAATTCCAAACTCATTTTATGAGGCCGCTGTTATCCCGATACCAAAACCACGAAAGGACACTCCCAGAAAAGAGAGCTATAGGCCAATATATTTTTATGAATATACAATGGAATATTATTCAGCTATAAAAAAATGAGGAAACCCTTCCATTTGCAACAACATGGATGGACCGTGAAGGCATTAAGCAGAGTGAAATAAATCATACAGAGAAAGACAAATACTGTGTGATCTCATTATATGTGGAATCTTAAAAAAAAAAAAAACAACCCAAACTTAGAGAAAAAGGATCAGACTTGTGGTTACCAGTGGCTGGGAGGGAAACTGGAGGAGGGTGGTCAAAAGGCACAAATTTCCAGTTATAAGACAATGAGGTACTAGGGATGGAACGTACAACATGATGACCAGAGCTAACGCTGCTATATATATATAGGAAAGTTGTTGAGAGGGTAAATGCTATGAGTTCTCATCACAAGGAGAAATTTTTTTCCTTTTTTTTTTTTCCTCTTTATTCTATCTGTGTATGAGAAGTTGCATGCTAGTTGAACCTATTGTGGTAATCATTGACATATGTAAATCAAACCATTATATTGTAGGTCTTAAACTTATACAGTGATGTAGGTCCATTATTTCTCAAAACTGGAAAATAAATGGTTCAAATCAGGGAGAAATACTCAGGGGAGAGACTGAGGGAAGCACTGTGTGAATTTTTTTGTGGTTAAAAATAAGATGCTGTATATATCTAATCTGTTTCTTCCACAACAGCGGTAAAGTGTTAGAATGCGTCTCTTCAGGAAAAGAAAATCTATATCACTTAATGGTAAAGATGGTGAAAATCATTAGAGCTCCTGGAGGGGTCAGGAGACCGGGGCTTCATTCTGCCACTGTCACCCACCAGTGTTGGGACTCTGGTCTCTGACAGAAGACTGGTCCTCTTGGTGGTGATTCACTGGGACAGGGACGGGGGATTAGCTCCACGTGGAGCTGCACTGCTGGGCATGTTGGGTGCAGGAAGGACTCCATGTGGCTTCCTGCAGTAGAAACCGACCATCTTCCCTGTCATTTCTCTGGCAAGAAGGAACCCAGATGGGGTGAGGGGTCTGTGAACACCTTAAATTATGTGTTAAACATTGTGTGTGTGGATTCGAGGGCTCATGTTTTTCTGGGGAAGAAGTCACATGGCTTTTAAAAATCGGAATCCTAAAGGGGTTCAACTGACTTTTAAGAGAAGGATTCCTATCATAGGTGTGTTTGTCTGTGTGGGGAGAAGGGGATGTCTGTATAATGTAGTAGAGAATCCCGTGAATTCAAACAGGGATTTTTTTTTTTTTCCTCAGTCACGCACTGGCAGCTTATGTCTAGCATGTTACTCTATAATGGATAAGGTTCCAAAGTTAAACTCTTTCTGACGCTTTCTCAGAAAATAAAATGCCATTTTATTAATAGTTACAGTGTATATAAATTTTATTTCAGGCGTTACAAAAATTTTTTGAACTGTACTCTTATTGTAGGCAAAAAATATTTAAGGAAGGTTATAACAATGTAACTGTAGACAAAAGGACTGATAAAATACAAATAAATGATAAAAACCACTTAGAGGAAGGGGGAAATAATTGTACCAAGTAACTTAGGCTAGTGAAGTTATTGCAAATGAGCATTACATTTAAATCTGAGCTTCCTGGAAACCAAGGTAAAAAGAGAAACATGGTGGGTATTAGAATTTTCTTATTTAAAGAAAGCAAATTATTTCAGTAGGTGAGATACTGTCTGTGGTTAATGTCTAAGATTTTACAGCTTGTCTCCACGTATGTGTCATCCTCTGCACTTTTACCAAACATTTGGAAATGCTTCTTTTTCCACTTCAACAGTTGTTTTATAGGGAAAGTCTTTGTGTGGGATACCTAGCTGATGAGATCCCAGCATGTGACTCTCTGAGTTTTCTCTCTCATCTTCCTGAGAACTTAGTTGTCTTAGCTGCCAGCAATTGTAATAGCTGACAGTGCAAGATTATACTCTGGAACTGCCCAGGGCGTGATAGTGTGCTTTCCTTCAGGACCTACCAGCATCAGTGATGATTTTCTGCTATGGGAATTCAGGATCTTGACCAGAATATCAGGGAGCTGAGCTGCGTGATGGCCCTTTGTTATGGCCAGTCTGCCCCTTGCCCCTTACGAAGAACTGTTTCTCTCACCTTCTTGCAAAGGACGTTCACTTCATGACTGTTCATAAACGCCTCATGAAGTTGAAAATATATTTTAAAATTTGGAATGCGAATCACAATAAAGCCTCTTTAGAATCAAATTACCGAACTTCAAGGCTTTCTTTTTCTGCTCCTTTTCCTCCTTACAAAAGTCATAAAAATTCAGGAATACAAAAGATGTTTTATTCAATTCCTCATTTCCTTCCGTATGTGTTCAATAGTTGGGTAAACTTTGGCGCTTAAGCCATTACTAATAATAGCTTTTATGTTTTTTTGGAAAACTAAGAAAAAAAATTTCCTAATACATGAATACTTCAAAATGTATTTCCTTGATAATAGTGTTTGATCTGGAGTGAGAGGTAGAGAATGAGGTGGGGAGTGGAAAATATTTAAATACTTACATAGTTTTTAAGTATTATCTGTCTCCATTATGATTTTATCCAGAAATAGTATGTGGTGCAGACAGATGTTTCCTTATCTTCCTGGAGTAGCTCATGAGGAGAACCTAATATTGCTTTGGAAGGTTTTGTTGTGCGAGTATTTTGTGTTTGTCCTGTTTGTTTGTTTGTTTTGCCACCCCACACAGCATGTGGGATCTTAGTTCCCCAACCAGGGATGGAACCCACGCCCCCTGCATTGGAAGCGCGGCATCTAAACCACTGGACCGCCAGGGAAGTCCCCAAACAGGAAGCATTTTAAATTAGTTCATTTATAAATGGAGCGTGGTGTCCTATAGAATACTTTGCTTAAAAATTGTGTGCCTGTTGTCTTCTGGGTGTTCTTTGTGTTAAAGGCTCCAAGTGTCCTACAGGAGAGCACGGTGAGAGCAGCTGCCATGGGAAGAGGTAGGAGGACAAAGGGGCCTTTGCTTTTCTCAGCTGCTGTAGCTGTATGTCAGGAGCATTGTCCACAAGTCGGTCCTGGTACCAGCTTTGGAAGAGTGATGCAACTTTTTTGGGGTGAATTAATTAGCGTCCCCACAGTTGAACTTTAGCCAAGTCGTTGCTTGATAATTGGCATATTTTTTTCCCTGACATGCTGATAATCCAGTTATTGCTTCGAGGTTCTGTTAAAATGTTTGTTTGGCTCTTTCAAGCCTTAGGGTTTATGATGATGTCAGTAGATCACTAGACTTTGTGAAATAGTTCTTTGTTTTAAACCCGCCCCCCAAAAAAAATCACCAAAAAAATTTTTTTTAAAACCCATACTTGGGGCTTCCCTGGTGGCGCAGTGGCTGAGAATCTGCCTGCCAATGCAGGGGACACGGGTTCGAGCCCTGGTCTGGGAAGATCCCACATGCCACGGAGCAACTGGGCCCGTGAGCCACAACTACTGAGCCTGCGCGTCTGGAGCCTGTGCCCCGCAACGGGAGGGGCCGCGATAGTGAAAAGGCCCGCGCACCGCGATGAAGAGCGGCCCCCGCACCGCGATGAAGAGTGGCCCCCACTTGCCGCAACTAGAGAAAGCCCTCACACGAAAACTAAGAGACCCAACACAGTCATAAATAAATAAATAAAATAAATAAATAAAGTATTAAAAGACTACCTTTATAAAAAAAAAAAAAAAAAACCCATACTTGAAGACACATTAAGCAGTAACCTACTATTATTGATTGTTAAACCATCGTGAACTGTCTTCCTTCATGGAAATATTTATTTAAAATATTTAGTATACATCCTAATTAAAATGTGGAGCAAATGGGATATGAATTCCATTTTGGACCTGCTGAATTTGCACGGCCTGGGAGCAGCTGGATGTTGTAAGAGTGAGTCTGAGTGGGAGAGAGGGATGAGGAGCCCTAGTTGGGTGTCTCTCAGCAAGCTGCTTCATATCTTTGAGCCCTGGTTTCCACAGTTTGTACAAAAAGCATGAAGACTGCTTTTTAGGATTGTATTAGAGATTAAACAGAGTCATGTGAAGAGTACTAAGCACATAGTATGTGCTCAAGAAATACGCTCTTTTCCATTTCCCTTCTCTTTGGGTTTTGAGGATCGTTGTAAACTTTTTTACACATTTGGGAACACATCTTTCTCTAAATGTAATAAACCTCCTGGGCTTGTCCCAGTATCTTGAAAGTTGGAACCTCAGACGGCATGTGGTGTGCTAGGGCGATTGCTTCCTAGTCCTTGCATGCCTTCTTCCTACTAATACGTCTGATGTCATGTTAGCTGTTTTATAAGTTGATTCATTGCTGATTCATCTCAGCTCTTCAGTTCCAGGACGGCATAGTGTCAAGGATGCAGTGACTCTGTCATTTTGATGAGGAGATGTTAGAATGATTTTTCAGTGTGAGAATCTGCGTAGCATTACAAAACACTCATTTTTGTGGACAGAAATCTTCACGAAGCCCAGGAATTGACTAAAATAACTGTTTTGGTTTAGACTTAAGAAGAGAACATATTTGAAGTTCGGGTGGTTGGTGATGGGGAGAGTGATTACGTGAACTGTTTTGGCCTCGTTTCCTGGAGCGATGGTAATGAGCTGACCTGGTGCTGCAGCACCCCCGAATCACGGAGCCATCCGGAGCTTGCGCGATGCTGGATGACTGAGGGTGCTAATATCCTCTCTCTTTTCATCCTGGCTCACGCTATTTTCATACAGCTCCAAAGGCTAAGTAAGCGTCAGACAGGGAAAAGGAAATGGCAGGCGAACTGAGTGGTAGTTCAGAACGGCCAAATAATTCCCAAATTCAAGAAAGTAATTGTTTCTCAAGTGCCTGTAAGGATTGGGCTGCCTTAGAGTCTGCACAACTTGGAAGTGATTGGAGGGATTTTGTGGCTTTTCTGTTCTCTGCTGGCTGGAGCTGGCTTCAGACTCCAGAGTAAGTAGTAGGGAAGGGAGATAAGAAATGCTGAGGAGACAGTGCGGCCCCGATTGTCTTTGCCATCGTGAAGGAGAGCTGTGTCAGTAACCTGCCACAGAATCAGCCTGCCACATTAAACTGGACTCTTGTGTGGTACGCTCACTTCACACTATTTAATTGAAAGAGTTCTCATCCACTTGAAAGTGTTTGCTCCACTAGAACTCTTAAGACGGTTGTGTAAGCCAGAAGTGGTTTATCCATTTCCTGGCTGTCCATCTAAGCTCTGTGGGTAACTTTGTTCATGAGAGTTGAGGTAGGAGAAGACAAAAACCACAGTGGCATGGGTGTATGAAAGGCACTGGGTTTTTCTTCCGTGCCCTAGTGCCGAGCTGGCTACACCTAGGAATGGTTTCAGGCTTGCCATCTGTTGATAACAGACTTGTTTTGATAGTAAAACTGCTTTCAGGCTTGAGTTTCTGAAATCTGATCCTTTACAATAGGCCCATGGCAAATGTCCTTTCAGAACATCATGAAAACATGTGATGTTAATGACGTGGCTGGGGGACTCTTCAACAAGGTATGTGTGTATTTGTTGCAAGAATGCCATATAGCAAAGTACCTGGTAGGATGAAGGCTAAAGGAACTAGTAGGTAAAGTGATTGTTCAGGATCTTATTCTAGTATAGATGGCAGCATCCAGCTTACAAATGACATCCCCTTGCCACCATCATGCTTGCTGTTACTACGGGTTTAGCGTAAAAAGAATCTGAGACTTCTTGAGAATTTGTGAGTTCAGAGGTACAGAGGAAGAAAAGAAATGGTGAAAACCAGAAATAATTTTGGGGGACAGAATATCACTAGGCAGGTCTAGTTTATAAACACAGTGAACTTTCTATCCTAAAATGATAAAATATCTTCTCCTGCCTTAACTTGAACACCCACCTTTCATTATTTCACTCTACTTTATCGCACTGCTGTTAGGGACTCATTTGGAATAAGAACAATATTGTAGAATTATAGACAGCCGTCTCTAATCTTTTTTTTTTTTTCTTATTTATTTATTTATTTTTATGGCTGTGTTGGGTCTTCGTTTCTGTGCGAGGGCTTTCTCTAGTTGCGGCAAGCGGGGGCCACTCTTCATCGCGGTGCGCGGGCCTCTCACTATCGCAGCCTCTCTTGTTGGGAGCACAGGCTCCAGACGCGCAGGCTCAGTAATTGTGGCTTACGGGCCCAGTTGCTCCGTGGCATGTGGGATCTTCCCAGACCAGGGCTCGAACCCGTGTCCCCTGCACTGGTAGGCAGATTCTCAACCACTGCGCCACCAGGGAAGCCCTCTAATCTTTTTTTGAACATCTTCATTTAACCAGTCCTTCATGCAAAGGTCCGTTGAATGAGATTGCCTTCCTAATTCCTAAACGTGAGCAGTTAAACAGAGGAGCAGAAGTTTTGATTTGTAATGGGAGAGGAAGGCAAGGGGAAGAATGTAGCTTTGGAAAATGGAACACTTTGGAAGTGAGCTGGGCCAGTTCTGTAGCTTCATCAGGGATTTAGAGTAAGGTTAGTATAAGGGCTGTGAGCACTAAGGCATCTGTGGAGAAGGAGTGAGGGAGAAGTGCATAAATGGCGCTTTGTCAAAAAAAAAACTTTTTGAAATGGGCGAAGTGCTTCTAGTTTTGCCAAAAGAGTTTTGCCAATAGAAAAATAGGGAGGAATTTCTTCTCAACAACTCTCTTATACTGCAGACCTTTTTTTGTTTTTAAGCTAGGATAGTATCAGGCACAGAGCAGCTTGAAAAGACGTTTGTGGGTCAGCTTTTAAACTTCACCATTAATTGCAATGTAAAATGGTACAGTCATGTTGGAAAACCATTTAGAGTTTCCAAAGTAATTAAAACATATGTCCACAAAAAGACTTGTGTGTGAGTATTCACAGCAGCATTATTCATAATAGCTCAAAACTGGAAACAACCCAAGTATCATCACCCAGTGAAACAAATTGTGATATATCCATACAACAGAATCCTGCTCAGCAAAAAAAAAAAAAAAAAAAAAAGGACTGAACTATGGGTATAGACAGTGACATGCCTTAGTCTCAGAAATGTTGTGTGCCTAGTCAAAGCAGTGAGGCATAAATGAATACATACTACATGAATCCATTTATATGAAGTTTTGGAATAGGCAAAAGCAGCCTGTATTTATAGAAAGCAGATCAATTGTTGCCTGGGTCTTGGCATGGCAGAATTAACAAAGGAATTTTTTGGGGTGGTGGAAATGTTCTATATCTTGATGTGGAATGACTACATGGTGTATATAATTGTCAAAACACCCTTTACTGTGCATCCTGAATGAGTGTATTCTAAATAAATACACCTCAGAGTTGCTTTTTTAAAAGTTTCTGTTAAAAAGTGAAGACATTCACGGGGTTTATTTTTTATTTTTTTGTAAATATTACTACTCCTTATTACCTTGCTCTGTAGACATATTGCTTTCCAAGTCAAAAAGTCAATTTAAAAATGACTTTTTAGATTATAATCTGTATGAAATTGGGGATTGTCTGCACTTTGTATTATTGGTCCATTTTGATTCTTTTTGAATAGCCTTCTGGATTATGTGCTATTTTCAGAAAGCTTTTGGAGACTTTTTAGAGTGTATGTTTTAACAGGATTTTCCTGTAGGTCTTTGGCAAGTGTTACACTTCTATTGTGTAAGGAGTATAAATAACAACAGGACAGACTCATTTGCTGGCACGCCTTCCTCTTGTCCTGATTCTTTGCTGTTAAGTAACTCTTCAGTTCCTGTTGCTCCTGCCTTTGAACTCAGAAAAACAGGCCATCTCTCATACCCCTGAAATTAAGAGAAAACACAAAATACAGGAGAAGCTTGGCAGGGCAGAGATGCCGGTTTCTAATGAGCTATCACTGACGGCAAAAAACAAGGGAAGTTGATTTCCTACCTGATCCACACACAGATATTTGAGGTTTACTGAATTTCCCAAAATGTGTGTTCCTTCTTGCCTTCTCCGTTTCCTGCATCGATGGCTGGTTATTTGGAGGGTCAGTTATTTGAAGACCTCAAAATTTCATAGCTGTTATCTTGTCAAGGTAAACCTAAATTTGATGAACCCCAAATTAAAGGGAAGTGTCGGAAGAAATCAGTATGTTGTATGTTTGGCATGGAAAACATGAGTTGAGGTGGATTGGGACGGGTTGTTGAATTTTCAAGGGGATGAGGTCTGTTGATTTAGATAATATTTGGCGTCCAAGACCAAGTGCAACTGTATTGCCAGACTGTTTATGGCCCGGAGTTATCCTACCCTCATAGAAGCAGATTAGATCACAGGCAGTTCTCAGCTTCTTCAAGATCAACTCCAGTCTTTCTTCATGCTGGTCGCTAGGTTAAACCACTTCACCCTGGTTTAGGAAATGAGTAGAAATTGCACTAGACCTGGAGTTTGACCCATGTTCAAATCATGACACTGGCCAGCACTGTGACTTTGGACAAATTAATTCATCTTTTGAGCCTCAGTTTCATCATCTGTAAAACGGGGATATCAACTTCACAGAGTTTTCTGGAAAATGAGATGCAAGAAGAGACAGTGCTTGGCATTGTGCCTGGCACACAATAGGCAGTTGGTAAACCTGAGTCTGTTTCCTTTCTTTGTTGAGTAGCTCTTTCTGACTGTGGTCCCTGTTACATACGTACAACTATATGTCCAGTAGCACCATATTCATTTTATAAAACGCTTGAATGATGAGAATGAAGTGAGAAGAGTTTTAGAGCACGTGCTAAATGTTTGTTAATACGTAGTACCTTTGGAAAGGGAGGTGGTGCACCTTCATTTCCTGGCCTGTGTTGTGTACTTCGCCTTCACGATATGCAGCGATGTGACTGGAATTGCGGACAGCAGGCTGGGATGTGGAGAATAAATCCGATCATTGGAGGCTCGTTACTTGTGACTGCAGTGCGGGAGAGAGGAGGTGCGACTGTGTAAATGGAGCTTGATGTGCTAATGAAATAACTCAGATTCTTAAAAGAAAAAGAGAGAGGAAAACCTCGCCTTCCATGGCAACATTTTCTCGATATGCTTCTACTGACACTGCAACGCCAGAGAGAGATTCAGTGTATTTTGCTCCAACATTTTACAATTTGGTCAGAGAAAACACACTTAACACAAGGTAATGAATATTTTTGTGCCAGGGCAAAGTATTTGTAAAAAAGTTAATTATTAAATCCATCATGGGTGTTTCCGTTCTGAGTCTAATTCTGGTAGTCCGCATGTGGACGGCGTGCCAGTCCCTAGTTGTGGGTCTAGGCAATTGGAGAACGGAAGCAATTATCCAGCTAATATAAAGAAATCCTGCTACGGAGGACAGAAAGGCGCCCCTCACCCTCTCATCAATTACTCGAAATTCGTGTTTCTAGAGAATTAAATTCTTTGATAATCGCCTGCTCTCTTCCTTTGTCTGTTAGCGCCATCATCAGAGGCCTCAAGCGAAAGCCCTGGGAGTATTTCCGGTCTCTTCTCTAAGTCAGGCCAGCGATCAGGCTGTGAAACACGCACTTGGATGGGGATGGGGCCCGGGGCTTCAGTGGTGCTTCCAGGCCAGGATTGGTTTTAGTTCTAGGGGATTAGTTGACCCTTAAGAAATATTATAATGCAAATATATGCCCACCCTACTTTTCCGATCAGTGTGCAGGAATTCACAGTGGTGAGGTGCGTCTTGTTTCCAGCATGGACCAGTCCAGGGTGGTTTCTCCCCACCTAGAGAGCATTGCTGGTGGTGGTGGAGGAGTTGTTGCAGAACGAGCTCTGGATTAGGGGTCAAGGGTGTGAAGTTGAGTCACCTTCTAGCTGTGTATCATTTTCCAGGCCTCTTACCTGTTCTGGGCCTCACTTTTCTCATCTGTAGAAGGTGATAGTAGTAGCTTACTTTCCTGCCAACCTTCTAGGCTTTTTATCAAAAAATAAATGTGACATTTATAATGATACATTATAAATGAAGACACCTTAAAAATCAAAGCACTCTACAAATGTAAGATGTTATTAAATGTAAATTCAATGACCTTATTTCAATGCTCACATTGGAGAAACAATATTTGAAGACTTCTGAGAGCACACAAATAATTGTGAAGTTTAAATTTCCCTTTGGTGAGGCTCTTTTAGGACAGATCGATATGCTGTAGGGCAAACTCATCTCTGTGAATATCATAACTGAGTTTTCTTTGGCTTTCTTTTTCTGTTGTTTAATCCTATTATCTCTGTCCTTTATTTCCAAGCATTGGGAATAATGGGAAAACTGGAAGATTTTTACAAATAGTGAAGAATAAGTTGAAAGACCTCTGGGAAGAGAAAAGAGATTTTTTTTAAATGGGCAATGGTAATTTAAAAATTTATTTTTTCAGAAGTGACAGACTCAGGAACAGAGTTGATTAAAAAAAAAATTTTTTTTAAAGTCAACACCCAGCACTGCCCTTTCTTTACTTAGTGAGACATATGGTAGAAACAAATTTTGTGATCCTCTGCGGGCTCCGTTACCGGTCACCGCATTCACGTGACTACTGGCACAGTTGGCTCATTTAAAAGACTCAGTGATGTCTTGGAAGCCTAATGACTCTCTATTTTATTTTTTCGTCCTGCAGGATATGGTGAAGCTAATTCCTTTCCAACGTTCGACCACTTTTTTACAAAACAGGAAAATGAAAGGACTTTCAAAAGTGAGACCCAGAATATCCAGTTTGCAGAATAGACAGTACAGGCCTGCGCTCGGCCGGAGGCCGGCCGGCCATGGGTTTCACTTAAGAACTCCAAGTAAAAGGACAGGGTGGAAAGTGTAGGGAATGCCTTCAGGGAAATGCCAACGGGGCTGATTATTGTTAGAAAAGTTGGAAATGGCTGGGCCGCGGGGACCAGGGTCCAAGCGCCCTGGTCTCTGTGGAGATGGAGTGAGCGCCTTGCTTCCCTGAGGTCTGGACGGAAGGCGTTCCTCTTCCTGACTTGACCGTGTCTCCCCGACCCCTGCCCGCCGCCTTTAGAGTAGTGAAATATGCTTACTCTTCACGAAGCTGAGAAAAAAGGCAGACAGCCGAGGAAGAGACTAATAATTAGGCCTCTTTGGAAGGTTTGAGACAAATTGGCATCATGGCTGCCCGGGAAAACACAACGGGTCTTTGTTTTCAACTGAGAACACTAGAAATCATGGTGTCCCAGTGCTTCGGGGTCCTGTCGCGGTGGGGGGGGGTGGGGGGGTGGGGGGGTGGGGTGGGCCCGGCCCTGCCTGTGCGAAGCAGGGCCCTCTAATTGGTACACACACACGATTCTTCATCATCTCTGCCCCCGTCTCTCCAGAGCAGCTATTTGTTTTTGTTACTGCAGTATTGCGAATTGACCCATCACGCCCAATGCCCCCCTTACTTTCTGTGGCTTCTTTCATTCTTCTGGAAGGAGGGCTGGGAACAGCCGTTGGCGTGTGTGGTGGCAGCGCTGCAGGCTGGCCATCGGAGGATATCCATCAGAGGAAAAGCTGCGCCCCCTCGGCCCCTCACCCTTGGCTTTGGGCCCCCCTCTGCCTCCCCACTGCCAGCGCATTCAGCTCCCTGCCTTTGTGCAGGCGCAGGACACAGCGCCACCTTCTTGGCTCCCCTTTCCCATGTGGAAGCCAGAGTCACTCCTCCGGCTCGGGAACTGTGAGCCTCTTGTGAATGCCGCTGGCTTGGTGGGAAGATCAGGATTCTGGCCGCCTGCTGTGTGGAGAGTCGGCGAGGATGAGGATGCGTGTGCTGTGCCCTTGTTTGTTATCTGTAAACAAACTGCAGAAACAAGTGTCTGGGGTTCGATCCATCGCTCCGGGACCCCCGTTCCTTTTTCCATGTAGACTTTCTCAGCAGAAGCTCCTTTTCACTTGATTAGCTGTAACAAACTCTCTTTGGAGTTTTGTGTTTTGGAAACAACGTTGCCAGAGAAGAATCCCTGTGTCTGTGGTAAATGCCTCAAATAAATTCTTCCTCCTATAAATGGAGAAGACAGAATAGAAGGGCTTTAATCTATCGTCTTGCCTGTTAGTGAAATACTACTGAGGGACCTAGTTCATCTGCATATTAAATGTGCTAGACCTATCTCTGTTTTTTTCCCCTTACTTGTTACCTTGGAGACAGAGCCCTGGCTCAGGAATTGCGCGAGGCATGCTGCAGACCTTCCGTATGGCTTCTGTGCGCTGAGAAGGCAGTTAATGGGGAAAGGTTGGATTTTTCCAGAGTGTCTTCAGTGGTTAATAGAGAAGAGAGAGGAAGGAGAAGAAGTGAGAGAGGTTTATTCTTCTGGTAATATTTCCAGAATACTACTTTTAAATTAATTGCAGGCAGTTTACCTAGATTTCAAAAGAAAGTCAGACTAGGGCCTCTGATCACGTGAGACTGCTTTTAAAGAGGAACCTTCCAGTGCCTTTGGCAGCACTGGCATAGGAAGATCAGCTACCAGTTGACACTGGATTCCAAACCTACCGTGAGGGAGTCTCGCCTCTCACTGCTTTGTTTAATAGCACTGTTCTTCCATATTGTTTCATGGCGTCTTATTTTCTCGGGCCAACTTTTTCAGGAGACTGAGAAGCAAGATTTAAAAATAGGATTCAGTCAGCAGCCAGAGAGCAAAACTGGCCCATTTTCCCAGCTGAATATGTAGGCTGCATGTCATGGTGCAGCAGGGAGCCTTCACAGTCTTCTGCGGTCTCAGCACCCAGGTGAGGAGATGGCCCATAGCACACCTCTGGTTGGGGCAGAGTCTGGATTATACATCAGACTTCTTGACTCCACGTGTAGGGCTCTTTCAGCGTCAGTCCTGACCTATTAAATCACTTGCTCTGAGTTCTGTCCGAGGTAAAGTTGTGTGAAGGAAGTGTGAGAAGGAAGCCGGCCACCAGTCAACTTGGGAAACTTGGGAAGGAGGAGGCACTGTGTCCTCAAATTTTAAATCTCTTCCTGTTGGTATTTGTTGTTAATAGACGGAATTAGATCGAGTCTGGAACCATGGGTGCTCTGAGGATGAATTGTCAAAAGTGTGCCTTGCCATTCAAGGCACATTTGGTTCTCTTGGTAACTCTGCCTTCCCTGAAGTCCCGTTGACCACGCTTTGCCATGGCCGTAGTTTGAGGAGACAAGATGTCCCTTAGGCTTTTTCTCTTGAAAACTTGAATATGGACAAGTTAGCCCGAGGCAATCACAGAATCTTTAAAAAGAGACTTTTAGCTAGGAAATGGTTTTTTTTCAGTAGGACACAGGATTCTGGTCTTTGACTGTGAACCGGGAAGTCTGCAGGTAAGAGTAGGAACTGTGTATAATACCTTTCGTATATTCGTCCCTCATTTATAAATGTTTTCTTACCTGCTGGTTATTTATTCATTCAACAGGTATTCAGTTTGTATTGATGTGAAGTGCTACATACCATGAAGGTGCTTGGGAAGCAGAGTTGAGTATTATACACAGTCTCTGGCTTCAGTAATACGGAGGCATATGCTTGTTCAGTAACTGGACAGTTTTAAAAAGAGATGAGCGTTTTGACTGCTCACATTTAATGGGAGGGACTGAGTAACTTTTTAAAAGATGGCAGTGGTTCACGCATCTTTATGGTACCGAGAATTATTCAGAAGGTCTTTCTTTGTAAGGTCTCACCGCTTATTTTCCTCAAAACAAGATCTGGTGCTACAGGGTATACAGGGTCCCATGGCCTTTGGCTGAGGGGGTTATTTGAGGTTGGAAGGTAGGGGTAGGAGGCGCCAGGGCCAAGTATGGCAGAGTTCCCGAGGATGTACGAGTGTAAATGCCACAGAGGTGGGAACAGGGGCGGGGAAGCGATGCACAGAGGCAACGTCCAGTGCTATGTACTCTGACACCTGCCATGATCCAGGCTCCGTGCTAGGCGCCTTATATATATATTCTCCCACTTCTTTCTCTTAACAACCCTGTGCGGGTGAGCTGGTGGCACGTTCCTGTATTGCTGGTGAGGACGCCGGTGCTGTGAGGACCGACAACATGGACGGGGTCCTGTGCCTACGTGGCGGAGCACGTGTTTAACCCGGGCTCTCTGCTGTCCGAGCCCACCAGCTCTTGCCTTCATACAACACTCCCAACTCTCTTAATAAGTTGGAAGTTTATCAGGACCCTGGGGCTAATTTTTTCCCTCCTTTTAATCATTGAAATGGGATCTCTGTGGACCCTGAAGGGGAAACAGACTGAAGGAAAATGACACTGCAGTGTCAAGAATAGAAGTGAAAATCTAAGACCAAACTGGTAAAATGAAGTAGACATGAAAGGAATCACATCCATAGCTTTGACTTCCAACCCACTTTGCCTGAAGTTATTTCAGTCAACAAGGAGCTGGTGAGTTCTGGATAAATACAACTTTCTGTGTTCTAGATGGAAGTAGGTCCGCCCCCTCTTTTTGTATGGTCCCAAGGACTGTGTTTTGCTTTCTTCTCACACAGGGAGTTCATAATTAACGGTAGTTATTTTTACCTCTTCAGTGGGTACCCTGCTACCATGCACACTTTTCTTCATTCTAGGGACTCATGCTTTGATACAATAAAGCCAACATAATCCCTGTCTTTAGAGAGTTTGTAGGGGATGTGTGATTACAATGTAGTGGGATTAGTGCTGGGGAGGCACCGATAAACATAGTGTGAATTCATATTTAAACTTTAGTGATGTGGAAAACAAGCTAGTGGAAAGGTATTTTGGACTTCATTTTACAAGGAGCTTGAGGAACTCCTAAAAAAAAATTGTTCTGCAGACTCGTTTGCCCTAAGACTTGTGATTTTCAGTTGTGATTTAGGGTTGATCATGGTGAGATTTCTTTGTCAGTGAGGCTTCTCTTCAGGTCTGTGTGGTGGATGCCTTCCTACACTTACTATCAGAACTGCAAACCCGTCTCTTCTGCACCCTTTTCCGTCTCATTTCCCGTGTTAGTGCATGTGTAGTGTGCATTTATTCTCCTTGCTGGTTTGCATGAATTTGGTCCTAGATGGCATCACAATTCGAACCAGATTTTAGTGGTAACCATTCAAGGCATCTGAGTCATCCTGATCAGCATTTGAGTTTTTCCCTACTGGGCCCCTAAGTGACCTCAACTGCTAACCAGTCTTATGAAAAATAGTATAATTTGGTTTCACACAGCAGGTCTCTTAAGCAAAAATCACATGTATAGGCAAATTTACTGGCTGTGCAGGTTACTTTGAAATATTTTTAGTGCTTTAAAAAAATCAGAAAGCCAGTGGAGCTGAAGGCAAAGGGAAAGAATTATATTTTTCTTTTCAATGTCCAACAAAATATGCACTAATGATACAATTACAGTATATTAAGTTAATACAATAAATACAGTGTTAATCCATTTTGGACTTTCTTGTGTTGTCCTTGTTTGTGGAGTAATGTAATTGTGACAGAGTAATTAATACCCTACAGAGGGATTAGCGGTGAAGATTGAGATAAAAGAACAAGGAGACAAGAAGGACTGAGCTGTCTAGAAGACAGGGGAGTTTAGAAAGTGCTGAGACATGGAATTTCCTGAGGGTGATTTTAGGCTTTCCTGACTCTAATTACCGTATACATTTTCCTGTCTGCTAGTGATGATCAGCGGGGCTAGACAGGTAAAACGTATTAGAAATGATGGCGTCCTGGGACGCATCAGCAAGAATGATGTTCCAGCCAGGCCACCGGCCCTCAGCTGGGCCTCTGCTATTGTCTCAAAGGTTTTCTCATCTCTGTAATTTACATGTTTTTGTTATTTTGTTATTAAAATATCTTTTGGGTCATTATCTCCTCTACACAAATCTTAGAAAATCAGGAGGAGTTCCCCTAAACGAGTACTCGGTCCCTCGGTTTTCTATCAGAGCATGGTGGGCCTCTCAGGGCCAACAAATTGTTCCAGTTAATTTTTCTTGCCCCTTTTATTGGCTCTGGAGTTTCTCGTGGTCAGCCTGTGCTTCACATTGAAATCATTAACTTGGACCCAAACGAAAGGTATTTGAGAAGCAACAGCAGCAGTAGAGAGCAGAAGGTGGAGATCTAGCTGGAATTTCTTGTTTTCCACAGAAATAAGTGCAGTTGGAAGAAACTCTAGGAACCAGTTTAGGTGAGCCTTGCCCTGCCCTCCCAGCCCCTGTGCAGGCAGCAGAGGGGAAGTTCTTTCTATACCTGTCTCCACCTGGCTGACACGGTAAATATTTTTTTTTAATATTTTTTTAAATTGAAGTATAGTTGATTTACAATGTTGTGTTAGTTTCAGGTGTACAGCAAAGTTATTCAGTTATACACACATAGATGTATGTGTGTGTATAAAAAATGTGTGTATATTCTTTTTCAGATTCTTTTTCCTTATAGGTTATTACAAAATATTGAGTATAGTTCCCTGTGTTATACAGTAGGTCCTTGTTGGTTATCTGTTTTATATAGTAGTGTGTATATGTTAATCCCAAACTCCTAATTTATCCCTCCCTGCCCCCTCCTTTCCCCTTTGGTAACCGTAAGTTTGTTTTCTATGTCTGTGGGTCTATTTCTGTTTTGTACATAAGTTCATTTGTATCATTTTTTTTTTAGATTCCGCAGATAAGCGATATCATATATCTGTCTTTGTCTGACTTACTTCACTTAGTATGATAATCTCTAGGTCCATCCATGTTGCTGAAAATGGCATTATTTCATTTTTTTATGGCTGAGTAATATTCCATTGTATGTGTATGTATATATGTATGTGTGTATCTATCTATATATTTCTTTATATATCTCATGTCTTCTTTATCCATTCATCTGTCCGTGGACACTTGGGTTGCTTCCATGTCTTGGCTATTGTAAATAGTGCTGCAATGAACATTGAAGTGTATGTATTTTTTCAAATTATAGTTTTCTCCAGATCTATGCCCAGGAGTGGGATTGCAGGATCATGTGGTAACTCTGTTTTTAGTTTTCTAAGGAACTTTCATACTGTTCTCTGTGATGGCTGTACCAGTTTGCATTCCCACCAACAGTGTAGGAAAGTTTCTTTTTCTCCACATCCTCTCCAGAATTTATTATTTGTGGACTTTTTTTTTTTTTGGCCACGCTGCACGGCATGAGGGATCTTAGTTCCCCAACCAGGGATCGAACCCATGCCCCCTACAGTGGAAGCTTGGAGTCTTAACCACTGGACCGCCAGGGACGTCCCATATTATTTGTAGACTTTTTGAAGATGGCTGTTCTGATTAATGTGAGGTGATACTGCATTGTAGTTTTGATTTGCATTTCTCTAATAATTAGCAATGTTGAGTAAAAGAGTGGGTTTTTTTAATAGATTATTATTTTTTTAATTGAAGTATAATTGGTTTACCATGTTGTGTTAGTTTCAGGTATACAGCAAAGCATGGTAAATATTCTTTAGTGGCAGGATTCTCATTTTTGAATTGAAAAATAGGCTTTCGTATTAAGTTATTAAAAATTCTGTGGTTTGGCTTTAAAATCAAATAACTTGTTCACAGATGAATTAGACATTAGTTTTAGCTTTCTGTTAATTTTTTACCCTTCCTCCCCGCCGTGTTGTTCATCTCGGCCTTTTTGGCGATCGTCTTGATGTTCAGGTGTCTGCACTCCTCCTCTCCTTGGCACTGCTGCAAGCAGCCTTCTCCACGTTGGTTGTTGTTGTGCTGTCCCCCACTGCTCTGTGCAGGAAGGTTGGAGCAGGTACAGGTTCAGGGGCTTCCCGCCTACCCTGGAAGTCTGAGCCCAGAGTAATTTTACCCTCAAAAATCTTTCCACAGTTGGCATCAGAGTCAAGGAGGTCAGCTGGACAGCTCACCCTCACTGGACCCAAGCAGTTCAGCCAGGTGATACTTCCGTGGACTGTCTTGTTGGGTCAGATGGGCTTGTCTGTCTAGCCAGCCTCCTCAGCCCCCACCTGCACTAGCCTGGTCATAGTGGGTGGTCACTACCTATAATATTTCTCAGAGACTTCTGCACGTAAAACCTACATCTAGGCATGTATGTTTACAATCGTGATGGACAAGAGCTTATTTTTCTTAAAAAGGAAAATGAAAATTTGTTTCCAATTTTTTTTCCAATTGTTTCCTATTTTCCTCTGGGAAAATAGGTGTGAATTTTTTTTTTCCTAGCAAAAACCTGGAGGGAATCACTAATGGAAAAAAATGCTGTTGTGTACTGTTAAAATGTCACAAAGCAGATATCCTAGCCAGTTATCATATATACATATAAATTCTTTTAAAGGATGATTTAATCATCCCTTTGGATTTATAGTGTTTTAAAAAATATCTTTACCTGGCACCTAAATACAAATGTATGAACAATTTTACATAAATTCTCACATAAAATTTCACATAATAACTGCAACTAAATTATTTGCTTTTTTTTTTTTAAACGTCTTGCCTTTCACATTGTTTCTGAAGATCTGACTTGAATAAACACAACCTTGGGAGCTTTTGCTTTATATAGATAAGCCGAAATGCCATCCTGATGCTGCATAAAATAGCTAGGATTAGAAGAACTCTTGAAAAGCAAGATTGGTAATGGGGAGCGATAGCTGTGTGTGAAAACCTTAATGTTGAAGTATGTTCTTGTAATGCATTTTTCTTGTCCTCCTTGTTATCCTACAATTTTAGTGGGAAAACTACCAACAATGTTATTTCAAAGATGTGGTTAAAAAATAATCAAATTTAACAGAAAATGGAGCTCTAGCCTTTGGTTAAACATTCATTTACTTCTCTCTCTCTCTCTCCCTCTCCTTAAAAAACAGAACCATGGATCGTTTTTGTGCACAGTTGCATAGATTGGTGTTAACTCTTTCTCAGGTTGCTCTTTGGTTTGGGACTCCAGAGATTTAACTTGCTCCTGGTTCATGTGTGAAATGCTGCACTTGGTATAGGTTTGTCCGGTTGAGAATTTATTTCCTTCCTCCAATTTTTTTTTTCGTTTTAAATTTTTATTGGAGTATAGTTGATTTAAAATGTTGAGTTAGTTTCTGCTGTACAGCAAAGTGAATCAGTTATACATATACATATATCCACTCTTTTTTAGATTCTTTTCCCATATAGGTCATTACAGAGTATTGAGGAGAGTCCCCTGGGCTATACAGTAGGTTCTTATTAGTTATCTAGTTTGTATATAGTAGTGTGTATATGTCAATCCCAATCTCCCAATTTATCCCTCCCCCTACCCATCTTCCAGTTGGGTTTATGGAGGTTCTGACATGGGAAGAGGATGCTGGAGAATGTCAAGATGAAGCCAGGAGCATGGAGGGACCAGAGCCAGCTTCGGCTCCCTGGGAAAGCAGTACCATTGTAGATGCCCTGTGGCAGTTGATGGTGCCCTTTCTGGGGACCTGGGGAGGCAGCTGTTCTGCTTCAGCCACTTTATGAGAAGGAAAGCTGCCCCCCACCTCAGCACGTCCCCTCATTGTCTTGACATTCATACCATATCGGGGATATATATTTATGTATGAAAGAACACAGGACAATGGGGTCCGTGTTATGCGGCATACAGAGGTGAAAAAATAGACATCCTTACCCCTTTGAAGTTTTCAGCTGGTGTGTGTCGGGGGAGGTGTGCCTTAAGGAAGTGCTATATTTGGATGAGAGGAAAGGATTCCTGAGGAGGACTGGGGGAGGAGGTGAGAGCTTGCAACAGATCTGGAAGGAAAGAGGTGGCACTGTCCACCTGAGAAAATGGTAGCAGAAACAGATATCTTCCATGGTCGGGTGGGTCCCTAACAAAGGGAACATTCCCTTCCTCAAAGGGAAGGCTGGGGACGAATGTTCAGGTATGTGTGGACGTATAGTTTGGGATGTATAGTTTTGTATGCCATGAGGACCCTTTTGTCAATGCTTGTTTCACCCAATAGCCCAGCAGTCCTATCTATTCCACATAACTTCACATTACTCTGAAGTGAATTTTTAAAAACTTAAATCTAGTGGGTATGGGTTTTCTAAAGGGGAAAATTCTTCCCAGCTTTCAAAAAAGGGAAGGGACTGTGGCTGTTTTGTTTGCATCCTATCCCCAAAGCCCAGTACAGGGTTTGACATATAATGAGTGCTAATAAATACTGGTGGAAAGAAGGAAAAAAGTCTAGGGGTTATAATTTGGGAAAGAGCTAAGAGAGGAATTCAGTTTTGAGTAGATAAACTGAATATAATTTCAGGGTTATTTTCTCTTTAAGCATTTGGGGGACTGGGATGAACTTCCTTTGCAGGTGGGTTGGCTCCGCAGGGATAAAGGGGGTGGGGTTTTCAGCTCATGTTCCAAGTTCATGTCTCAGGGAGAGGTTCAGTGAGACTGAGGGCTGCCTCCTCTGACCACACAGCTTTGCATAATTGATTAACACTGCAGAGCTGTTTGCATTTCTTTCCTAAAATAAATTTCATTTTCTAATGGACTATCTGGAATTAATAAGTGCCAAAAGCCAGGATGTGTGTTGAATCTTGTGATCTGATGTGATACACCTCAGCTCCTTGAAAAGGTGTAATTAATGATCTTGAATCTCGGGGCATTCTTAGTTCCTGAGTTGGTAAACAGGTCTCTGAAAAAGCTAGTATTTATTGTTTACCATGGGCCAGGCATTGTCCTGAGGGCTTCACCTAATTACCTCCTTTGATTATCTTTTTTAAAATCATCTCAGACACTCTAAGAATTAGCACCATGAGTATCTCCATTTCTAGCTGTGAGAACAGACTCTCAAAGTGACGAAGTCACTCCAAGTTGACACGGCCAGTAAACAGTAGAACTGGATTTGAGTTGAAACCGTCGGGCTCCTAAAGGCCAGGCGACATAGCTTCTTTCTCCTGGGCATTTCTGTTTTCCTTAGAGCTTCCCCATAGCTTCTGTCATTCTGATACTCCTGTCAGATGTGATAAATAGCATTTAAGTGGGTGTGGCACAGGTCCTACATTAACAGACCCCCGAGGCCATAACACAGTTTAAGAAAGATTTTGGCAAATCACATCAATTGTATAAAGGTAGGTCACGATCACGTAGTGCGCTGGAGGCCAGTTTTGGGGCAATACTGTGAGGAAAAGGTGTGTGATTTACACCTGCAGAGACATTTCGGCTGGGAGAAGCCACATGATGAGGGGACTTGGGGTTTCAAGGGGGAAAAGATTAAGGATTCTGGTTGGCAAGTCTCTTGGAAAATGTAAGAGTAGTAAACATTTTACATTCAGTACATCAGTAACTTTTGAATGAGGTGTTCCAGGTACTTCACAACACTTAAGTTTAATGTGTGAGCATTGTGGTTGGTAAGTGAGGATGACACCAATTCTCTCTTCTGTGTTAACAGAAATATGAAATGACAGAAGATGAATTTTTTAAAATTGAGTTTTAGATTTTGGTAAAGCAGAATATAAAACAATTGAATACCAGGATAAAAGACTTAATAAAAAGCAATAACTAAGTTTATGCTAGAAAAAAAATCATCAGTCATGACATTTTTGGGATCAAAGTGTCTAGATAATCAAAGATAATCAATGTATTCAGATAATCTAATTTGATGTACGACTTATTTTCCTTTTTTTATAAAAGGCAAATTTTGTGCATGTTATAGACTTGGCAGTACAACTTTATCTTTTTATTTTATTTATTTATTTTTTATTTTTGTCTGCGTTGGGTCTTCGTTGCTGTGTGCGGGCTTTCTCTAGTTGTGGCGAGCGGGGGCTACTTTTTGTTGCGGTGCCCAGGCTTCTCATTGCGGTGGCTTCTCTTGTTGCGGAGCACGGGCTCTAGGCACTCAGGCTTCAGTAGTTGTGGCTCGGGGCCTCTAGAGCTCCGGCTCAGCAGTTGTGGCTCACAGGCCTAGTTGCTCCGCGGCATGTGGGATCTTCCCGGACCAGGGCTTAAACCCGTGTCCCCTACATTGGCAGGTGGATTCTTAACCACTGTGCCACCAGGGAAGTCCCGGCAGTACAACTTTAAATAGCTTTTCTAGCATTACAGGTTGATTTTGAGTTAATTGAACAGTTTGTAGTTTTAATAACATTGGGAAAGTGGATATGTGCACATAAATTTAGGGGAAAAGAAAAAAATAATACTGTTTGGTTTTTAAAACAATCCTCTTGTAAATAATGTGAATATCCAGAAGGTGAGAAGATCACCTTATGATCACCTTCAGAAACAAAATGACATTTTTTTTTCTTTCAAGGGGATGGCATTGGATAAAATATTCAGGGTATTCTAGTTTTGAATGAAAGAGAAGAAGTTCCCAGAATATTGTGTAAATATTATTTTAAGTGCTGATTATTTAGAAGAAAATTTAAATGCTAAGGAGATTTTTTTTTTTCATTAGTTAGGGTATGTAAAAGAGTTTAGATATTATTCCTGACCCACCTTTGCAATCTGAAGAAACCCAGGGATAAACCCCAATGGCTCTGACTGGCCAAATCACTCAGTAAGTAATGATAGACACCTTTGTAAGTAGGAAGAGAAGAAATAAGTAGAAGGAGCAAGGGAACAACATGCTCTGAGGGCTCGCAGACTCTCAGGTCATACGTGTATTGAAGAGTTTAGATCTCAAAGATGAGCATTTCTCTTGTCTCATTGGGAAGGGGAATGACAGCGTGGGCTCTTTCTTCTTTCAAAACAAACTCACCCCCCACCGCCATTATAGATAATACTCTGTGTTCAAATCATTCCGGAAAACTTCAAGCTTGTATATAAATATGACAGAGAGAGAGAGAGAGAGTGAGAGAGAGAGAGAGTGTGTGTGTGTGTGTGTGTGTGTGTGTGTGTGTAGTGGTTGTCCCTGCTGATCTATATTTTTAAACACTTTTCCATATTGTTTGTTTTTCAAATATTTGTATACATGTATCCATCCACACCTTTTTATATTTAATTTGTGCTTTATTTTTTTCACTGTACCAGGATGTAGTGAGCTTTTCCCCTGTGTCACTAGATATTCTTTGAAGAAGCGATTTGTAAGCTTTGCAGTTGTGTGAGTTTGGTGAGCCCTGATTTGTCCATCTCCACTCGGCACTCAGTGTTCCAGTGTCTCCTCTGCTCTCAGCTCCTGCATTCTCTGCTTTTTTTTTTTTTTAATGTCTGAAACATTTATATTAACATATTTCCATACAAATAACCCAAAGAAAGTTTAGTATTAGTTGCTTTTTTTGTTTGTTTGTTTTTTTATACTGCAGGTTCTTATTAGTCATCAATTTTATACACATCAGTGTATACATGTCAATACCAATCATCCAATTCATTGCACCACCATCCCCACCCCACCACGGTTTTCCCCCTTGGTGTCCATACGTTTTTCTCTACATCTGTGTCTCAACTTCTGCCCTGCAAACCGGTTCATCTGTACCATTTTTCTAGGTTCCACATACATGCGTTAATATATGATATTTGTTTTTCTCTTTCTGACTTACTTCACTATGTATGACAGTCTCTAGATCCATCCATGTCTCAACAAATGACTCAATTTCGTTCCTTTTTATGGCTGAGTAATATTCCATTGTATATATGTACCACAATTTCTTTATCCATTCGTCTGTCAATGGGCATTTAGGTTGCTTCCATGACCTGGCTATTGTAAAATAGTGTTGCAGTGAACATTGGGGTGCATGTGTCTTTTTGAATTATGGTTTTCTCTGGGTATATGCCCAGTAGTGGGATTGCTGGATCATATGGTAATTCTATTTTTAGTTTCTTAAGGAACCTCCATACAGTTCTCCAAAGTAGCTGTATCAATTTACATTCCCACCAACAGTGCAAGAGGGTTACCTTTTCTCCACACCCTCTCCAGCATTTATTGTTTGTAGATTTTTTGATGATGGCCATTCTGACTGGTGTGAGGTGATACCTCATTGTAGTTTTCATTTGCATTTCTCTAATGATTACTGATGTTGAGCATCCATTCATGTGTTTGTTGGCAATTTGTATATCTTCTTTGGAGAAATGTCTATTTAGGTCTTCTGCCCATTTTTGGATTGGGTTTTTTGTTTCTTTAATATTGAGCTGCATGAGCTGTTTATATATTTTGGAGATTAATCCTTTGTCTGTTGATTCGTTTGCAAATATTTTCTCCCATTCTGAGGGTTGTCTTTTCATCTTGTTTATGGTTTCCTTTGCTGTGCAAAAGCTTTGAAGTTTCATTAGGTCCCATTTGTTTATTTTTGTTTTTATTTCCATTACTCTAGGAGGTGGATCAAAAAAGATCTTGCTGTGATTTATGTCATAGAGTGTTCTGCCTATGTTTTCCTCTAAGAGTTTTATAGTGTCCGGTCTTACATTTAGGTCTCGAATCCATTTTGAGTTTATTTTTGTGTATGGTGTTGGGGAGTGTTCTAATTTCATTCTTTTACATGTAGCTGTCCAGTTTTCCCAGCACCACTTATTGAAGAGACTGTCTTTTCTCCATTGTATATCTTTGCCTCCTTTGTCATAGATTAGTTGACCATAGGTGCGTGGGTTTATCTCTGGGCTTTCTATCTTGTTCCATTGATCTGTGTTTCTGTTTTTGTGCTGGTACCATATTGTCTTGATTACTGTAGCTTTGTAGTATAGTCTGAAGTCAGGGAGTCTGATTCCTCCAGCTCCGTTTTTTTCCCTCAAGACTGCTTTGCCTCTTCAGGGTCTTTTGTGTCTCCATACAAATTTTAAGGTGATTTGTTCTAGTTCCATAAAAGATGCCACTGGTAATTTGATACGGATTGCATTGAATCTGTAGATTGCTTTGGGTAGTATACTCATTTTCACAATATTGATTCTTCCAATCCAAGAACATGGTATATCTCTCCATCTGTTGGAATCATCTTTAATTTCTTTCATCAGTGTCTTATAGTTTTCTGCATACAGGTCATCTGTTTCCCTAGGTAGGTTTATTCTTAGGTATTCTTTTTGTTGCAGTGGTAAATGGGAGTGTTTCCTTAATTTCTCCTTAAGATTTTTCATCATTAGTGTGTAGGAATGCAAGAGATTTCTGTGCATTAATTTTGTATCCTGCTACTCTACCAAATTCATTGATTAGCTCTAGTAGTTTTCTGGTAGCATGTTTAGGATTCTCTATGTATAGTATCATGTCATCTGCAAACAGTGACAGTTTTACTTCTTCTTTTCCAATTTGTATTCCTTTTATTTCTTTTTCTTCTGATTGCTGTGGCTAGGACTTCCAAAACTATGTTGAATAATAGTGGTGAGAGTGGACATCCTTGTCTTGTTCCTGACCTTAGAGGAAATGCTTTCAGTTTTTCACCATTGAGAATGATGTTTGCTGTGGGTTTGTCATATGTGGCCTTTATTATGTTGAGGTAGGTTCTCTCTATGCCCACTTTCTGGAGAGTTTTTATAATAAATACATGTTGAATTTTGTCAAAAGCTTTTTCTGCATCTACTGAGATGATCATATGGTTTTTATTCTTCAGCTTGTTAATATGGTGTATCACATTGATTGATTTGCGTATATTGAAGAATCCTTGCATCCCTGGGATAAATCCCACTTGATCATGGTGCATCATCCTTTTAATGTGGTGTTGGATTCTGTTTGCTAGTATTTTGTTGAGAATTTTTGCATCTGTATTCATCATTGATATTGGTCTGTAATTTTCTCTTTTTGAGGTATCTTTGTCTGGTTTTGTTATCAGGGTGATCGTGGCCTCATAGAATGAGTTTGGGAGTGTTCCTTCCTCTGCAGTTTCTTGGAAGAGTTTGAGAAGGATGGGTGTTAGCTCTTCTCTAAATGTTTGATAGAATTCACCTGTGAAGCCATCTGGTCCTGGACTTTTGTTTGTTGGAAGATTTTTAATCACCGTTTCAATTTCATTCCTTGTGATTGGTCTGTTCATATTTTCTATTTCTTCCTTGTTCAGTGTTGGAAGGTTATACCTTTCTAAGAATTTGTCCATTTCTTCCAGGTTGTCCATTTTATTGGCATAGAGTTGCTTGTAGTAGTCTCTTAGCATGCTTTGTATTTCTGCAGTGTCTGTTGTAACTTCTTCTGTTTCATTTCTAATTTTATTGATTTGAGTCCTCTCCCTCTTTTTCTTGATGAGTCTGGCTAATGGTTTATCAATTTTGTTTATCTTCTCAAAGAACCAGCTTTTAGTTTTATTGATCTTTGCTGTTGTTTTCTTTGTTTCTATTTCATTTATTTCTGCTCTGATCTTTATGATTTCTTTCCTTCTGCTAACTTTGGGTTTTGTTTGTTCTTCTTTCTCTAGTTCCTTTAGGTGTGAGGTTAGATTGTTTACTTGAGATTTTTCTTGTTTCTTGAGGTAGGCTTGTATAGCTGTAAAATTCCCTCTTAGTACTGCTTTTGCTGCATCCCATAGGTTTTGGATCATCGTGTTTTCATTGTCATTTGTCTCTAGGTATTTTTTGATTTCCTCTTTGATTTCTTCAGTGATCTCTTGGAATTTAGTAACGTACTGTTTAGCCTCCATGTGTTTGTGTCTTTTACGTTTTTTTCCCTGTAATTCATTTCTAATCTCATAGCATTGTGGTCAGAAAAGATGCTTGATATGATTTCAATTTTCTTAAATTTACTGAGGATTGATTTGTGACCCAAGATGTGATCTATCCTGGAGAACGTTCCATGTGCACTTGAGAAGAAAGTGTAATCTGCTGTTTTTGGATGGAATGTCCTATAAATATCAATTAAATCTATCTGGTCTATTGTGTCATTTAAAACTTGTGCTTCCTTATTCATTTTCTATTTGGATGATCTGTCCATTGGTGTAAGTGAGGTGTTAAAGTCCCCCACTATTATTGTGTTACTGTCGATTTCCTCTTTTATAGCTGTTAGCAGTTGCCTTATGTATTGAGGTGCTCCTATGTTGGGTGCATATATATTTATAATTGTTATATCTTCTTCTTGGATTGATCCCTTGACCATTATGTAGTGTCCTTCCTTGTCTCTTGTAACATTCTTTATTTTAAAGTCTATTTTATCTGATATGAGTATTGCTACTCCAGCTTTCTTTTGATTTCCATTTGCATGGAATATCTTTTTCCATCTCCTCACTTTCAGTCTGTATGTGTCCCTAGGTCTGAAGTGGATCTCTTGTAGATAGCATATATATGGGTCTTGTTTTTGTATCCATTCAGCAAGCCTGTGTCTTTTGGTTGGGGCATTTAATCCATTCACGTTTAAGGTAATTATCGATATGTATGTTCCTATGACCATTTTCTTAATTGTTTTGGGTTTGTTTTTGTAGGTCCTTTTCTTCTCTTGTGTTTCCCACTTAGAGAAGTTCCTTTAGCATTTGTTGTAGAGCTGGTTTGATGGTGCTGAATTCTCTTAGCTTTGGCTTGTCTGTAAAGCTTTTGATTTCTCCATCGAATCTGAATGAGATCCTTTCCGGGTAGAGTAATCTTGGTTGTAGCTTCTTCCCTTTCATCATTTTAAGTATATCATGACAGTCCCTTCTGGCTTGTAGAGTTTTTGCTGAGAAATCAGCTGTTATCCTTCTGGGAGTTCCCTTGTATGTTATTTGTCATTTTTCCCTTGCTGCTTTCAATAATTTTTCTTTGTCTTTAATTTTTGTCAATTTGATTACTATGTGTCTCGACGTGTTTCTCCTTGGGTTTATCCTGTATGACACTTGCTGTGCTTCCTGGACTTGGGTGGTTATTTCCTTTCCCTTGTTAGGGAAGTTTTCGACTTTAATCTCTTCAAATATTTTCTCTGGTCCTTTCTCTCTCTCTTCTCCTTCTGGGACCCCTATAATGCGAATGTTGTTGCGTTTAATGTTGTCCCAGAGGTCTCTTAGGCTGTCTTCATTTCTTTTCATGCTTTTTTCTTTATTCTGTTCCGCAGCAGTGAATTCCACCATTCTGTCTTCCAGTCACTTATCCATTCTTCTGCCTCAGTTATTGTGCTATTGATTCCTTCTCGTGTAGTTTTCATTTCAGTTACTGTATTGTTCATCTCTGTTTGTTCTTTAATTCTTCTAAGTCTTTGTTAAACATTTCTTGCATCTTCTCGATATTTGCCTCTATTCTTTTTCCGAGGTCCTTGTTCATCTTCAATATCATTTTTCTGAATTCTTTTTCTGGAAGGTTTCCTATCTCCACTTCATTTAGTTGTTTTTCTAGGCTTTTATTTTCTTCCTTCATCTGGTACATAGCCCTCTGCCTTTTCATCTTGTTTGTCTTTCTCTGAATGTGGTTTTTGTTCCACAGGCTGCAGGATTGTACTTCCTTTTGCTTCTGCTCTCTGCCCTCTGGTGGATGAGTCTATCTAAGAGGCTTGTGCAAGTTTCCTGTTGGGAGGGACTGGTAGTGGGTAAAGCTGACTGTTGCTCTGGTGGGCAGAGCTCAGTAAAACTTTAATCCACTTGACTGTTGATAGGTGGGGCTGGGTTCCCTCCCTGTTGGTTGTTTGGCCTGAGGGAACCCAACACTGGAGCCTACTTGGGCTCTTTGGTGGGGCTAATGACAGACTCTGGGAGGGCTCACGCCAAGGAGTACTTCCCAGAACTTCTGCTGCCAGTGTCCTTGTCCCCACGGTGAGCCACAGCCACCCCCTGTCTCTGCAGGAGACCCTCCAACACTAGCAGGTAGGTCTGGTTCAGTCTCCCCCAGGGTCACTGCTCCTTCCCCTGGGTCCCGATGCACACATTACTTTGTGTGTGCCCTCCAAGAGTGGAGTCTCTGTTTCCCCCAGTCCTGTCAAAGTCCTGCAATCAAATCCCACTAGGCTTCAAAGTCTGATTCTCTAGGAATTCCTCCTCCCGTTGCCGGATCCCCAGGTTGGGAAAGCTGACGTGGGGCTCAGAACCTTCACTCCAGTGGGTGGACTTCTGTGGTATAAGTGTTCGCCAGTCTGTGAGTCACCCACCCAGCAGTTATGGGATTTGATTTTACTGTGATTTCGCCCCTCCTACCATCTCATTGTGGCTTCTCCTTTGTCTTTGGATGTGGGGTATCTTTTTTGGTGAGTTCCAGTGTCTTCCTGTCAATGGTTGTCCAGCAGCTAGTTGTGATTCTGGTGTTCTCACAAGAGGGAGTGAGAGCACGTCCTTCTACTCCGCCATCTTGGTTCCTCACATTCTCTGCTTTTAATCTTCATGGTATTTTTTTTTTAATTTAGATGGATTTTAATGCGTTGGGAAAGTGTGTAAAGATCATTTTCACTGGATGACAAAAAGTAGGCTTCTTTGGGTAGAATAATCTCTAACCTCTTCAATAATGTTATCATTTATTGTGTGTCCCTTTGGGGGGTGGTCAGGCCCCTTGCTAAGCACCCTTCATGCTTTCACATTATGTTCATAGTTACCCTGGCTGGGAGGTTGCCTTCTTATTTTAGAAAAGATGAAACTAAGGCTGAAAGTAAGGTATGAGGCAGACCCAGGACTGGAAGCCACCTCTGTCTCTTTCTCGTTTGATCCTATTATTTCTTTTAATTATGACTCACTAGGACATGGCCCTCAGCAGAGTGGGAGAAATCTTGATAGGGGACTTGATGAACCACCACAGCTGTGCTAACCATTAACAAGGCTCTGTTGGAGTGGAAATGGTGTTTGTTAAAAGATCTAGTCCTGAAATACCTTAAGTTAAGGAGGTCTCTGGGAGAATGTTGAAGATCTCTGAGGGATAACTGTTAAGAATCTAAGAATTAGTCTTATGCTACTTGTGTGTAAGGTAAATGATCTTGGTGCAGAAGGGAAAATAGCCTTTAACAAAATCTCTGCTCTCTGAGGAGAAACCCTACCCCTCGTTAACAGTTGGTACATTTAAGAAAATAAAGAAATGCACCTCCAGTTCAGTAAGTCCATGAAATATGATGTACTAACCTTTAAAGGTTGAATAGGTTGATTGTTTTGGTGACAAGGGTTAACTTAAGGATTAATGAGTCAAGAGAGCTACAAAGTGAAAATATCTTTGCACCATTCAGTTCAGTTCAACAGATACTTTCCTAGGCCAAGTGGAATCATTAGCCTTGTAGGAAGGTCTTGGCCTTTTTTTAAATGATGAAAGTGTGGCCAGTTTTGTAAATATAATTTATGCTTGACTCTGTAGACCATGGATCAGATGAATTTTGTGATGCCCTAGGGGAAGCTGGTTGATGGAGAACTGGTTTCTCTGCGTTTTAGCGGCAGCGTTAATGACCCATTTCTACCATGAGATTCTGACGTTCTTCAGTTATCTAAATGCTTTAGTGTTCCCTGCCATATAATTTTAAATCATAGGCACATTTTGGGGATAAATCTTATTCATATTTTGCTTAAAAAATGAACTAAACCAAACTAAAATCCAGAACATTTTGTACAACTGCTTCTTATTAAGATTGTTTAGTCATTGGTGGGGGATATGAAGAGAACAGTATTCAACAGTTTGAGAATTCTCTCATAAGTCAAGACTGTTGGATGACAGATTTTGTACTGCTTCAGATGATGATTTAAAATCATTTATAGTCGTTACCTACTTTAGAGTGGAGTTACTCTGATGGAAAAGTTGATATTTGGTGACTTGGAGTTCTACAATGCAGCAGACAATAGATATGAAGGATTGTTTGTAAGATGCATCTGCCTGTGTGTGTTTCTCTTCACATGACCAGGTCAAACCACAGAAGAGAACCAAAATTCTGGGGCTCTAAGCCTGTTCACCTCGTGTCTCCTAGAAGAGCCTTTACAGAAATTCCTAGAAATTGTTGGGGTTGTTTGGGTTGGTAGCCATGGACAAAGCATAAACAGAACAAAATAATAATTTTTTAAATTAAAAAAACGTGGTAAAGGTGGAGTAAGTGTCCCCCCAAAACCCCCCGCACCAGAGGAAATATGGGTCTGTAGCATTTTTCTTGGGGAGGGGTGTATGTTTCCCTGGTTCAGCCCGTTGATGAAAACAACATATGGTTAGTTTTATGACGACTTAGAGACAGATGGTGACCTATGGGCTAATTATGCAGTGGGCAAGATTCTTTAAACAAATCACCGTGATTGTGACATGGCTCTTTCTCAGGAGTTAGACAATCTGGACTGTTTATTGTCACACTAGGTAAACATGTTCCAGGTGAATGGGGAAAAGGTGCTACAAGAGGGGAGTATATTTGCAACTTCTTTTCATCTTCATATTCATTTTAGTGGCTAACGGGAAAAAAGCAGAGAAGAGGTTAAGAGAAGCAGTTAAAACAAAACCTCAGCTTATGCTACCATTGCACTATTTTGGACAGCTGACTCTGGAGAGCTTAGGGTTTTCCTCGTTAAACATCAACATTTGTCTTTTCTTTTATTTATTTATTTATTTATTTATGGCTGTGTTGGGTCTTCGTTTCTGTGCGAGGGCTTTCTCTAGTTGCGGCGAGCGGGGGCCACTCTTCATCGCGGTGCACGGGCCTCTCGTTATCGCGGCCTCTCTTGTTGCGGAGCACAGGCTCCAGACGCGCAGGCTCAGTAGTTGTGGCTCACGGGCCCAGCCACTCTGCAGCATGTGGGATCTTCCCAGACCAGGGCTCGAACCCGTGTCCCCTGCATTGGCAGGCAGATTCTCAACCACTGCGCCACGAGGGAAGCCCAACATTTGTCTTTTCATCGCTTTGAATGGAGCCCTTTTTGAAGGCTTTGCTGAGCTCTGAAAACATACCACTGGGAGCAGAAGTAAGTTCTGAGACGAGCGCCCGCCCCCTGGAGTGAGCTGCGCTCCCGAGGGTCACGGTTCCCTTGGGCCCATCGCCGCTCTAAGATGCACCCACTTCCGGCTCTCCCTCTCCCTGACTTCAATTTCCTTCACCGCACTTTTCAGTCATCTGACAGATTATATATATATATATTTTTTACTTAAACGTGTGTGAATTTTACAGCTCTTCCCCCAAATGTAAGCTTCATGAGGACAGGGGTCTTGGACTGCTCTCTGCTGTGACCTCGCGCCCTGGAACGGTGCTGGCACATAGCAGCTTTTACATATTTGCTGAAAAAATTAATCGATTGATTAAAATCCTGTTAATCTTCACCACGGTGCCGCACAGTAGGCCTTGTTCTCTCTTGTCTGTGCGCTGGTCAGATGACCCTCTCATGCAGTGCTTCTGTGCTTAACGGTTCTCGTGTTCGGCTTACTATATTGTTAATGCCTTTTCTGGTCTGTCTCCCTCATTGGACTATCTCATCCTTGACAGTGGAAATTGTAGAGGTTCACCATTGTGTTCACAGTGCCCGGTGGTACTGGTACTTGTTTATTGACTGTATGAATAAACTAATACACCAAGGGAAATAGTCACTACCCTGGGCTCTTTCCTTCACAAAATCCTATGCGGTAGGTGGTTTCATGCCCATTTCACAGATGCTCAACTGAGAGAAGCAGCCATGATTTGAATACAGATTTGTCTGACTTCAGGGCCCATCTTTGAATATGTTGGTAATTCCCAGCCTTTTCAAGCACAAGGACTCTCTTTTCATTGTCACATTTCTGAAACCTCACACATGATGGCAGATGTACTTTGTTTTAATTTTAATTTATTTATTATTATTTTAAAATACTTTTTTTTTTTAGGGCAGTTTTAGGTTTATAATAAAATTGAGAGGATGGGACAGAGATTCCCCATATACCTCCTGCTTCCCAACATGCCTTTTGATAACCTCCTCTGTTATCAGCGTCACTCACCAGAGTGGTACATTTGTGTGTGTGTGCGTGTGCGTGTGCGTGTGTGTTAAGTCCCTTCATTACGGGTCTTTTTTTTTCTTTTTCAGAGTGGTACATTTTTAACCAAGGATGAACTTACGCTACCATAGCACCCAAAGTCTGTGGTTTACCTTCAGGTTCACTCTTGGTGTTGCACATTCTATGGGTTTGAACAAACATATAATGACATGTGTCCATCATTATAGTAGATACAGTTTTTCGATCAGATAAGTAAAAAATATAGCAATGCTATAAGATCAGTAGTGCTTTTACTTAATAGTTTTTTTTTTTTAGCATTTTTAAAAAAATTATTATTATTATTATTATTATTTTTATTTATGGCTGTGTTGGGTCTTCGTTTCTGTGCGAGGGCCTTCTCCAGTTGTGGCAAGCGGGGGCCACTCTTCATCGCGGTGCACAGGCCTCTCACTATTGCGGCCTCTCTTGTTGTGGAGCACAGGCTCCAGACGCGCAGGCTCAGCAGTTGTGGCTCACGGGCCTAGTTGCCCCGTGGCATGTGGGATCTTCCCAGACCAGGGCTCGAACCCGTGTCCCCTGCATTGGCAGGCGGACTCTCAACCACTGCGCCACCAGGGAAGCCCGACTTAATAGTTTTATGAGTTACACTAACATAAATTTGGAAAGTAGACGGCCTGCTACGTGGGAAGCCTTCTCATATGTGACGATGCTTGGTGCTCCCTGAAGTCTGCCAGCTTCTTGCAGTAACTCTGTGTCTGCCTGGCAGCCCGGGGCCCACCTCGCAGCCACCTCTGCACCCCCTGTGCGACCTCCCCTCCATGAGCGGCCACAGACTTCCGGGCCAGCTTAGTCTGTGCACCGCCTTTCAGGATGTGGTGTCTCCTCGACCGTCGGGTTTCCTTTTGTCAGTATAGCTCGTGGCCGGCCCCTTTCCTCACTCCTAAGTTGCTGCTCTGTCATAAGCCTCTGGTTTGAAAGGCAGGTAGTCAAGCCTGCTGGAACTTGTGAGAATGAGGAAAACAGGCAGGTGGGCTCTGAGGGAGCTGCAGGGACCCGTGCGACATGGGATTTGTTATGTCGAGTCTGGCTTCAGCCCTGAGAGGCCCGGATCTTGCGCCCTTTCAGGGTCCCTGCTGCCAGGGGTCGCCCGGGCACTCACCGCACACCAGCCAGTTCTGCTCGGTTCTGTGGGAAGTGGACTCTGCACCTAAGGGAGATGGGTAGAAAGAGTAGAGAGGGAGAAGGGAGAGGTGAGATAAAAGCGCATGGCCCTGGGCAAGTCGGCTTCATGTCAATGCCGCCTCAAAACCCTCTCCCTCCGCCTAAACTACCCTGGCTCTCAGCAGTGCAGATGCTGTCTTGTGGCTTTTCAGATACACGCTTTTTTCCTCTCACCTTGCAGAGGGCTGAAATTTGCAGTCAGGATTTATATATGCCCTATAAACAAGGCAAATTAGGGGTACAAATAAGATACTGCCGTGGATTGTAGCCTTTCTACTACAGGGGAGTGGTAGTTTTTGTTTTGCTTTGTTCTTCCTCACAGACCAAAGCTAAAACTGCCATTAATGTGGGAGTCTCCGCTCTGCACCCCAGGATGTACCAAGTCCTACCTGGTGTATCTAGCCATTTGCCAGCGTTAGTGCCCTTTCTCCATGATTTGGCTGAAAAGCCACCACAGATGTGAAATACTGATCTGTTTCTCCACCTTTCAGTTCATTCATCCACCTGCCATCTCTTCGCACCTTGACTTTTCCAGAAACAAAATTTAGTATATTTAAATATATGAAATTTAATATCTATTAAAAATACTTACATGGTTTAAGTAGTCATAACATAAGGGATGTGTGGATATTAGAATGTCTAATAATAAGCACTCCATAAATATTTGCTATTAACTCTTACACTTTTTTTTGCTTTTGTTTATTGTTTTTAATTAGGAGAATATGTGTGAAGGGAAAACCAGGGATAAAGGTAATACTTTTACACTGGCAGGTGGTTGAACTTGCTGCAAGTGTGCTGCAAATGTTTTCTGAGCTTCCTATTAGCCAGTGCAAAAAGGGAAACATGTCAGCCTCATGTTACAAAATAATGTGATACTGCTTAGAGAAGTCACAGGGCCTGGTAGAATGGATACTTTGTGATAAAGTGGAAAACAGCTTTAGCAAAATCCCTGCAGTACACACAAAAAGGAATTTTTAGAACGGCCTCCTATAATATCCCTCAGTGTTGGCCACTGGGACAACCAAAAAAATGCATCTCAATAAGATCAGTCCACCAGGGACAAAGTAGTTTGGAAGGTGTATTCTATAGAATGTGTAATGGAAATATTTGTTCCCAGATCTTCCAGTTTCATCCTTCTGCAAACAGTACGTTATACACAGTAATTAGTACTTTATACTAATATAAGTGTATATTTATATTTTATACTAAGACTGGTGGAGTGTGGGGATAGGGGAAAAAATGTAGGCAGGAGATATGAGCTCTAACCAAGACTGTCTTTATTTCTGCTTTTTAACATCTGTCTCCGCATTTTTTTATGTCTGTCATTCAGTGCTCTTAGCTATGTATTTTCCTATGTACCTCTGTCAACTCAATCATGGTGATTGAGGAAGATCCTATGTCTTTCCAAAATTTCCGGTTTTTGGTGACCCTGGAATATTTTCTTTGGTTTATACACTTTTTTGGAAAAGTCCATTGGGTTGCAAGATAATAATATCCTAGAAGATTAAATTGTTAATATGAATTGCATTTGGGAATTTTGTACCAGATGATGAAACTGGATGGGTGTGTGGTCTTTACGTAGGCAGTGTCTTACAGGTTTGGTTTTTGGCCTGAATACTGGATGTTTGCCTTTTCATGCGCTGTCATAGATCTGGCATCTACCTTTATTTTATTATTGGGAGTTTTCTACACATGTTGCTGCAATGTCTCAGCTAAGGTCATATTTTTCAATCCTCTTGCTATTTCTTTTTCACCACTTATAAGATGAAAGGAAGTAAAATTAGATGTGATTTGATGTCTGATTTAAAATTCAGCATTTCAGGGGATTCAGAAATACAAGAAGGTGAAAAAACAACATTGATTCTTTTCTTTGAAAAATGATTTATCTCTTTTGGCTGAAAAAGTTTGGTGTTCCTCCCCCATGGTGTTCATTATTTTAGACGTTCCCATCATAATCTGTGCGTACCCCCATCATAGCACTTAACATTTACTAAAATAGTAAATTAACCAGTCAACACCTCTAGACTGTAAGCTTTTTGAAGGCAGGAATCCCTGGTGACTGATGGAGTAATACCTGGCATATTGTAGACAGTCAGTAAACCTTTGTGGAATGCAGAGTGACCAGCAACGTAATAAATACCTTTACGGTCCCAGCCAGTCATTGGATTGGACATAGCTACTATCGTGTCATCTCAAAGGAACATCTCAAGCCAAATCCAGTTCAATAAACCTTCGCGCTGTGTTTTAGAAGCGGGGGCCCTACTCTGAGTGTCTCTGAGTTGAAAATCTTAGAGTCATCTTTGTATTTCTTTCGTCCCCTTAATTTTCTCTTGTATTTTCCTTCCCCGCTTCCCATCCCATTCCTATTGCCTCTACTCTAGTTTACACTTTTTTTTTTTTAATATTTCAGCTTACTTTTTTTTTTTTAACTTTGGGTTTATTTATTTTATTTATTTATTTATTTATGGCTGTGTTGGGTCTTCGTTTCTGTGCTAGGGCTTTCTCTAGTTGCGGCAAGTGGGGGCCACTCTTCATCGCGGTGCGCGGGCCTCTCACTATCGCGGCCTCTCTTGTTGCGGAGCACAGGCTCCAGACGCGCAGGCTCAGTAGCTGTGGCTCACGGGCCCAGTTGCTCCGCGGCATGTGGGATCTTCCCGGACCAAGGCTCGAACCCGTGTCCCCTGCATTGGCAGGCAGATTCTCAAACACTGCGCCACCAGGGAAGCCCCTAGTTTACACTTTTGGTCACCTAACTTCTGTGGCTTTCAGGCTAGCTTTGCTGACACAAGTCTCCCTTGCTCACCCCACCACAGGCCGACTGGCTGCCTCTGATATCCCTCTCTGAGGTCGCCCCTGGAGATGGTCAAAGTGGGTTTTCCCAGGAAGTTGTGCAAAGCAGCCTCTCCCAATAGGCATCCTTGTTCCCTTGATGACCCTCAGCTCTGAAGGCTCCGAAACGGATCTGAGGAGCGTAACAAGGGTTCATCTCTGCATCTTGTTAACCCGGTTCAGGAAGTGGATATATAAAACCAGATTGCCAGCTTTACTGACTTAAAATGAGAAGAGAACTGTTGCTATTTCCATTTCATGGCCTGGGATTCCAGTGTGGGAACAACTGGTACATATTCTCTTCCTGTGGCCAGGCCTGTGTGGGAAGCCAAATCATAATCAGATGCTTCGCTGGCCAGTATGGAATAAAAACAAAGAGAAGTTAAGTGTCAAATGGCATCAGGTTAAGTCCGAGGCGTCCATTTCACGGTCAGAAGGCTTGCCAGCGGGAATACCCAGAGGGAGCTGGCTTCAGCTGCCCGCGTCCCGCTCCGCAGTGAGGCTGACTTTGCCAGTAGGTCCTGAACCCTCCAGGGACTAAGGAGGTTGCCTGTGGCTCTCTCTGTCTATTGCTTGGAGTGGCAAGGCCATTGTGAGTCTCTTTAAATCTCCCCTTTCAGGTCTGACCAGACCCCATCTGATTGACCTTCTTGGCCCTGGATTTAATGCTTTCAAGTTTGTTGGCTTTGGAGCTGTTTCTCTAGGATGTCTTTGTGGATCTTGACTTTCAAAGTTTAGCTCTGAGAACAGCACTATTTCCCTAATTTCAAAGCCTTACTGTTCTCTAACCCCCCCCACCCCATAGCTCTTTTCCTCAGAAACCTTGTAAGCTCTCTGCCTCTTGTTGGTGGAAGTCCGAATTTCTCTTTTTTAAATATATCTTTATTGGAGTATAATTGCTTTACAATGTTGTGATTGTTTCTGCTGTACAACAAAGTGAATCAGCTACATGTATACATATGTCCCCATATCCCCTCCCTCGGGAGCCGCCCTCCCTCGCTCCCTCTCTGAATTTCTGTGCTTCGCCTTCGAAGTCCTTCAGCCTCTGTTGCACCATTATCTGCTCTTCTCCCTGTTGAATAAGGGCCCAGAGCAGAAGCCCCAGCACACATCCTTCTGTGTCTCTGCTGAAGTTTCTTGAGCTCTAAAACTGTCTTGTCTGTTTCACAGAAGTGCTGTCATGGCCAAATAAAATAATGTCTGATCATTGATTTATCGGTGCAGGATTCTGCATGGGTGAGGCGACTTCTTTTTTTAAGCTATCATATGTTGAGCACAAGCACTTTATATACACAGTTTCACCTAGTAGGTACTATTATAATCCCCATTTTACAGACGAGGAAGGTAAAGCTCAAAGTCTCAGGACTGATAGGGGCTGCCAAAATCTGTCCAACTCCTTTAATCCACTCTGAACTTCCCGTATTGTCTGCTACATCAGGCCGGACTCTCCACTCACCCTCGAACCAACCCAGCTTATTTCTGCATCTCTGCCTTTCCATCCCAGCCAAGACCTAGTCACTTTTCCAAGTCTCTTTCAGATTGTACCTTCTCTCACTCCCTTCCTTTCCTCTCCAACCCTCTTTGCTCACCATTACCCCTGAACTCCTGTGGTGCTTGAGGATGTACTAGAGTCAGACCATCTGGGATTACATCCAGGCTCTGCTGTGCCGCTTTGAACAAGTTGGTTAACAACTCTGAGTCACTGAAAAAATGGGCAGTTTCCTTATGGTGTTTCTGGATGGTTTCATAGGACTACGTGTGAAAGCTCTTTGTAAATGGCTAGCTGTTCCCGTCTTCCTCACTAGATCAGCTACTTTCAAACGTATTTTTATTTTGACCTACAGGAAGGAGTATATTTTAACACTAGGACTTGGTGGTGGTGAATACACACATTTGAATCAAAAGTTCCACAAGAGTTTTCTCTTTTATTCTTGTCTGTGTGTGTGTGAAAAACAATGCTGATTTTGACCCATTTAATTGCCTTTGACTACCCACTAGGGAAGGCCACCCACAGTTCGGAAAAAACCATCTGGCCCAGATGACAATAAGCCCTTTGAGGGCAGAGAGAGTATTTCGTCAATCTGTATTCTCACAGGCCTAACAGGTTATGAGAACCTCAGCCGGGTCTGGTTGATGGGTTTTCATCTGAGGGGGAGGGAGGAGGAGACCTGAGCCAATCTTACGATCATTTATTGAGTGCCCCTTTGCCAGACTCGGCCAACAAGGTGCTGGGGCAGCTTTGTTTCTGCTCCACTCGGGAGCCTGCACCGTCTTGAAGACATCGTGCCGGCGTCCCCCCACTTGGCCGCCTAGGCCGCAGCACAGCTGTTTCTGCGACAGCCGACTGTAGTGTTTGATTCCTCCTATCCCGGCCCTGGCACGTTCGTTGGCCTGCGGGGATGTGCTGTGCTGGATTTCGGATCTCCTGCCCTGCAGGCCCTGCCTCTGCTCAGGGCCCCACACCCACCCATCTCCGAGGCTAGCATCTCTGCTTGCATCGTGTCTTCCCTGCTGGGCTGGCGGGGACAGCCTCCCTCAGCCTCAGCAAGGCTCAGCTGTGTCTATGCCGCCTGCTGGCCTCCCAGCATCCAGGCCTCCAGGGTGAAAGCCTCTCACAGCTTACATCCTCGGGCCGGAGAAAACAAGGCTGCCGCTTGTGGTGCCCCTGCACCAATCTGTCACCCACTTCACTCGGCGCCGGCCCCCGGCTTCTCCTCTGTATGCAAGCTTTCTTTCCCTGGCTGCTGCAGCTGGGCTCTGGCCTGACTTTGGAATCACATGTTCTGGCTCCAGCCGCTGGTATTGTTCTCAGAGTTGTCGGCATACATCCCTACGGCCGTCTTTCTCTGGTGCAAAGGTATTTTCATTGACAGACGCTTTTCCCTTCGAGACCTGTTCAGGCTGAGGGTCCCCCACCCCTGCCCTAGCGCCGCAAGGATTTTCCACGCCAAGTCGAAGACTGATTTGCAACCACCTTCAGAAAACTGCTTTGGCTTCACTTTGGTTTTAGCACAACCAGCATACATAACTCTTGTTCTTCTTCAGTTCCATTAAATGTCACTTGCTTCTGACCCTAGAAAGAGTTTAGAATTACAGGTTTAGGATCCTAAGCACTCAGAATCTCAGGAGCCAGAGTAAGGAAAACTGTTTTAAGCCATTTGCCCCAAACAGACCGAGCAGACAGCTGTTGCCCCACCTCTCCTCTCATTTCCCATCCAAATGCATCCAAGATGCTCTCTGCCTCTTTTCTTCTCTTCTCACTAAAGCCAAAGAACTTCCCCCTGTGTTTCCTTTCGGCTTCTAAATTGCTCACTTAGCTTTGTATCCGAGCTTGTATTAAATTGCTTCGTGATTTCGTGCCCGGAGAGCCTTTGGCGTAACCTGGCTCAGAGAAGTGTTGTTTTTTTGCGTTTGGACCACTTCACTGCAGAGGCATCTGCTTATGTCTGAGCTGGGCATGCAGGTGAGGTATGTGTGCTCCGGGCCAGTGGAAAAGGAGAGAGCCCAGGCATCCAAGCTGACTGCTGGCAGCTGTGACCTACTCAGCAGAGATGTTGCTTAGGTGACTTTCAAACAGCCCCTGGGGTCCTCAGCTGCTTGCGATAAGGGCTACAAAAAAGCAGGCAACTTCCGTCCCTCTGGGAAGTATATAACTTTCCTACTTTAAAGCAGGCTGAATTTCATGCAGAGCAATGGAATTAGATGTATACGAATGATGTCACATCAAGGATGGTCTCTTTAATCGTTATTCTCAACAATTCTGTTTCAAGAGGATTAAGTGAATTTTGGAAATTCATATGGGGAAAAATTTCTCAGCCAGTAAATGTGAGGTCTGCTGTGTGTCTGTATCCTCCTCAATCCTTAAAGACCCCCAAAAGGGTATGAAAAGTTGCTCAAAAGTTCTCACGCAAACTCACAAGAACAGGAGATCTGATCCACATGGAGATATATTAGGAAATGATCAGATAAATATGTTTCTAAGATCCTATTAAAATGTTCAACAGTTATATGAACCATGCAAGTACTTAGATATTTTAAAATTTAATTGGCATGGGGGAATTAGATGTTCCTGTGATTTTAATTTAAAAAATTTCACTGCACAAGGGGAAAAAAAAAACTAAGTGTCAAAAGGAAGAAATACCCTTTATCTACTCATGCAAACAGTTCCCTTGTTCCTAGCTGTCACAAAGGACACGATTAGCCATATTGTGCAGGGTCCAAGGTTCATGAGAAGCAGGTTTGTAAGTGGCAGGTAGTGGGAAAGTGATTTATGTTCCATGAAAATCCATTCAGCAGTTGTAACACGCTCAGGGCATCTGATGCTTAAGGGAGCCATTGTCTTGACATTGGAGGGACAAAAAGCCTTCAGTTACCAAAGGGTGCTGGTTTGGGGTAGTGATATCCTGTCTCCTTTTCCACAAGGGCAGGAGCATGATTGTCTAGGGTTTTTAAAAGAAAAAAGCTTTTGTTCGTTCTCATTTAGTTACAGTGGAAATTAAAATAGAACCTTAAAAATTAGGAACACAGTCAGTTTTAGTGTCAGGACCCAAGCAAATGGTGGAAGTTAAATCAGCTGCCTCATTACAAAACGTGTGAATGTTGTTTACTTTCATTTAAATTTTGGGAAAGCAAATGAATGGCTGTTGAGGTTAGGCGTGGGAAGCAGTAATTAGTAATGGGGTAAAAGGACTCCGAATAGATTAACTTAGATCATCTATATTTAGCTCCCACTTTTATTTCACTCTTTGGTTTTTTAATCAATCTAAATTAACTGCCAGAATTGCATTTCTCAATATGTAGAACAATGATGAAGAGATGTTTGTTTGTATTTTATAGTGGACCATTATTATTCTTATTACTTAGGTGACTCTTTGAAAAATAATAATGGAATTTTACATAGGAAGATTTATTTGCTCTTAATGATTTTATTTGGGGCAGAAATTTAATATATTCTATAAGAATTTGGCAGAAATTATAGACTTTGCTTTATCAGAAAGCACTTAAACTGTATATATCACTTAGCTTTCTAACACTTCTTATTGGCTTTTTCTGTAATCTGAATTGGGAGCCTAAACGGAAGGCAGTCATAGCAGGAGAGAAAAATAAATGAATTTGTTGCCCCTTTCTGCAATATAGTGTAATAACTGTCTTCCATTTAATTTTGTCTTATCAAACACTTTTGGGCATCAGAAGTACTTAGTGGTCCTAGGTCCTTATAGTTTAACAGAATTTTTCTCAACCTGGACACCACTGACATCTTGGGCCAGCTGATTCTTTGTGGTGGGGGCTGAGCCGAGCATCGTAGGATGTTTAACAGCATCCCTGGCCTCTACCCACCAGGGGCCAGTAGAACTCCCCCCACCCCGTTTCCCTGTTGTGACAACCAAAACGTGTCTCAATACGGTTAAATGTCCCTTGGGGGAGAAGCAAAATCACCCCCACTGCAGAACCACTGGTTTGACTCAGAGCATCTTGCTGTAGAAACTCAGCAGCATTCCATGCCATTACAGGTTTTCAATTACTTATGTTTATTTCTAATTTTGGAAAAGCCATTTGGAAATACCCTGAAGTGATTTTTTATTCTAGGCCAGAGAAGAATTGTTAATCGTGTGTAGGCGAGTGTATATGTGTAGGCGTGTTTTCTTTATCATCATCATCATCATTTTACATGGAAAATGCAGCCCTGGAACCCGTGAGCTGAAGGAAGACCCAAATGAGATCTCATGAGCAAGCAGGGCCATGATTGTTTTTAGTGAACTCCTGGTATTCCCTATAGTAACAGAACCCAGTGAGACCATGAAAGTTTAGAGGTTAATAAAATTGTTGCAATCTTCAATGTAGAGGATATAGAAGATTTTTAGAGATCAGTTTTGAAATGGAACCGAAACAAAATGGATTTGCTTTATCCCTTTTCTCACCCCACCTGCCTTCTTTCTTTTTGTTCTCTTTCCTTCCTCCCGCCTCTGCTTGTTCAGGAGCAGCTCTTTTTTGGCAAACCTTTTGCTCATCCTCACAATAACTCTGATGAATTAGAGAACGATGCCCTTCTCTCCAGATAATGTATGACAGTTATCTACCAGAGAAGCACCATGATAAGGGTACAAAACTGCAGTGACCTGGGGTAGCTGGCACCTCAGGAGTTGTGCAGTGTGCAACTTGTGCAGCAGTACATGCTGGCCACGTTTGGGCAGTTTCTTTCATTCCCATGACATTAGCTGTCACCTGGATGCTGTTCTTCCACTTCTGAGCCCAGACCAGACCTCTTCCTGGAGCATCACACCTGCATGCCCAGCTGCCTTTTGGACATTTCCTCTCGGAAAACCCTCAAGCATCCCAAATGTAACATATGCAAAATTGGATTACTGTTTTTTCTCCCAGCTTGCTTTTCCTTAAATATAAGAGTCATCTTAGACTCCCCTTCTTCCTTTATATATAAAACCATTACAAGCCCTCTGAGTCCCGCTTCCCCCCGTGTATTGGGTTGGCCAAAAAGTTCGTTCGGGTTTTTCCAGAACATCTTATGGTAACACCCGAACGAACTTTTTGGCCAACCCAAATAGTTCCTGAATCCTGTGATTTTCATTCTACACCCCCCGCCCCCTGCCACCAGCCCCCTTATTTCAATTTTCATCTCCTCTCGCCTGGGGCCCAGGCCATTGCAGTCATCTCCTGAGGAACTCCTCTGGTGTCACACCCCTTCACCCACCTTTCAACCAGAGTGTTTTTGTAAAATGCAAATCTGATCTTGTCCCCATCGGGGCTCTCTGATCCCTTCTCTTATCCAGTCCCCACCTCCTCTCCAGCCTTGTTTCTAAACTTACCCTCTTTCCCCAAATCTTCCGGCATTCCCGATCTGCAAAGTGCAGGTCCTGTTCCAGGCACTGGGGATTCAGCAGTGAAGAAAACCAAGTCCTTGCCCTCCTGGAGCTTCCTTTCTCAGGGGCTGGGCTATCTGCAGTTCCAGGAACTCTCTCCAGCTGCATAAGCCTCTGCTTCTCCCCTTCCTCTGGAGTGCCTCCCACAACCATCTGCCCAGAGAGTATCCGCTGCAATTTCAGGATCAGCTATGGTGTCACAGTCCTCACTGCAGTGTCCCACTCCTTTTTATGTCCTCTTTGCATCCTGTACTTCAAGATTCCCCTCGAGCAGGGCCTAGCCTCACCAGGCTTCGTGCCTCTAGTGTCTTCTATAGTGCCTGGCACGTAGTAGTTGCTTAAAAGTCGTTTACTGACTACAAATAACTCCATTTCGTTTCTTTTTATGGCTGAGTAATACTCCATTGTATATATGTGCCACGTCTTCTTTAGTGAGGTGGATGGAGTTAGAGTCTGTCCTACAGAGTGAAGTAAGTCAGAAAGAGAAAAACAAATACCGTACGCTAACACATATATATGGAATCTAAGGGGGGAAAAAAAAAAAGGTCATGAAGAACCTAGTGGCAAGACAAGAATAAAGACACAGACCTCCTAGAGAATGGACTTGAGAATGGGCCTCCTAGAGAATGGGCCTTCTAGAATGGGCCTCCTAGAGAATGGCCCTTCCATGTGGCTCTGCTGACCTCACCGTGCTCTACTTCATGGAATGCAAAAGAGAGCATGGAGTAGACATGCCTGCCTCTGAAAGCCTTGCCTCGGAAGTGACACACACCGCTTCTCTCACATTCCGCTGGCAAAGACAAGTCACAGGGTTGCCCCAAACGGCAAGGGCAGCTGAGACCTGTGGTCTCACTGGGTGCCCTGGAAGAAGAGATGGGGTTTTGGTAGACAACTAGCAAATACAGTCACACCCCTCATGATGCCGGTTGCAAATTGTGTCATCATGAGTTGCCTGCATATGAGTTAGTTCTCTCTGTCTAGAACACTTTAACCCCCAAATTTGCAAGACTTGCTCCCTCACTTCATTTAAATTTCAATCTCATCTGAAAGATCTTCCAAGTATAAGGCCACCAGTCTAGAAAAGCTCCCCAGCCTCTTACACTGATTCTTTTTTTCTCTTTAGAGCCTCTGTCACCCACACTAGATTATATAAATTATGTATATTTTTATTATACATAATCTATTATAATTTATAGTTTACATTTCTATATAATTTATTATTATTATATATAGTTTTAATATCTCACCTTTCACCCCACCCCTCACTAAAATATAAGGGCCTTGAGGGCACGAGGTTTCTTTGGCTCACTGCTGTATCTGCAGAGCCTAGAACAGTGCCTGGCACTTCAAGGATTATGAACTCCTTGAAGACATTTACATTTCAGCAAATACTTGGTGATACTGCCTTGTTCTGGGCAGATCTTGGAGACACATGCTGAACAAGGTATTTAAGCCCCTGCCCTCCTAGAGCGTATAGTTTATTCCATATCTTTTTCACCTTTCTCTTGTGCTAAGCATTTAGAAGTGTTTAAATATGTTTGTGGAGTGAAAAAACTCATTCACAGCATACTTAGAAAAAAAAATCTCCCTGTAGTAAATATCTTATTTAGTTTTAGGAAATCATGATAATCTAAGTGAACTACTGTGCAGGTCATGAGAAAAAAACTTGGGTGAAAATCTACTGTGCTCTGCTCTAGCCTTTGAAAAAATCTGCCTCTAAGTCACTCTCTTTGTTGCTAATAATACCACCAGTGGGGGGACACTTGAATAAAGAGGCATTTGTCACCAAATGGTAAGTTAGCAGCATGTCTTGTTATCTGGGTGGAACACGTAGTCATTAAGTGGCATTTGGACTGAATCTGATTAGAATTTAGAATCTACCTGGGGACAAACAGAAATACGTTTCTGCTTAGAAAAATTGCTTTTTTTCCACCTCAAATGTTTTGGATTAGAAAAAGATTAAAATTAATTTTTAAGGGAATGCCGGTCTTTGAAAGGATGGTTGTATGTTGATGGAAATTCTTCAGGAAAGTGACATCTCAGGAGGGGGAAACACAGAAACAGTTCAATACAGTCAGTCAGTTCATTTTACTTTGAAGAAAAAATAACTGAAAGTGCTTGTTGGTTTTCTGTAAGCTGTAACAGTTGGTCGACTCAAATTTTTACTTCCTACCAGTTGTGAAAATTCAGCCTTAATTTGAAGAGTGACTGAATGTTCAGGTTCTGTACAAAGATACAGGGGCTAAGGAATATAGCTGTGGCTTGTGTGTGGTTAGATTTCAGCAAATGTAGAAAAGCTTTTGGAGCCTACTTATCATGTTATGAAGTATTTCCAACTAGTCGTTATGAAAGTAATTCAAGCAAAATCAGTATCTAATGATAGTAAAAAGCTGCTTTAAAAGTGTTCAAGAAAATAGTGTGTGTATAACTTAGCATATATGAAGCCTTAAAGTCTCTTGTGAACTCCTAATCATCAATTTCTATATTATCCTATTTTAATTCACATTTATAAATTCTCCTTCCTTTCTGGATAAGGACAGGAATAAATAAGGATAGATATAAATTCCACTCCCCCTCTTCATTGTAACGTCACATTAGACTGTTAATGCCAGCAACACATTTTAACATCTGGTCATGTTTAGCCATTTGTATCATATTTAAAATTATTCTTGATGATTCCCAAATTTGAGAGACTTGGAAGGGAGATTCTAGGCTGTTAGACATTTTACCAAACAGGGTTGCCCTTTTGCTATAGAGAGCATAAGAGACACACTGTCTTCCTGTCTTTACTGATGCTGTTTCAGTTCTTGAAGGGCTGTTTCCATCTGTGTGCTGCTGCATCATATTCAAAGAAGGGAACATGTGAGCCGGCAAGAATACGGGTTTGGAGCAAAGAGGCGTGGGTTAGAATTCTGCTCTGCCATTCCTAGAGGGAGTTTCTTTTCACTGCTGATTCTGTGTCATTGTCACTAAGGTGGGGATGTTTACAGGACCTACTCCATAGGGTCCTGGGAGATTGAACAAGAAAACATACCGAGGCCCAGCACAGGGTAGGCAGGAACTCTTGTCCCTGCTTATGTCCTGCTGCTAAAGAAAAGGAATTAAACTTTTCCATTTGTTGTCTAAATGACGGTCTGACAAACCTTGCGGTCTCTCAGTTAGACTTTGGCCCATTCCAATCAGATCAGCTTGCCCACATGGCTGAGTGCCTGTGTACCGGTGATCATAAACATGGAAGGCTAAGGTAGAAGCTAGAAAAAGCTGAAACTAAATTTCAGAATTCAAACACTGCCTTCTGGAGTGTTCAGATGATGGCAGGGTTGTTGCGGGGGCTTGAAAGGCACTTTGAAATACTCTACATATGCTAATCAGGAGCCTCAAAGCTGATCTGGCAGAGATCTCTCAAGTCGACCCCCATTAAAATCCCCCGTGGGGACTGTGCACGTGAGCTGGCAGCGCTGCACAAGCCCTTTCTCTGCAACTTTGAAAACTTTCTGCTTCATCATCTCAGTTGTGCATCCTCTGGACTGACTTCGTCAGCTAGGAGATTGAGGTCCCAGGGCAGTGCAAAACATAGAGTTTAATTGTTAGTTTTATTAAAAATGACTTTTTCAAGCTTTTTTTTTTTTTGAGCTTTTTAGTTGTCTAATCTGACACTCCAGGAAAATTTGAAATGCTTTTAATGTTGAAAGGACTTTTAAAATATTATAGTATTCTAGTATCTGAAATTTCAGAGAAAACTATTTTTCCTTTTAAGTTTGTTGTGCTCAGCTCTCTGAGAAAAACATACCTTTTATTTTTGTTAGTCTTTTTTTTTTTTTTCAAATGGCTATGTTTTAAAACTGGTATTTGAGTGATCAATAAAATAGCCCAACCCCAAAGAGGATTCTAAGGCAGGTTCCTGTGTCCTGCTCAGAGACTTTAGCCAGCTGAAAAGTTTGGGTAAATAAAACCCTTCATCAGCCACGTTTGATGACAGACATATTACAGTGTAACTATGTAAGTTACGTTATAACTATGGCTAGAACTGCTAGGAAGGGAGATGATTCCTTTCAACATTCATTAAATTAAATCTAGTTAATATTTTGGAGTGCCATGCAAACCTTCTATCTATAAACTTACTTGATTTTTTAAAAAATAAAATCATTCTGTTTAGTGAAGAAATTAAGTAAAGAAGAATGACTAAATTTGAGTAGAAAAATGTTAGTTTTTCACCACGAAGAGGTCACACCTCTTCAGCTGTTCTTAAGTCCTCAGAGGATCAGCTTAGAAGGGAACTGCAGGCCCTGATTCCGGGCTGAGAAAGTTTCTGTTCTTATCTGCAGTGACTGATCCACAATTTATGAAGAAGTTTTCCCAGAGTACTATAGCTCTTCCTTCCAAATTAAAGTCAGTAATCATATCTGTGGGGTGCACAGCACTGAGAAAATATACTTTGTAAGCTTCTCTTTCTCCAGATGAAGGCACATGTTATACCCTGCCACCCCCAACTTTTAAATTGTAAGCTTAGATAGAAAGGTGGAGAAGTAAGATAGAAATCCATCTGCTTCAATAACTAAAAATAACACCTAGTGGTGAACACTGTGGGGTGGGTAGATTCACAGTGTCAGGAAGCTAAGGCTCCTTCGAGTCCTGGGTGCCACGGGGCAGGGCGGCTTGCCAGGTTGTTACAGAAGCTGTGGTAACACTGCATTAAGAATTATGTTTTCCAAAATTGTACCATGACACCTAGTCTCTGGGGATGCCCCCCCCCCTTCAGCCCGTAAAAGTTTTCTGGTTGAAGAAGTTTGGAAAGTGATGCTAAATATCATCTTTTTCACTCTGCACGTTGGAATTAGAAACCCTAAGATGTTCACCCACAAAGGAACTTATTTTACCTTGACATTACTGAGCTTGCCAAGAGATCGTGGTAAGAACTTGTGCAACACACACGCACATTTGACCCTTCTCCGTAATGGCTCTGTGGAACTGGCAGTCCTGCATCTACTTTGGACAGGAACTAGGGAGATGCCTGTCAAATTTAATAGTGTAAGAGACACCACTGCTTCCTAAGAGGGGAGTAGTAAGAACGAGCTCATGTTAGTGTTCCGTTTTTGGATGATTTTATTAGAATCTCTTTTGTTCTCATTCACTAGAACAACCACCTTCTGAATAACCATAGAGGTTAACCAAACCAAACCTTTTAAAGGTTTAAAGAACTTTCATCATCATATTTCTATCTTGTCTGTGGGTAAAAGGAAACTGAAACATCAAACTCAATCATAGTTTTTATAATAAACTTTATTTTTTGGAAGAGTTTTAGATTTATAAAAAAAGTTGCAGAGATAGTACAGAGTTCCCTTTTACCCCACACCCAGTTTCCCATTATTAACATTTTATGTGCAAATATGGTATATTGGTTACAATTAATGAACCAATATTGATACGTTATTATTAACTAAAGTCCACACTTTATTCAGATTTCCTTAGTTTTTACCTAATGTCCTTTGCTATGCCAGGATCTCATCGAGGATACCACATTACATGTAATCGTCATGATTTCTTTGGCTCCTCTTGTCTGTGACAGTTTCTTAGACTTTGTTTTTGATGACCTTGACAGTCTTGAGGAAGGTCTCAAAACTGTTCAGGTGTTTTGTAGAATTTGTCTGATGTTTTTCTCATGATTTGACTGGAGTTAACGGTTTGGGGAGGAGACTACAGCGGTAAAGTGCTATTGTCGTATCACGGGTACCTACTAGCATCAGCGTGACTTATCACTGTTGATGTCGGCCTTGGGACCTGGCTGATGGAGGGTCTGCCGTGTGTCTCCACTGTAAAGTTCCTCCTCACCCCCAACATCCCCACTGTTCTCACTGGAAGTCACTATACAAAACCAATACTTAAGGAATAGGGAGTTATGGCTCCCCTCCCACTGGGGAGAGAGTATCTACATATATTACTTGGAATTGTTAAATATATTTCGAAGTGTGTGACTTTAAAAACTACTTGGATGGTAGAACAGTTACTGTTGAATTCATTATATAGTTACCTACAAACTTGTTCTGATAAACACTTTATTCTAACTAAGAGAGAAAAATAGGCTTCCCAAATTGAAGCCACCCAGCCTTGATCAGAGGCTGTAGAATTTGTGTCACTGCCAGTGTTTGTTCTTAGTAGCATGCCAGAAGTTCCAGATGCTGCCCTCTCTTTTTTTCTGTGTCAAGATTTAATCCTGTTTGTGCATTTTCTTCTGCTTCAGTTGTGTTGGTGTCATTTTTGGAGCCCACAGACCTGTTTGTGCTGTATGTTACTGTCCAGTGTGGACCTTGTTTAGAAAAGAGCTATTATGACAAAACTTACTATTTTAACATCTTTATATATTTTAAGGGCAGGCATTCCCATCAAAGACATTTCTTCATGTCTATTAATTGCTTGGCTTTAGTCACCCCCAGTAAGAGTATATAATTTGAGATTTTCTGTGTAATCAACTTTCAGATTAGTTCATATTTAATATTTGTGCACATTTTAATACAATGTAGTTGTAGGGATCGTTTTGCTTCTTGGTTCTTTCAAAATATTGGTATCATTTTTAACAAATTTATTTTAGAATAGCCATTTCACTTTTTGATAAGTATAAACTTGGTGAGAATTGGAAATTTCTTCCCAACATAGAAGCGTATATAGGGACTTCCCTGGTGATCCAGTGTTTAAGACTCTGCACTTCCACTGCAGGGGGCGTAGGTTCGATTCCTGGTCAGGGAACTAAGATCCTGCGTGCCGCGTGGTGTGGCCCCCAAAAAAGTATATATATATTTTTTCTTCTATGTATATTTCATTCTCTTTATATAGATATTAAAGATTAAAAAGATAAGATTTTAAAATATTAATATGAATATACATGTATTATATATAAAGATGAATATATATATTTTCTTTAGCAAAAAATGATAATAATTGGACTTTAAGAGAAGCTGTCTCTTAAGGCAGAGATTCATGGATACTCCTCCAACCCAGCAATTTTATTGCTAAAAATGACTAATGACCTATCCCTATCCACAGAAGAAGAAAAATGGGTTAATAAAAATAATTTTTTCAGTTTCAAGTTTTTCTCTTGTCAACTTAAGCCTTTGGTATCATCTACCATATACCTATTGAATATTGGTGGACGTGAATAAACAAGCTGTGAAAGAATATTAGCAGAAAAACTCAGACAGCCAATGAGTTCAATAACTCTATTAATTTTGTTGAGAACCCATGGGTTTAGGCTGTGGTTTTACATGGCATTCATATGCTGCCTCTTCTGCCAGAAAAAGCGTTCCTGGTTCATAAGAAGGAGCAAAGTATTTCAGTATTGCATGCTTTTCCTCAATGGGCAGCGTTCCTGCCAGGTGCTCCATCATCTGAGAAGTCTGAGACCCACTGCACTGATGAGTAAGAGGTAATTAGGGAGCCTCTGGGAGCTTCCTGAGACAGGAAGGCACGGGTCATCCCAAAGTTGTGTAATAATTGCCTGTATATCCTTCTGCAGGAAGGAGAGAATTGGCTTTCCCACCCACAGATTTGGCATAAAATTTCTGTATCTCAGGCCAAGGCCGTGTGTAAGGATTATGAAGTCTCCAGTGGATTGGGTTGTAGGTGGAGATACCAGTCCAGTGCTGGAGAGCCGTTCCCGACAGAGGTGTGTGTGCGCGCATGCAAATGCCTGAAGTGTTTTTCCAGTCTTTTTATAGGAAGGAAAATAATGAATTTATAGGATTGCTTTTTTTTTCCCCCTAATAACATCCTAACAGTGTGGTAGGTCTTTTTAATTTAAAAGGGTGGGTTAAACTACTGAGAAGTTGTTAGCTTATTGTTTTGTCATTAGCATTGCGATGATGCTGATGGTGGTGGTGAGTAAAGCAAGGTACGTGAAAGCAGCCTTTACATAGTTTTTATTCTATCTCATTTCAAACTAATTCTTAATTTTTAATTACTTATTTATTTTTTAAATCTACCTTTTAGCATAATAACTGGAAAAATTTTGATGTGAGGTACCATTTATTCATTCAGCCAACTCGATTTTGAATACCTATGTGCCAGGCACTGTGTGGGGAAACACAAGTGGAAATGATATGTATGGTCTCCATCCTCATTCTAGTAGGGGAAACAGCTGAAAAGCAGCTACAAAAACAAAAGAGATAACTTCAGGATGTGGTAAGGGAGGTGAAGGGGGGAATAAACAGGTGATGTAGTCAAGACTAGCAAGGGTGGGCAAAAACAGACTTCTCTGAGGAGGTGTCATCCGAAATGAGCCTCTGGGGGATGGAATAACACATCTTTATAAAACGAGAAGGAAGAGACTTAATTAGCACTAGGGTTGAGATGGGAAATTTTGTGGTGTGTGGTCAAGGAGTTGAAAGTAGACCTGTATTACTGGATTGAGTGGTGAGAAGTGAAGTTGGAGAGGTGGTAGGAAGGAGAACATGGAGACCTTCATGGGTCATGAAGTATGATGGGCCTACAGAAAAGTGCTCATAGTGATGGGTTTTCACAAATTGAACATAACTGTGTAACCAGCACTCAGATGGAAAAACTAACCATCTCCATTGGGACCATTGGGAAGCATTGTTTGGGGTTATAGCTCACCCCCTGATGTTACTTGTGTGTGTGATCCAATCAGGTGTCAGGGGCTTGGTTTGAGGAAACTTGTAGTTTTCTCAGGCTGTTTCTTTTATAACTACCCAATGCCTAAGTGCTTCTAGCAGCACATAGGGTATTTTTCTATGGGATTTCATCATAATGCCACATCTTCCCCCCAGCCTTCACCATGAACATGGACATGGAATTATTTGGTAACTAGGATACACATATGTTTTCCCAAAGTCTTTTCTTTAGAAAGCAAGAATTGTTCTTTCAGAGGATTCATTCTCAAAGTATTTGTGGATTTGTCCTTTAGGTCCAAGCTGAAACTTTTCATTTGGAATTTATGTATGTTAACAGAGTTTGTATTTTCTGGGGTAATGGAATATTTTAGGGTTTGTTGCCTCATTATATTTATAATTTTATATAAAAAGCCCACAGGGGCATCAGACCAAATTTAAGCTAGAAGTAAATTAAGGATAATATAGTAATTTCAAATAGGTTTATGTTCAAGATGAAGATTTTAAAGTGGTGATTCCAATGTGAATTTTAATGATTACTGTGTACAATGGCATTTATGGATATTCAGTCACCAAATGAATATAATTAGTGTGTTAGATTATGGATTTGTAATGTGGAATGAGAACTCTTAATAAGCTTTCTCTGCAATGGTTCATGCTGTGAACACACAAAGTATGAGACACTGAACTTCACTAAATCATAGCAGGGTTTTTGGAATCAGTAGGCTCATGTTTCAAATCGAGATGAGTTTCAAATTTTTAAAAACACAGCTAAAAAGTTAAAAGGCAGTTACATAACCAGATATTTTATATCCTTTTGGGGATTTGGGACAAGATGTTTCTTTTTATAATGCAAAGAAAATTTTACTTTTGAAGGGATCAAGCATAAAATGGAATTGAAGTTATTACACTTTGAGAAAAACTTGTTGATTGCAAGACCCTGCTATTTAACACGTCACTGAAAATGCTTTTGGCATTTTCTTTGGGAGACTTTTGGAGAAGAGCTAGCTGAAGTCTGAAATTTGGTTTGGTGTGGTCTTGTCCAAACTGGCGGTTAGTCATTTTGACCCCCCCGATCTGGTGATCCTGAGAAGCTTTCTGGAGACACTTGAAGATGCGCAAATGCCTATTTCACCATTTAAAGGTTCTTTTCAGTAAAAGCATATGAATAATATTTTTATGAAGTGAATCCATTCTTATGACATTTTGAAGAAGAAGCATATTATTATTTTCACTCTGTATCATTATCTTGCCTTTTATTTTTAAAAGCTCAATTTTTTACCCCTTATCAAGACAATATGACTTGGATGGACAATTTGGGAGAGACACAAGATTCTTTTTGTTCTACTTTTCTGTAGTACCACCACCTAGGGATAACAGTTTTCAAACTGCCTAGTACTTAGTGTATTGTTTTCACTTCCTTTAAGATGCATTTTAACGTTTTAACCTTGGACTTTAATTTTTTTTTCCTCTTGGAGATTTTGGTTGGTCCTAAAATACTATCATACTGTTTCAGCTTTTATTTAATTCACTCTATTACTTTTGGACAACAAATCAGATAATTTTATACTAATAGTGTTATCTAGCAATGTATTTTGCTTACTGTTACATTTTAAGATGTTAGCTCACAAAAAAGTTTTAAATATAAATACATATTAAATAAAATGTTGAAAATACATGTCTGTAATTAAAGACCATTGTGTTGTTGACTAGCCTTGTAGTGGCATCAAGTAAAGTAACAATAAATGGGTCATTCATTATTTTAAATCTTTCATGTTACATGACAAACAGTAAATTCCAGGTAATCCTTGAGAGGTAAACTAGTTATAGGGAAAGGATGGAGAAGTACAGAACCTGAACTTACTTTGGAGATCGATGCACTCCATGAGGTTGGAGTTTATTAGCTTATACACTTGAAAAGAACTTCAGCCACAGCTGTATCCAATAATCAAACCACGTCATAAGGGATCCATCCATTTCTTGGCTCTACTTTCTCCTGGGTTGACTTCATTCTCGGTCAGGGTACCCCCATATGGTTTCAAGATGGCTACCAGCAGCTCCTGGCATCTTTCCTACCAGTTTAAAAACCCTAGCAAATGAGAGTTTCTCTTGCCAAATACTTAAGTAGAAGTCCCAATACTGAGTCTCATTAAACTAGCTTTGATCACTTGCTATTTTTAAACCAATCATTGTGGTAAGGTAGGTGGAATGCTATGATTACCAGTGTTGGGTCACATACCTCCCATCTCACCCTAGGGCACCAGGGTGTTGCCCAACAAAGATCAGGATGATGTAACTAGAAGAGAAGAAGGAGACTCTACGCAGGCAGAAAAGCCCCTGGCTGTCTGCTAGAATGATCAGTAGTGAAGTCTAATTCCCATTAGACCTTTCGCTGGTACCATATGATTTAGCGTATAACTGTGTGTGGACTTCCTTTTCCACCATTGCTTCATCTCACTGGTTTTGTTAAGATGAAGGATGGAAACTTCTATTGTTTTACCCTTTCAGCACTAAGAATGGTCCTAAATAACTGACCCTAAATACTTAACTGATTATCAATTTCTGAAGTATAATAGAGTTAAGTAGGAAATGTTGAGATCATTGTTTTGTTTGTTTCGTTTTTTGGTATGTGTTTGAGAGACATCGCTTAACTCCATAAGTGGGCAGATTTTTTTTTTGCTACAAGGATGTGGGAAGATTTTTTGCTACCAATATATTTAATACTGTAAAGGTGACAGATGAGGACTGAGAATATTAACCCTGGGGTTCATATGCTTTCTGAGGGACCATGGAGAGCTTTCTGGGTGTCGGTGAACCCCCTAAAATCCTAGCAAATTTGTATGTGTGTGCACATCTCTACACCTGTGTGCAGTTTTCTTGAGAGAGGGTCCATAGCTTTCATTAGATCCTCAAAGGGGGACCCGTAACCCATAAAAGGTTCAGAGCCGCGGAATGAAACTATCTTACACTGACCAATAGTTCCTGACTTTATGAGCTTAAACAATTCAGTGTGAGTGGGGGGAGTTAAAGGAGTAAAGCAACTTTGGGGAGACACAAAGGAGTTTAGGCTTTAGGATGCACTGTTAACTTATGTTAACAAGTTCAGTCTGTACAAGGTTCAAACGAAATATATTCTGGAAGAGCCTGTAATAAAATGGGCTTCCTCGGCACTGCCCGTTCGATGGTTAATGATTGTAGCTGTGGTGCCAGCTGATTTTGGCTCAGGCTCTGAAGCAGGCACAGGCCTACCTCTCGCCATTTGGCAGTATAGGGGAAGTGATAAAACACATTACTCTGCTCTCATAAGCAATTTATTACAATCGTTTAATAAAAGTGTAAGAAGTATCCTTTCCCGGAGTGAGGAGGGGCGCTGGGAAGCCTGCCTGGGAGTTTAGTGTCAGATGTGAACTTCCCCCCGCCCTTCCCACCCCCCATCCCCCGCATCTCTTTGTGGGAAGGAGGGAGGGGGAGTGAGCCTGATGTTGCTTTTCACCCAGTCAGGGCTGCTGGTATGCTTGTCCGTTTTGATGTCTTTTCCCCCCCCAAACTCAAGTTGGCCCAGTGAATCTAAGCTTCAGCCTCAACGCCTGCAGGGCTGCCTGGAGCCGGGCCCATCACTGCCCGCGGTGTGAACCTCCCTGGTTTATGCACAGGGCGTTCTGTGTTAATATCACTGGCATCAGTCTTTTCAGTTTTGAATTACTACATAAACATCAGATACTGAGGGTTCTGTGAAAGGATTCATGTAGTCTCTCATATTTAGTGAAGGAAAAAGAGTTCTCCCAGGGAGTCCAATGGATTCGTGGGTTTCCCCATGAAAATGTAGTGCCGTGTTAGTCAGCTTAAACTTTCCTCAACTCTTGAGGCCGTTTGATTTTAATGTCTCCCTCTCTCCCCACCCCGACCCTGTGGGTCCTGGTGTAGGTTATTTCACACCCAGCCTGCACAGAGCCGTTTGCTTACTAATGGCTTCAAACTCTTTTGACAATGAACTATAGTATAATAAGACATATTGTACATCATGACCCAGTATATACCTGTATAAATGTATATGTAGATATAACTAAAAACAATATTTACTCTTATACGCTGTGTTCTGATGCTGTATTTTCTATTCCGTGGGGGAAATACTGCTGGTCTCTACTCATTAAATCAGTTTCATGACCCGCTAATGGTTTGCTACCTGTAGTTGGAAAGCCACCTCTCCCAGGGAGATGCTAGGGCATACTGACTTTTGTATGACCGTGATGAAGGGGGCTCAGGGCACACGGAGCGGCTGAGTCTCTTTATGTGGCAGAACCGAGTTGTGTGTTGTCAGTGGCACTTGTGATCATCTGGAGGCTGTAGCACATAGTGGTTAAGCGTGGATGTTCTAGTTAGCGTGCCCCGTTCCTGCCTGGCTTTGTGACATCACCCTTTGTCTCTGGTGCTGGGCAAGTTTCTTAACCTGAGTTAGTTTCTGCATATTTAAAATAGAGATGATGAGAATACTTCCTTTAAAACATTGTATGAGTTGAGTTATAGAAAGCATTTAGCATAAGCACATAGTAACATTTAACAAATGTTTGCTATGAATGTTGTCAGTATAACTTAATATTTAACATGGGTCCCCAACTGCATTGCATTTTCCTTCTGCCCTTTGGAATAATTTATATTGAGCCCATTTAGAGTATGTGGCTTATGTGTAGGGATAAACCCTGTGTTCCAAAGCGTAGATTGTAAGCAGTGTGGTTAAATGGAAACAATATATTGCAGCTATTTACACCTTGAATTAGTCAGGGCTGATTTCAATTACAAGTAACAGAAACCCCAATCAAACTGGCTTAAGTGAGAACAGGAAATTATCGATTCGCATAATGGAAAAGTCTAGGGGTATTGCTCTAGGCATTGGCTATATCCAGCTGCTCTGACAGTGTCAGAAATGTCTTTCTCTTCCTTTCTTGCTCTGCCTTTCCCTGTTGGCTTCATTTTCAGGCAAGCTTGCCCCAGGCAGTGGCAGAAACAGCCACCAGCTGCTCTAGTTTTATATCCCACTAGCGGAAAGAGAGAGCCTCTTCTTTTAGTGGTTTCAATTTAGTGCTACATCTGATGGGCATTGACTCCGATGGACTCAGGTCACCCCTCCTGACCTCTGCCACCTCAGTCACTGAGTCAAGGGGGGCAGTGGTACCTACCCTGGGTCCTATACCTGCCTGCCCCACTCAAACCACACAGGAATAACAGGGCAGGGCTGCTGCATGGGGAAATCACAGCAGGTGTCCACGCTGCACCTCCACCATTCCTTCTTGGAATGTAGGACTTTCTGCGTAAGGTATTGTCTTTGAATAATCCAACTGAGAGTAGTGTTGACACTTAGGTACTTCTCATTGCAAACTACCTTTCATTTCCACTCGTATAGTACAGCCGTGTTGGAAGATGTGCAATCCCTTCTTTTCTGATCACTGCTAAAAAAAAAAAAAAAAGTTCTTTCCAGCCACCCCGTCTTTTTGTTACAACTTAAAAGTTATCATTTCCCCCTGTCTTGTTTTATGCCTCCCTCTCTAATCTGCTTTCCCAAGCTTTTAGCACTTGTTACTCTCCTTATAAACAACCAAATACAGAAATGTGACACCTCACCTCCTCAGTGGTCACTCCCTTTCATTTTGTGGTCTGGCCGGTCTGAGGGTCAGACTGTGTTTGCAGCACCCTTTTCATCCGTTGGCTGTGAATGAGGATCACCTGTTTGCCAGAATCTGTGAGGCTGGGTCTCTGAGTTGGTGGACCGCCCCTGACTCTCCCTGTGCCTGCATGCACAACACAACACACACACACACTCATTCACGCACACAGGCACAGATGGGGCCAGAGACATTGGGCACTGTGGTTTCAGTGGGGACTCCAGATGGTGAATTGTGTCAGCCAGGTTGTTTAACAGAATTGTGCCTCTGGGGCCAGCAAAGTTGAGGACACACCCCCAAAGCCTTTCATCTGCTGTGGGCAAGATATGTGTAACCCACTAATTAAATTAGAAATAAGATAAGCACTCCTTTATTTTTTATTGTGTTAAAATACACATAAAATTTACCATCTTAACCGTTTAAGTGCACAGTTCGGTGGTGTTGAATACATTTGCATTGTTGTGGAGCCATCACCACCATCCGTTCCCTTCATGCTTTGCATCTTGTGAAACTGAAGCTATGTGCCTGTTAAACAGTAACTTTCCATTCTCCCCTCTCTCCAGCCCCTGACAACCACCACTGTACTTTGTGTCTTGATCATTTTGACTTTTCTAAGTACCTCATGTAAGTGGAATCATGCAGTATTTGTCTTTTTTGACTGGCTTGCTTCACTTAGTATAATGTCCATCCATGTCGCAGCATATTACGGAATTTCCTTCCTTTTTCAGGCTGCATGGTGCTCATTGTATGCATATACTAACGTTTTGCTTATCCGTTCATCCACTGATGGACACTGGGGTCGTTTCTATGTTTTAGCTGTCGTGAATAATGTTGCGACGACTATGACTGTACAAATATCTCTTCGAGACCCTGCTTTCAGTCCTTTGGGGTATATACCCGGAAATGGAATTGCTGGGTCATATGGTAATTCTATGTTTAATTTTTTGAGGAACCTTCATCCTGTTTTCTGCAGCAGCTGGACCATTTTGCATTCCTACCGACTACGCAAAAGGGTTCCAATTTCTCCACATCCTTGTCAACACCTGCTGTTTTCTGGGTTTTGGATAGTAGCCACCCCGTTGGGTGTGAGGTGGTACCTAATTGTAGTTTTGATTTACATTTCCCTAATGATTAGTGATGTTGAGCATCTTTCCATGTGCTTATTGGCCATTTGTACATCTTCTTTGGAGAAATGTGTATTCAAGTCCTTTTGCAATTATTTGCACTCCTTTTTTTTTTTTTAATTTATTTATTTAATTTATTTATTTTTGGCTGCGTTGGGTCTTCGTTGCTGTGCACGGGCTTTCTCTAGTTGCGGTGAGCGGGGGCCACTCTTCGTTGCGGTGCACGGGCTTCCCATTGAGGTGGCCTCTCCTGTTGCAGAGCACGGGCTCCAGGCGCCCAGGACTCAGGAGTTGTGGCTCGCAGGCTCGGGAGTGCAGGCCCAGAAGTTGTGGCGCACGAGCTGAGTTGCTCCACGGCATGTGGGATCTTCCCGGACCAGGGCTCGAACCCGTGTCCCCTGCCTTGGCAGGTGGATTCCCAACCACTGCACCACCAGGGAAGCCCTCCTTTATTTTTAAAGCCCAATATTGTGCTGTAATACTTTATGACTGTGTAGAATAGATACCAAATGTTGTGAAGTCCACATATACACAAAGATACGAATTCAGTTATTCCCAAAGTATTACTTTGGGGGCAAAATTAGGACATTCCCCAAAGACATTTAAAAACTCTTTTTAAAGTCACAAAGTTTTTATGTGTAAATTTATACGTGTGTGTATGTAAAACATAAGTATATTAAATACCAGGCAAGAAACAGATGTGATTTGCATATGTTATCTGCTGGGAGCTTTGTAACTCCAAGCACGTCCACTTGTGTGAAAACACATTCACACACAGAGTTGCAGCCCCGTTGTCAAACTCAGTAGGACTGGTCACTGGTTAAGCTGGAGAGTCCATTAAAATGATGAGGACACATGAAAATTGACACATACTTTAAACATTTTATTTTAAATGAAAACATAATTTCTAAGCCACATGTTGATTAGCATTTTGATTTTTCCCGGCTAGTAGTGTACACATGGAGACCCTGATATTTTCCCCCTAGTGCTCTGTCACTTGCTGTAAAATTTGGAGTACCAAAAAATGTTCTGATGTCGGCCCAAAACCTTTTCCTTGAGGAAGGCTCCTCTGACTGCAGTGTCTCTCTTACATAAACTCAGCCATAATCTATCGCCTACAACTTCCATTTATATTTCTTTAAGGCGGACCTAGAATTTAGCAATCCTTGCAAAGTTCATCTACGTTCAGGATCCTTCCAGACCCTTTCCAGTCTTTTAGAGTTGTCTCTCGCACACCTAATTCACCAGCAGACTTTTTCATGATTTGCCTTCACTGAGCCTTTACAAGGTATTTGACTTAGTTTTTAGAGAAATGACTCCTTTTTGACATTCATAGTTAATTGCTTTTACATGGTGCTTGGAGAGTATAAATGCAAAGCAAATACAATTGGCACAGAAAGGCAACCCAGCCCACCCGGCATGAACACGCGGCTCTATTGGTGGGAGCAAATGCGAGTAAGTGTGTTGGCGCTTTGACCACTGGTGACTGACACTCGTAGGCAACTGACTGGGAGTTGCTGTGTCTTCTAAGCTCTTCGCATGCGTTGACTCATTCAGTCTTCCCAGTACCCCCACCGGGTAAGGCACTGTTATTTCTTTTTCCCAGATGAGGAGAGTGAAGCCCGGAGAGGTTGAGAGATTTGCCTAAGAGTAGCCTGCTAGCTGTCAGCATTCAACCTGCCTTGGTCATTCCGTTTTGCAAAGTGAATGAGAGCATTTTACATGCAGGTAAATTAAGATCAGGGAGAGCGAGTGAGAGCGAAACTGTGTAGAGATATTTATCCCTTAAACAAAAACCCCCTTCATAACACAGAAAGCCTTCTGAAACATTCTCTCTAGTGCCCTAAAATTAGAATCTAGGCTTTTAGAGGTAGGAATGACCTACATAATCACTTATCCTATCTCCCACATATCCTGACAGGATAACCAAGGCCCAAAGGGGTGAGATGATTTGCCTTACAGGGACCCAACTAGTTAGTGGCAGGTTCTTCGTGAGATTAAGCTTCCTGGCTTAATCCACATTTTCTTCCAGGAGAAAGGGATGCGTGCCTTCCTGAGAGAAACATTCAGGAAATGAGTCAGAGTCTGCCAAGAGAGAAGGAAGATTGGTAGATGGGTAGATATGAACACCTTAGTGTTAATCGAATCCACACCTGTCTATCTCAAGCCAGTGTAAAGCTTGTACCAGAGATTCTTAGGGCTGGAAAGGGTCTAGTAATGTGGTTTTATCTGTCCTGTCTAGAAAAGGAAGGAATGAGGCCGGCTGAGCCCCTCCAAGGCACATGATGCTATCACTACTTTACAGGTGAGGAAGCTGAGACTCAGAGAGGTAAAGTGATTATCCAGAATCACACAGCCAGAAGGAAATGGAAGCTGGAGGTGAATCTCCTCTTGCTGAAGCCAAGGCCCATGGTCTTTGTGCTGCCTCGTGATGCCACCCAGGGGGCAGGGCAATTGTTCATCTGGTACAGTTGTGTGACAGCAGGTTTTCTTGGCAAGAAGTTCTTCCAAAAGCTAATCCTAAATATCTCTTTAATTTAAATCTGTATCCTTCTGCAGCCCTCAGTCAACAATGAAAGCAATTGGTCATAGTGTTTTGGGTAATAATCTTTATATATATATATATATATATATTTTAATTGGGATATAATTGACAAATAACAATTGTATACACTTAAGGTGTACAATGTGATGATTCAATATATGCATACATTGTGAAATGTTTTTAAGGCTTTTTTTTTCTGTTATTGAACTTTTAAAAATTGAAATATAATCGACTTTCAACACTTAGTTCCTGGTGCACATCATAGTGATTCGTATTTCTGTACGTTGCAAAATGATCACCACCATAAGTCTAGTTATCGTCTGTCACCGTACAAAGTTATTACAATATTGCTGACTTATTCCCCATGCTGTATGTTTCATCCCCGTGACTCATTTATTTGTAACTGGAAGTTTGTACCTCTTAATCTCCCTCACCTGTTTCTCTCATCCCCCACCCCCTTCCCTCTGGCAACCACCTGTTTTTTCTCTGTATCTATGACTCTGTTTCTGTTTTGTTATGTTTGTTCATTTGTTTTGTTTTTAGATTCCACATATAAGTGAAATCATATGGTATTTGTCTTTCTGCTTGACTTATTTCACTTAGCATAATACCCTTGAGATCCATCTATGTTGTCACAAATGGCAAGATTTCATTCTTTATTATGGCTGAGTAATAATACATTATATATGTATATACCACATATTCTTTAACTACATCTATTGATGGGCACTTAGGTTGCTTCCATATCTTGGCTGTTGAAAATAATGCTGCAGTGAACGTAGGGGTGCATATATCTTTTTGAATAAGTGTTTTTGTTCAGAAAAATACCCAAAAGTGGAATTGCTGGATCGTATGGTAGTTCCATTTTTAGTTTTTTGAGGAAGCTCCATACCGTTCTCCACAGTGACTGCACCAATGTACATTCCCACCAACAGTGCATGAGGGTTCCCTTTTCTCCACACCCTTGTCAATACTTGTTATTTGTTGTCTTTTTTTTTTTTTTTTTTTTTAATTTTATAGCTACTTTATTTATTTATTTATTTATTTTTGGCTGTGTTGGGTCTTCGGTTCGTGCGAGGGCTTTCTCCAGTTGCGGCAAGTGGGGGCCACTCTTCATAGTGGTGCGGGGACCACTCTTCATCGCGGTGCGCGGGCCTCTCACCATCGCAGCCCCTCCCGCTGCGGGGCACAGGCTCCAGACGCGCAGGCTCAGCAGCCGTGGCCCACGGGCCCAGCCGCTCCGCGGCATGTGGGATCTTCCCAGACCAGGGCTCGAACCCGTGTCCCCTGCATTAGCAGGCAGATTCTCAACCACTGCGCCACCAGGGAAGCCCCTGTTGTCTTTTTGATAGTAGCCGTTCTGATGGGTGTGAGGTGATCTCTCATTATAGTTTTGATGACATTTTGTGAGTGAAATTGCATCTTGGATATTTTTGAGCCTACTTGAGGGGGGAAAAGAAGACCGATTAGGGGTGTTTGGGTACTAGTAGAATCTTAAGGTTGAAGGAATCTCTTTCACATCACCATTACCCATGCTCACATCTGCTGTGTAGCGTCTCCAACAAGCCTGTGCTGGGTGGTTTTCAGCCCAGTAATTAAGAGACATAAGACAGAGGGACCTCACCACCTTAGACAGCCAATTCCATCTTTGGCCAGGAAGTCACACTCACATATAGTTTTTACAGGATGAAGCTTTTTAAAACGTTACTTTAGATTTCTCTTATGTTTACAAAAGTAGTTCATGTTTAGCATGGAAACTTGGATAACTGAAGAAAGCTCAAGGAAGAATATGAAAACCTATGCATATTAGTTATCTATTGCTGTGTAACAAATTACCCCAAAGCTTAGCAGCTTAAAGTGACAAACTTTTATTATTTCATATGATTTGAGAGTCAGGAATCCGAGAGTGGCTTAGCTGGCTTAGTGGCTTAGTTCTCTCATGGAGTTGCAGTCTAGCTATGAGTTGAGGCTACAGAAATCTAGAAGTTTGACTGGGGCTGGCGGGTCTGCTTTCAGACCCAGTCACATGTGTGCTGGCAGGAGGCTTCTGTTCTTGCCATACTGGCGTCTCCATAGGGCTGCTCACGGTACGGTTTCCCTCCCCACCATGTGGCTCTGAGAGAGGGTCAATTTGCATTAGACAGTGACCAAGATAGAAGCCAGAATCTTTTCTAAGCTCATCTTAGAAATGACATTCCATCACTTCCGTTGAATTCTGTTGGTCACATAACCAACCCAGGTATAACATTGTCGAGGGACTACCCAAGGCTGTGAATACGAGGAAGTGGAGATCATTGGAGGCCATCGTGAGGCTGCCTACCACTGTTTGTCAATTAAAATTTTGTTAGAATAAATTACATACGTTTTTACTCACTGTTTTTATTCCCCCAAGAGTATTACAAAATACAAAAGATCATCAGGAAAAAAAAATCTGAAGAGAACACAATGTTGAGGGATGAAGGCACCAATAAATTGTTTATTGCTCTCCCATCCTGGAGACACTTGCTGATTTTATTCCAAGTCGGCCGTATTGAGATGTGTGTGGTTTGGGCTGGAGGGGTGTAATGGGAGTAGCGTGAATGGAAGGGTCTGGATGTGCCTTGATCCTGAGGTCGTTTGTGTTTTGGGGAACCAGAGGTCCTACTGCCTCTGGGATGGGATGAGGAATTTAGGATTCTGTCCAAGCTGAAACATGGAGAGGCTCTTGGCTCCTGGACCCCTTCACTCTGCTGTTTTGGATGCAGTATAAGAAGCAGAGGTTTGTAAGAAATATTCCAACTTTTACAAATAATTATTTGAAAAAAAGGTGTAAGTACTTAAATCATAAATGTATAGATAGTGACTTAAAAGTGTTTTGTGGCGGAAAGAATTTTGTTTATGCAAAAACGGTATACCAAGATCCAATAGAAAATCATAACATCTGGATAAACAATAATGTTCTATAATCCCTTCCCCCAACCATTAAGTCATACAGATAATATAGGAAACGCATGGGTACACAGTAGGTAGTACACACTTACAGATATGTGACATTTTAAAAGCATACATGCAGAGCTTTAAAAAAAAATAGCGTATACCTGTATAGTATTTTGGTGACTAATGGTAATGCAGAAGCAAACGTTAATATCAAGTAAATTTGAGTGAATTCTTTTATAGTCAGAGGAAATTTATCCGCAAAAATTGGCACGAAACAAACAACACAATGGAATAAATTTGAATAAATACCTGCATAGGCAGTCACAGGACATGTTGATAAATATTTCAACATTAACTGATACAAGGTATAACAAAATATTAATTTTGAAGGGATTCCTATGTCATGCATTCAACAGAAGCTAATATTTCACTGAATGGCAGTGTGCGCGTACAAAGCAACAGAGGGGAAACTGAATCCGTTTTCCCAGGGTGGCTTGAGTCTAGAGTTTATGACTGTGTGTGTGCTGCTTTGAGCTGCAGGTTGCAGTCATCATAGCGCCGTGGATCCTAGATGTCAGGGCGGGGGGGGGGGAGCCTCCGTGGCCCCCGCTCCGCCCATCTGGGGACCCTCTGGCAGACAGGGCGCGAACACAGCAAATTGGTGTGGCCTCCCTCAGCCAGAGGCGACCCGTGGGTTTCTCCATCCCAGGCCAGACCTACTGGCGGCCGCAGGTGCATAGCGGGCGGGACAGCCACGAAGTAGCTACTCCTGCTCTTCGGCTGGACCCTGAGAGAGCTGCGGTGCTTGGAGTCGTCGTCTTGAAAAGGGAGCAACTTCATAACCAGCGGTTGGCTCTGAAACCCTTTACACGTCCTCTGTTTCAGGCCTTGAGCTCTGTGGCCTTGGAACAGTCTGCGTCCTCTGTTGGATCCAGTTGTGGTCCCCCCGTGAGAGTGTGAGGAACCCGAGCCTTCGCGTGAGCGGGTTTTCTCCTGTTACTGCTCATACTTTAGAAAATTCTCTGCCAGGCATCAAGCTGAGCCCCTTACAGGTGGCTACGCAGCCCCCTTTGTCCTGCAGTCAGCTGAGATCCAGCCAACCCAGCCCGGAGCACGGGAGAAGGTAAACCCTGACACCTCTCCGCGGGGAGCAGTGCTGGGGCATAAATAACAGCGCCACCGGGAAAACGTCGCAAGAGCCCGGTGACGGGATGCAGAGGGATGTGTCTGCGGATGGAAGCCACAGCTAGGCTTGCCGCCTGTGGGGTCCTTACCACCTCCTGGCAGGGAGAGGCGGCACTGGAGGCCTGAATGTTGGCTCGTTGATGAGCACACTGGGAGGGGGATGAGGGCTTTGTGGGGAGCACAGGATTTGGCAGCAGAAAGATCTAAAATCAATTACGTAACCTCCTTTACACCTTAGCTTCCTCATCTGTAAAATGGGGCACCTGCCTGATGGGGTCGTGGTGAGGATTGAATTAGATAATGTATTTAAAGGCACTAGGATCGTTTCTGGTACATAGTAAGGGTTTAATAATCCTAGTTAAAAATTTAAAAAGCTGTGTAATCCTGTGTGAAACTAATAACCTCTCTAATTTACTGTAAATGGAGAGACTAGACTCTTTGTTGGGTCTAAATAGCTCTTCCTCAGATTAGCTCCCGTTTCTTTCTCCCCAAGTCCAGCCGCCGCCGAATCGCCTTGCTCGGAGCGGTAGCAGGAGCTCGGGTGGGGAGGAGCATGCAGCCGGGAAAGTGGAAACGGCTGTGAGTTTAGGGGGCTCTGGCCTCAAGCTGCTTCCTAGAGCTGTCTTACTTCTAAGCCTCAGTCTCCTCATTTGTGTGAGGTGGGCGGGAGCGGGGGGGGAATAGCATGGTCTACTTCGTGGGGAGATGAGAATTCTTACTATATGGAAGGCACCTGTAGTGCCTGTCATACACTGATGACCAGTACGAGGTAGCTGTCATCACCGTGTCTCAGTCAAGGGACCTTTCATCCCTGGGCGTCTCGGGCCATTTCACAGGGTGTGCTCATGAGCCCTGTCTGCCTCGGAACTTTCCTCTGCCCTGGTCCCAGTGTCCTCGTCAGCCTCTGGCAGGACACATCCATCATGTCCGCCTAAAGAGTGAGGAGATGGCTGGGTGAAGCAGAGCAGATTGGGCCATGCCCGAGGCTCACGGGAGTCTCCAGCAGTCCTTTGCCTGCCAGGTTAATACGTGCAGGAGATGATGCCCAGGTGGAGGAACTAACGGTGGTCTAGCTTTCTGACCAAAGCTGAGGTTTGTGCCTCCAGGGCATTGTGGGTCTCTTCGCTTGAACATTTTCAGACTCTTCATCTTTTTTTTTTATTTTGGTTTGATCGCGCCACGCGGTTTGCGGGATCTTAGTTCCCCAACCAGGGATCGAACCTGGGCCCTTGGCAGTGAAAGTGCGGAGTCCTAACCACTGGACCGCCAGGGAATTCCCTCAAACTCTTCATCTTTAATTGCAGTTCTTCTTAGGGTCACACTAGTTTTTGGTCTCAGAGCCAAAATGTTCAGAATTATCACAGATCTGTGCTCTTCTGACAGAGTAATGTCTCTTGACCAACCAAATAGGACAGGCAGGTTACAGGTGGAGCTGGTTGCAGAGGTCCCAGGTTCTTCTCCAGCTGTCATGTAGAGGGGGTTCAGGTTCTGGAGTCAGATGCCTGGCTGCCTGCTGTAGTTCACATCACTTATATCTTCTACCCTTGCAGAGTGAAGGTGGTAATGACGTTCACCTCAGAAGGTTGTTGCGAAATGTCAGTGGGATAATACAGATAAAGTGCTTATCTGTACCAGGTCCATTTCAAGGACTCGAATAAATGTTAGCTCTTGTTTTTATTTATAATGGGCATATCATTTTTAAACTTGTTGCCTGCCTCTGGCAGTTTTTTATTCTTTGGAAGTAATGATTTTCGAATCCTGAATTAGACCCTAGCAGTTTGCAGGAAAAGTCTCTGATCTTTGAGGGCATCTGTCTTGGTTGAATGCAGAACAACCAGATGGAGATATCTAGTGGGCGGATAAAGATATTAGCATCTTCTGGATCATGTGCTCAACCACATTATAAGATAATGCTTGGATGTAAGGGCATTGCCGGCTCTGTGTGTGTGTTCTCAGTGTGTGGATGTGGACCACGTGGCAATTGCAGTGGTCAAGAAGCATTTGTGGTTTAGAGCTTGGGGTCTGGAGTAAGCCTTCCTGGTTTTACATCCTGGCTTCACCACTGTCAATCTGACCATGGTGACCATGGGTGAGTCACTTAATTCAATTGTTTCCTCATCTGTTAAATGTGGATAAAGTACATTTTCCCCTAGGGTAAGTGCAAAGACTGAATAAGATCAATGAGAAGCAGTTTGCACTAAGGTCGTGCTGAACTGGGGGCAGTCAGACCATACTCCCATTCCCTGCAGGAGAATGGGCAGGACCAGCCCTCGCATGTGCACCTTGCACTGTAGTTCATTTTTAGTGTCGCTGGTAGATACGCAATGAAAAAAACTGCCTGTTTCTCACTTTAGCAGTGATTGGATTAGATATCCATTTAATGCATGATCTCACTTATACGTGGAATCTGAAAAAGTCAAACTCGAAATCAGAGAGTAGAATGGTGGTCGGCAGGGGCTAAGGGAGTAGAGGAAATGGGGGGATGTTGGTAAAGGGTACAGTGTTTCAGTTATGCAGGATGAATAAGTCCTGGAGATCTAATGTACAGCAATGTGATTGTAGTTAATGATACTCTATAGTATGGATGAAATTTGCTAAGAGAGTAGATCTTAAGTATTCTCAACACACACACACACACACACACACACACACACACACACACACACACACACACACAGGTAACCCTTTGAAGCAATGGCTGTGTTAATGAGCTTGATTGCAGTAATCGTTTCACAATGTATATCACAACTTCACGTTGGGGACTTCCCTGGTGGCACAGTGGTTAAGAATCCGCCTGCCAGTGCAGGGGACACGGGTTCAAGCCCTGGTCCGGGAAGATCCCACATGCCACGGAGCAACTAAGCCCATGCGCCACAACTACTGAGCCTGTGCTCTAGAGCCCGTGCTCCATAACAAGAGAAGCCAACGCAATGAGAAGACCGCACACCGCAACGAAGAGTAGCCCCCGCTCGCCGCAACTAGAGAAAGCCTGCACACAGCAATGAAGACCCAACGCAGCCAAAAGTAAATAAATAATTTTAAAAAAACATCACGTTGACGAGTAAAAATTCTATTTAAAGTGTACAGTTATACCTCAGTAAAGCTGCAAAAATGCAAATTTCAATAATGCTGCAGTGCTACCTCTGAAGTGAATAAGAGAGCTTTGCAGAGTTTTCATGACTCCTCATTATAATAATTGGCTGACTTTGGGTTAAGTATGAGGTTTGATCATCCCAATCTGGCCTCGAGGTTTTTTGCTGTTTTATTCAACATACTTTCATAAACAAGTGTTCTCTAGGTAAACATCTGTGAAAGTCAAAATACCAAACCAGATGAAAGCTAGAACCAGGCCGGATGCTACATCAGTGTTTTAGTGGCAGCAAAAAAACATCATCTGTTACATTTAATTATTGTGTCTAGTTTGAGTTCTGTTGGTTTGGTAGAGTTTGGAGTTGATTTCTAAATATACTGGGGATAGGGCTTCCCTGGTGGCGCAGTGGTTAAGAATCTGCCTGCCAATGCAGCGGACACGGATTCAAGCCCTGGTCCGGGAAGATCCCACATGCCGCGGAGCAGCTAAGCCTCTGCGCCACAACTACTGAAGCCCGTGCGCCTAGAGTCCATGCTTCACAACAACAGAAGCCACTGCAATGAGAAGCCCGTGCACCGCAATGAAGAGTAGCCCCCGCTCACCGCAACTAGAGAAAGCCCGCACGCAGTAACAAAGACCCAACACAGCAACAAAGACCCAACACAGCCAAAAATAAATAAATAAATAAATTTATTTTTTTAAAAAATAAATATACTGGGGATTTTATACCAGTTTTCTGTTTCTGCACATTTAAGGAATATTTTAATAAAAGTAAATGAAGTCAACATTGAAAGTCATTTTTTTTTTTCTTTTAAGGAGGGTCCGTACTTCAGTCAAGAAACATTGGCTAGATCATTCAGAGTGTGCAGAGTGTGTAATCAGCTGATTTTTCTGATTTGCTGGATACTTGGTAGACATTTCTCTGTCCAGCTCACACATTGGACAGGGGAGCACTTTTACCATCCTGGTTTCTCTGAGCATTGGGTGACCGGGTTATTCTGACTGTGTGGAGAGCTTCTTCTATTCTTGTTGTGTGCTTTTAGCAGCAAGGGGGAAGCATACTTTCTCTCTTTTACCACTAAGTATTCCTACCTTCCATATTCTGTTCATCGGATACAGCCACTTCTAAAGTCTTATTTTTTCACCATGAAATGAGACACACCATTGTTCTATCGACTTATTTCTTTTTCACATTTTTATATTAGGAAGTTGACTGTTGGCAAGTTCTCAGTGCCCGCCCACCGCTGCCCCAACCAGTGATAATATCCAGGCTTTCTCCAGCCTTTCTTTCCCTGGGAGCTCTGCACTCTTCACAGATGACACCATTAGTCCTCACGGTTGTCCCCAGAGGTAGGTAGGATGAGACAGAGCATCTGGGTGTGTGAACAGAGGGCCGGAGTGAATTGAGTCTGAGGAAAGCAGTGGGTTACTTCTTTTATGTCAGCGTTTCGGCTTTAGGCAGACTTCTGCATTTGCACCTATTTTCGTATTTTCTACAAAGAATTTTTCAAGTGATAACAGTCATTAACTTCATTGCTGCAGAATGAAATAAAAGGGATACTAATGTAGCTATTGAGAAATACGAACCTTCACTCAAATCTTTTTAGGGTCATTAAGAAAGCGCAGTTTTAACTGTTGATTTTGGTTTGATTTTTTTTTTCCCCCTAGGATTTGGAGTGTATTTAAATTGATCTTAAATTCTGAAGCTAAATGATCAAAACAAACACCTTTAATAATACAGTTGTCTAAAACCTATTCAGTTTAGCTGTTTGAAGGTGCAAGATTAACATGCCTAAAGCCTAGCTCTGATCATTTCATAATTTCGTTTTGTTTCTTTTTAAACATTATGATCTTTGAAGTCAAAAGACCTGGCTTCATTTTATGGGCTGGTTATATAATCTGTCTGATTCTCACTTTCTTTCTCTAAAATGGAGATAATAATACCCACTTCAAAGGATGGTTATGGCAATTAAGTGAGATCGTGTGTGTGAGATACTAAACACAGTAGGTGTCAATAAAACTTAAAAGTAAAAAAGGTGGAAAGCTAAAAACCTATAAGAACCTCTCTGTCTTTACAATATAAAATCCAGATTCTTTGATGCCATGTTCTAGACCCCCGCATAGTCTGGCCTACAGTGACCTCATAGCCAAGTTGTTATTTTCCAGCCAGATAGACAACTTCACTCTTCATTTTCCAGAAAACTTCCAAATTTTTGACCAAGACCCTCAATAGGAAACACATTTTACACATGAAACAAAAGTTCCACGAAGCAGTACCTCACCTTGCCACATGAAATACATTCTGTTCTACATAGAAAATGCTGGTCTGACCATTAAACTGATATCAGCAGGTTTTCAAACTTGCTGGTTGAAAACCCCCTGATCTAGAAGACTCTTCATCTCCATTTCTTGAAATTCTCACCCTCCCTTGAGACCCGTGCCCCCATCATGAAATCTTCCCTCATCTTGGCAGCTGGTGGCCTTCTCTGAACTTACCATTTTTTCTCAGTCTCATTTATGGAATTTGCTGCAAATTGGCTTTTATGTTAATTGTTGACTTACACCATCTCTGTGACTAGACGGCAAGTGCGGTCAGGGCTTGGTCCCTGTGGTCATTTATCAACCTGTGCATGTAGCAGGAGTCCCGCCCATTGCTCTGAGGTCCAGACTCCGAGGTGTTTGTTAAATTGCGTGGTGTCTTGACTGCTTCGCTGCCTTTGTGCTGACGTTTGAAAGCCATAAAATCAGGTTCGCGTGTGGACGCAGGAGCTTCTTGCCATGACTACTGCCTAGATCAGAGGTCTTCATCTGTCGGGCTGCGTTGGATTCCTGTGTATCTGGAAAAGAATGATATGGGTTGCCATTGGGGTTCCAGCTTCTAAATGGAGATTCTCAATTTCCGGTTTTCTGACATGACTTTGCTAGACCTGAGGCTCCTTTCAGCCCCAGCAGTGTGTGAGCAAAGATCAGTAACAGCGTCCTCTCTGATTAAGCACAGCCTGGTATCTTTAAACCTCAGGCCTTTGCAGCATGGAACAGATAATGATTTTAGCCTGTGAGACTCACATTTTATAACATAAGACGTTTTTAGATATGTTTCCTTGTGTGGATATACTGTTCTCTCGATTTTATATGTGAGGGTATTTATACACAGTATTAATGATGTAGAGCCTTTCATCTACAATGAAAAAATATTATATAAACCAGAATAGAATATTTATATCTTAACTACGCACACTTACCTCATGTTGGGAGCCCAGTTTTGAGAGACTGACTAATGATGAGATTTAGGGGAGTGCAGGACTCATTTTATGTTTACGCAAATTATCTACCCAAAGGTCAACCTCATTTAAAGGCACTGATTTAATTTAGGAAAGTTATTTTTCTCTTTTAAATCTAATTTAAGAAGCTTGACTGAAATAGTAATAGATAGCAGAGAACTGCCTGTGCAGCAGTGTAAACCAGCAGATCTGGGCATAGTGACATCTCTCCACGGTGACATACGGGGACAAAATACATAGCAGAAATATCTAGGGAATTGTGGATTAAAAACAAATTACTTAACAGCTAATGAAGCAAACAGTAAAAAGATAAATAACCCACTGATAACTGCATCGTAATATCTAGTAGAAGTTACTGATGCACAGTTTTTATAATGACTTTCTTTTTTAAGAGGCTGGTGGACCCTTAGGTTTTTATAGTAAATCTGTTCATCCATAGGCGCATTTTTCTCTTTTGAGCATCACACACTTGTAGGGACTTATGAAGTGAGTTTAGTTAAATTCGGCACTCAGAGAATTTGCGCACAAGCTTCCTTATTTTGATTCTTCCCCATCCAGTCTGCCATTTACCAGAGTTAAAATGTGTGTCGAAGGAAGCGAGATTTGTCTTAAAAGAGATTTGGAGAAAATCTTCCTTCAATATTTAAAGCGCTTGACAAAGTCATGTTCACACGGAAGTCAGTATGGAGATGAGGAAGTTAGAATCAGGTGGCTTATTTTTCATCACTGGCTGAAAGCCCATCTGATAGGACTGACATGGAGCACTAATTAATTACCCAGGGTCTCCTCATTCACTAATCACATTGCATGAAACTTCCCTCCTGGCTGAGACTCAAGGGCAAACCATAGGCATCCAGCCAGCTTATTTTCCATAGGCATTATGCTACCTCTATAAATTAATGTGAACCTAATATATACTGTCAGCGGTTTACTTTCCCATGGCGACCCTCTCTGGTTAAACAGCTTTAAATGAAATCTTATATTGAGAGTGAAAGGTTTCTTGCAAAAGGGGGGGAAAAAAAGGAAGATTTAAAATCCTTTTTGTAATCTTTTTTCCCACAGTGTATACTATTTTGGCTCCAGTAAAAAATCTAACGCACAGATGACATGATGATTGCCTTTTGTTATCTGAAAAGTGAACCTATATAATGCTTAAGGAAGAGACTTTTTCCATGATATTTTTTAACTGCAATAATAATCTGTTCATTGAGTGCATACTATACGCAAACACATATCTTAACTCGTATATTCTCACATCAGTCCTATGAGGATGCTATTATTGCCACCATTTATGGGTGAGAAAATTGTGAGTCTGTCAACTTGTCCAGGGTCACATCTAGTAAATGCTGGGGCCCAGATTTGAACCATGGTTTGTCACCAAAGACCATGCTCATTTGATTGTGTTACTATTCATGACTCATCTGGTCCCTTTGTACTATTCCTTTTAACTTCAGGAAAATATGAATGGTCTTAGTCTTTAAAAATATTCCGGTTTCCATATTCATTTTTTACATTCATCTGGATTAGTAAATCATTTTACAAGCATGTTGATCTGTAGCACATTGTTTTATGTCTTCAAATCACTTTAATGTCATGCAGCTTTTGTTCAGAGAGCAAAAAGTTGTGGGCATCTTTAAACCAGAGGAAATAGGTACAGCTTATTCACACATCACTCACGCTGCTGTCCTTCTTGAGACGCTTCCAAACAATTCCAATAGAAAAGGGAAATTCCAGAGTGCACGTACACGGACAGTTTCCAAGGCAGTGCCTATTGAGAATGCAGCCTTCCATCCTGAAGCTGTGAATGGTTCGGCTACAGCTTGTCCTATATGTAAATTAATTTCCAAGAGCGTGTGTAATAAACTCTTCTATGAAAGAACATACAAAAGAGTGTTTTGTCACAACCCAGTTCCCCTGTTAAAAATACCTAACCAAAAAAAAAAAAAAAAAAAATACCTAACTAGAGAGAGAACAGGTTGATATTCAGTGGTTTATATGGGTCCTGTCTTAAGCCAACACTTTCCTCCTTAGTATGCAGTGCTGATGTTCTTTATTGAAAAGAATCCATTCCATTTCTTTTTATAGGGTCATGAAAAGTTGGAAAGAGGAAAAACTGAGCTGAACATACAGAATAAATAACTAAATGGTGCTGGCAGTCGGCCCTTTTGTTTTCAGACGTTCTCCCTCCCCTTCCTTTGTGAGTCATTGAGCCAGTAAGACCTATCAAAGACGCCTCAGTGTATAGAACGTGTTATGTGGAGCTTTAGTTGTCGTCCACAGCAAAGGGCCAGTTGCCTCTAGGCCTCCTTTCAGGTGATAACCAACGGATTTGGACCTCCTAGCTGTGCTCCATGTATCCTGCATTCATCTCTCAAGATGTTTTAGGTTGTGATTGAATATAAAGCATCAGAAAGATGATGGCAATCCAGTAAAAACATTAAGGGGATTTTAAACATGAGTGTGGAAATGTAAAAAATGAGCTTGAAATGAAGGTACCTACTGCTAGTCTTTTTGTGCATGGTTAATTGGATTAGAATTACACCATCTGTGATAGCTATTAAGACGGCTATATGGCATTACTAGGGTGTAGCATGTTTCTCTTAGAACTTAGCATTTCAAAAGGCCCACTGGGAGAAAATTCGGTTCCTGTTTTAATATGAACTTGTGGTTCTCAAAGATGATTTCTTGGATGCCTTTGTTACTAATGTTATCAATAAGATTTTGTTTTACACATTCTGAATTCTAACAAGAAGTCAGTGCACTCTGAATGTGGTTTCCTGTAGTGGTGTTGCCCAAGTGGGGTGGGAGGAGGGTATGCAAGTGGGTGATGAGTGGGCGATGGGGGTGGAGAGGGTAGGCACCACCATTCCACTCACTCTGTATAATGCCTGAAAAATTGGAGTTACATCCCCCTGGCGTTCTTTAACAACTATTTCTAAGTAAGGCATGTGATTACTAAAATTCACCTGAAACATGCAGTTATTTCTTAGAAGAATTTTTAATATTTACAGTTAAATGAGAACATTTTTAAATGAAAGCATTATACATTGACTATAGCAAAGACATTTGTTTAGTAAGAGAGTCACCTTTTCCCCCAGAAAATGTGTAAATGTCACTATATTTCTTCAAAAAGAAAGGAGATATATATATATATTTGGATAAAGAAACACATTTTTTTAAAAGGCATAAGAAAATTTTAAAACACACAGATACATAGGCACAGAGAGTATTTGCATTAGGTTAAAAAAAAAAATAGAGTACTAGAAATAGCTCTGACTTAACTGCTCCTCTGCCCCCTCATCTCTGACTGAGCTGACTTCCAACAGGGCAGACCAGGGCAAGCTGTGGGTGCCAGAGAACAACCTGTTGGGTGAGAGGGAAACAGCCACCCTTCTTCTGTAAAACAATAACACTAAATGTCAAGAGCTGTGAGGGATCTGAGATTTTGCCCTACCTGCCAGCTAACAAGTTACCCTACCACAGTGTCGTGGATGCTGGTAGAGATGCCAGACTCCTGGGTCGGAGATATAGGACTTTGTTAATCACAGCAATACTAGTAGCCAGTGTATCAATATTTTTCACTCTTTTCCTGAGCCCCAGTTTCCGTAGGGTGATGCAGAGAGGGCCAGTCAACACCTGTATATGTAGTGAGTTGTGTTATAGGAGGGGAACCCTGTGTTTAGGGAACCCAAACTTTTATAATGGGCAGCAAGCCTGCTGGATCCTTTGTAGGATCTCCGTAAACACTATCTCTGTCTTCCAAGGCTGTCTGCTATACACATCTCCTTGAAAAGATAGTCTGTCACAAATGACTCATTTGTAATTCCAAGCGATTCATAGGAAGTGCAGAAACTCGAGAAAATTATCTTCTAACATAAAATACTCTGGAAACAGACCTAGATAAGCACAGATTCCGTGAACAGCTACTGTGCACTGATTTTTAGGGCTGCATATGTTCCGATGATGTAGCCAGTAGCGACAGCATGTATCTCACTGTTATTTTATCATGTAGATAAAATGTGATATTTTAATTACATTCAGTATCTGTGTCACACATCCTTTTCAAAATGTCTTCCCTCCCCTTGTGTTGGTCACCACAGTCCTGCGTAGCTGGGGCAGGAGTTGTTATTCTGCATTTACACTTGAGGAGACTGTTGTCCAGAGTGACTTGACCAAATTCACACGCTAGTTAATGTCCTGGTTGGCACTAAACCTGGGGTTTCCTGATACCCAGTCTGTTAGTCTTTGAAACATGTTGCCTAACTCTGTTCCCATTTTGTCTCTTACACAAGGCAAAGGACATTACCAGCCATTCTAGAGGTGACCCAAGGCCAGTCCCAAGTTCCTTCTTGGTAGTTGCCATCCCTCTCAATTAACCTTGGGTGTTGCCCAGACATCCTGGGGGGATTGTCTGATGGTGATGCCAGTGGTGGTGTCCGGGGTCAGGAAGGAGTTTGAAATAAGGGAAGTGATTGTGTTGAATGTTTCCTCGTTGCTCTACACTTTATTTCAGTTTAATTGAACACAAGCAGTCTCCACTGTTTCAGCCCCTTTGCTTAGTAGAGCAGCCCCTGGCTCTCCTGGACTTAATGTATAATTACAGGTGTCAGACTCTCCATCTGTGCTTTTGGGGGCACCTGTCTGTCTTGGTTTCCTGCTGCCCCTGTGTCTGCTTCTTTGCAGTCTCCCCTCAAGTTCCCTCTGTGCACTTCACCATGAATCTTACTGTTCTCTGGGATGGTGGCTTGGTCCTGTTCTCTACAAACTCTTTATGTGGCCTTAACGATAACCACAGGAACAATTATTCATTGAGCGTGTCCTGTGTGCCAGGCCCTTTGCAAAGCACATTATATGCATCATCTCATTCAATCTACCCCAGTGACCCTATGAGATGGATACTGCTATCTCCATGTTTTATAGAGGAAGAAGTAGAGAACTGAGAGAGTAAACTGTTTGTCTGAGGTCACACAGTTAGTAAGTGATGGAGCTGGATTTCTAACCCCGAGTCTGCTGTCTGGCCTCCTGGACCTCATACAATTGTGCCAGGACACTTTTACGTGCATGTCTGACATTCATCTGAGTTTGTAATGTGTCTAAGACTGAATTCTAAAATTGATCTTTCTCCTAAAATCTTCTCACTGACCCGTATCCCTAACTTTGAAAAGGACACCGTAGCCTATCAAGTTAAAATCCTGGGAATTTTCTTAGATTCTTCTCTCTTCCTCATCTCCCACAACTAATTCACTGATTTATTCGACAGATATTTATTTAAGACCTACTGTGAAGCACACATTGTTCTAAGTTTGGTGGGTACAGAATGAACTAAACAGACAAGAATCTCTGCTCCCATGGAGCTTGTTTTCATGGAAATTAATATCCCCATTTTATGGATTTGGAAACTGAGGCATAGGGAGATTAAGTGACTTGCCCAAGGTCACATATTTAGGATTCAAACCCAGGCATTGTGGTTTAGAAAACCATGGTTTTGACCTTATACCCTGTGCTTCCTGTCACCAAGTCCTGTAGCGTCTCCTCCTTAATCTTCTTTTCTGTCTTCATCTACTGCCAGTGCCTCTGCCTCTGCCTTTCTGGGCTGGTGTCAGTGTCACCAGGATGACTGCAAGAGTCTCCCAACTTGTCTCATGGCCTGCAGTCTCACCTCCCTTCAATTTTATTCTCTATGCTGTACTGGAATGATTTTTCTAAAATGCAGTCTGATCCTGTCACTGTTTTGCTAAAAATCCTTGGTTGGCTTCAAGTAACTTGGTGGTACCTTGGTCCCCAGGACACAGACAGCCTGCCGTGATAAGGTCCCTGCTTAGCAACCTCTAGCCCAATGGTTCTCAGACTTCACTGTGTATCACAATTAGCTGGAGGGCTTCTTAAGAGGGGCTTGCTGGGCCCCATCCCAGAGTTGCTGAGGAGGTAGATCTGGGGCCACCTGAGAATGTGCATGTCTAACAAGTCCCTGGAACAGGACCCACGCTGTGAGAAGCACTGCTTGGCGGGGGCCTGGCCTGATGTCTCTGCTCCAGCCCTGGGAGCATTTACGGATTCCTGAGGGACATGCTGTTTCAGGCTTTGATCCTTTTGCACAAGCTGCTTCCTCTGCAGGAGATGGTCTTCCTCTCTCCTTCCCTTTAAATCTCAGTTCAAGTGTCACTTCCTAGGAAGCTCCCTCTGACTCCGCACAGCGATCCCAGAGCCTCGCCTCTGTGTTTCTATGGCAACGTGTCTCTGGGAAGGCGTCATTCCGTCCCCTGTGCTTGAGCCTTGGTTTTACTTATCTGTTCCCTCTCACTGACCCTCGACAGTTAGCTCTTTAAGAAAAGAGATCATCTGTTATGTTTTTCACCTTTCTGTCCCTGGCACCTAGCATAGTGCCCAGTATATATTGAAGGTATGTACTTACTAAATGAGTTGAAATGTATAATCCTACTTGTGCTTTAAAAAAGAGTAATCCTATTTTAAGTTTTCTTTGCATTAACCTTTAAGTCTTGCCTAAGATATTTCTTTAAAACTTTAAGGTGTTTCAACACAAAAGCAGTATACATCTGAAAGTATTAAACTTTCAAAGCTGCTGCACTGCTTGGTTGTTTAATGCAAACAGCAGGAGCTTATTCCCACAAAGGCTGATGTTTGTCTACAGACAACTTACTTGTCGTACCTGTGGTTTGAAATACTTGAGTTATCCCTCAGTCCTCCTCAGCCTTCAGAACACCTCTCTGGTCTCTTCTTAGCCTTGGTCTAATCGAATCAGAGAATTACAGATGGAATAGCGCAGGTGGTGTTAAGCCTGGCTTTTACTGAGACAAAGATCAGTGGGCTGTAAATTTGCAGCCTCCATGTTTCCATCCAAAATTACATAATCCCCCACGTTCCTTTCTGTGTGCCTGTGTTGCCTGAGTAATTTCCAAGAGGAATATGGGTTTTATTGCCTGTATAGCCCTCCCGCTTTCTTTCCCCTCCCATCTCAGATGACTAGTTCTTGCCAAAATGTTAAGCTCCAAATTCTAACACAGGAATTTCTGAACAAGATTGTCCCTGGATTGTAGACATTTCTTCAAGAGGTGCTCTGACCTGCTGGTGCAGAGCAAGCTCAAAGGCGGAGAGAGCCTTTCCATCCTCTCTGGGAAAACAGGAGGAGGAAACACGGGTCCATCATGCTTGGGAACCACTGCTCTGCTTTGGGAACCATTTCCTGGGTTCTGGCTGCTTCCAAAATTCAACAAGCAAGCAGAGGGCAGCCCTTTCCGTCAGGTGGAGTGTGGCTGAATCATGTCTAACTTCTTGTTGAACTTCATGTTCACCGAGTCACAACAGCTTACCCGGTAGTTCAGAACCACTGGAGTCTCGACTCAGCTGTTTGGAAAGGAACAGCACTTTCCACCAGATCATTAGTCTCTCGAGCCCCATCACGCTCATGCCTGTTCCACACATTTAACTGTTTACAGTGAGCTTGTCACAGGACTAAATATGAGGGAACTTAATCTGGTTTCTTATTTGCGTCTTAGGACCCTCTTGGTTGCAAGTAACAGGAAGCCCCCAAAGTAGCTTGAGCCAAGATGGGAGGGGGAGACGTACAATAGGAACCCAGGGGCATTACGTGGACCCCAGGATCAGGAAGTGCGGCCAGGGGTCCTGGGGATAAGGAGCAGAGAGCAGACAGGAACAGAGGTTTTCCTTGGTCTCTTTTCTGCTTCTACGTGTGCATGCTCTACCCACAGCACCCCAGTTTGTTCTAGCATAAGGGAGACTGAAGCTGACAAAAATCACTGTGTCCAACACCCGATTTCTGGGGAAGAGAGCCTCTGGCTCAGCTTCATGTTCAATAAGTGACTTTTCCTGACACACAGCCCACCCTAGCCTGCTCCTCAGTCTAGAGAGAGGGCTGGGAGGGAGTGGGCCCTCCCTGGCAGACGTGGCTGCAGGGTCTCTCCCTTGAGGGTAGGGGACACTTTTCAGAAAAAGGGGCGTGTCGATGGAGAAGGTGTCCCCATCAATATTGCTGATAATTTATACCCCACATTCTTCCAAAAAGATTCTGTTTTTAAAAATGGATATAATGAAACCAAAACACATCACAGAGGATATAAAATAAAAACGAGGAGTGATAAGATTAGGGAGAGGGACGACGCATCAAGAAACCCTGATGGGGAGAAACCTATTGTAATGTGGGATTTCAGAATTAGTAGGTTTCCAAGTTCCGGGGCCAATTACACCGAGAATTCATGAACCAGATTGCTAGGATCAGAAAGAGAAAAGATTTGCGGTTAAACCTGATCTTGGTATTCTGGCTAGAGCCTGTTTCTTCTAAATGCACAGGGATACTGTGTACACTGTTCCTGGAAGGAGCCTCCAGCCTGCGTCAGGGGGAGGGGATGATTAATTGGAGGGCAGGTGCTGCTGTCCCTTAAACAGGCACCTGCTCTCTGGTTAACACAGCCCCCAGCGCTCCTGGAGTCTGACCTCAGGCCACGTCACTCCTATACAATCCCGTGCGTGTAAATGTCAAATTAAGGGTACACGCAGCGAGAGGTGCGCAGGTTGAGAAGAGAGGGCCCTCTGGTCACTGTGAACGAGGATGCTTTCTCATCCTCGGAGTAGGCAGGAGTGGAAGCAGGGTCCAGGGAGGCGGGGAGGAGGAGGCTGAGAAAGGCCTGAGGACGGGGAGGGAGCTAAGGCGTAGGAAGTACCAACTATTCTGGGCATGTGATTCGAGTTTTGAATCTCACCCGGTCGCTCGTTGTCACGTTGACCCCTGTAGTTGTTTTGTGCATTTCCTCAGGTGCCCTTAGTATCTCCATGGGACAGATGAGGACCAGGGGGCTCTAGGAAGTCAGGAGACCCTCCAGTGGTTCCTTCTCTCTCTGGGAGAAATCACAGTCACCACCTGCCATGGCTTCAAAGCCCAACCAGCGTGGCTCCTGTTATTCTCTGTCCTTTACATTGGCCCTTGGGTGGCTGTGCCTCCCACGAGCCTGTACGCCTCCGCCGTGGCACCGCAGCCGGTACACCTCAGCCGTAGCACCTTAGCCGGGCTGCTGTTTTGCCTGGAACACAGTTCCCCGACATCCACCAGTCAACTCCTTCGTGTCCGTCATGTTTTTACTCATGTAGCTTTCTTAGTGGAGACTTGCTTTGTCCGCTCTATTTCAGTGTCACACCTCCCTCCACCCTGGACCATATTTCATTCCCCTTATGCTGTTCTCTTTTCCTGCAGTGCTTCTAAAATTGCCTGTTGTCTAGCTCATATATGTTTCTCTTTATTGTCTTTCCCTCCCCCCTGGCCCCAACTAGAACATCAGCCCCAAGAGGAGGCACATTTGTCTGTTTTGCTTCCCAATTTATCCAGGGCCCCTAGAGGGCTGCTGGCTCACGGTGGATGCTCAATAAATATGTGTTGAATGAATGAAGAACCTTTCCTGAGATTACAGAACCACAGAGTTCCAGGGCTGGGCTTCTGCAAGCTGTGTGTGTTCAGGCCGCTTGGAGGAGGCCGTGCGGGTGAAGTGAAGTGAGAGGTTGACCCTGGCTCGGATGGGGAACGTCCTGTTTACAAGTTCGAACTTTGTCTGCCACGCCATCTTATCATGAGGATTCCAGACAGTTTGAATGTACAAACTGGGATGTGGAGACCCAGTGGCAGAATTGGGATTGCCTTTCTGTGCATTGAATTTTCCACCAGCCCATATTTACTCCTCGGACATGGCAAGAATTATGCCAGAGACATTTTGTTCCTGCAGTCAGCCCCTGCTTGATAGAGAGAACATGGATTTTGTTAACAGAGGTATTTAGCACACTTGTGTGGACTATTCCACCTCACCTACCCCGCCAGACTTGGAGTGTTGGTCATACTCAAGTGTCAGAAAAACATCTTAATGAAACGTACATGTGTTGCAGGCTCAGGAAAATACATCTTTCCTAATGGCATTCTTTCTCTTTCCTCTCTTCTGTGTCAAATGTTTTAAATGCATCTCTCCTGTTTATTCAGGCAGAGCTTAAAACTTTTAAAAACAATGTCATCAGGATGATTAAAGAATAACAGTTCTTTCCATTGTTATTTAGGATAATATTTTCGAGATTCCAATTAGGTGAGAAGATTGACCTGATTTTTATCTTCCTCTATTGTGTTTACCTTGCTGCATTGTTATTTTGAGTCTGTTCACAGGGTGCTGGGCAGATGCCATTGACGTAATTATTATTTTTTAAGCAAAAAGGATTGAAGATGTCTGTTTAAGAATTGCCTGTGAACTTTAACGTACATCTATACATAACTGCTTCCTTTTATGAATAAAAGTCGTAGGAGGTCGTAGACATGTATATGGATTTTAAATAATTTATTTTTTAAAAGTATACAAGCTGAAACTTGTTTCCAAGAGAATTCAGATAGCAGCCAAAATACCCATGAAAGAAAACTGTCCTTCAGAAATGCTGCTAGATCTCAAGCTAGTTATGAAATTGACACCCGAGAGTTATTTCTGTCAGAGGACATAAGATGGATTTAGAAGAGCCAGAGTCTCCATGTAGAAGATGCCAGAAACACAGGCATTATCCTTATACCTCCCTATCCTTCACTGTTACCCCCACCCCTTCGCCATATCCAGGCATCACTGAAAACGTCAGTTTTACTTCTAAATACTCTCAATTCCGTGTGCTTCTCCAGCATATTTCAGTCCAGGACACAATCGGGTCTTGTCTGCATGACCAAAGTGCCCTCCTTCTAGCTGCTGTGCATCTACTCTGAACTCTCTTCCAACCTTTTCTGCAACTCAGATCATTTTTCCAAAGCCCACATCTGATAAAGACCTGCCTTCTCACCCCACCTCAGCCGACTACATACGTACGGCCCTGAATGCCTTCCCGTCACCCTTAGGGAGATGACTGAATTCCTTAGGAGGAGGCCCTGCATGGGCTGGTCCTGCTTGCATCTCTCATTGCAAACCTGCCACACCTTCCCCCCTTCCCCCATTCTCTGTGCACCAGCCGTACTGGTCACCTTTTAGACCCCTTTACTTGCTGTGCTTCTCCCACCACAGGGCCTTTGTACATTCTCTTCTCTCTGCCTGAAACTTTCTTCCTTACTTTCTTTGCCAGTTAACGTCATCTCATCTTGCAGACCCCAGTTCCTACATCCCTTACTTAGGGAAGCCTTCCTGGACCGCTCTCTAGGTCAAATCTCCCTCTTATAGTTTGTACTGGCCTTATTTTCTTCTCCTTTCCAGCACCATCAAGGGTGGTTTTGCCTTTTACACTTTATTTGATAAAAATCTTTTTTTTTGGTAAACATTCAAAAACGTATTGTATTTTGAATAGGTGATACATTAAAATGGTTCAAACTTCAGAAGACCCAAAAGGGTTCTTAGGAAGAGCCTTCCTCTTCTCCCACCCCCGCCCCTGCCCCAGTTCTCTTTGCTGGAGGCAACTAGTAACACCCCCGCTTCCTTCCCCCCAGAAATCTGTTTTCTTACCTCCATTTATCCCAAGACAAAAGCAGTGCCTAGCACAAAGTAGGAACTCGAGAATATTTGTTGAAGGTTGTAGATAGATGGATAAATGGCTTCTTGAAGTACCCATTTTTGTACCCGTTAGAATGGAGCACTGGTCCATTTCTAATCTGTTGGAGGCTCAGCAAGGGTGAAAACAACAGATTGAGGAAGAGATGTTCTATTTGTAGGCCTCAGAGAAAAGGGGGCAGACGTGACCCTCCTGGCAGAGAAGCCCCGGCACCCTGGTCACATCCTAGGGCCATTTTCCTCTCCAGCTTTGCCTAAGGATCAGCTCTGCTGGCTCTTGTCCTGCCCAGCCTGGCAGGCTTCCATCAGCACGCCACTCTCTGTTTCTACCTAGTGCCGTCCTTGCTCCCAGTCAGGAAAACATACCTTTGCCTTGAACACCTAGAAATTAAAGAAGCGATTTTGAGTCTTAGGACATGAGTTGCAGTATAATTCTCCATCCCTTATTTGGCTGGACAAAGATTTTATGCACATTAGCAAAGTACTATAATGGTTTTTAGCTTGGACTGAGAAGTCAGGTTTCCTGAGCAACCAGCTCAGGTGCCTATGTAATCTTGGGAGACTTACTCAGTGTTTCTAAGTCTGAGTTTTCTTTTCTATAGAATGGGGATAATACTACTACTACTGCATGGGATTATTGTGGGACACTTTAGAACAGTGTTTTCCAATAATAATATAGTGCAGGCCACATATATAATTTAAATGTTCCAGTGGCTGTAGTATAAAAATTATGTATAAAATAAATATGCTTCAAGGGTATATTACACAGCACAGGGAAATGTAGCCACTATTTTGTAACTTTAAATGGAGTATAATCTATAAAAATATTGAATCACTATGTTGTACACCTGAAACTAATATAATATTTTAAGTCAACTATACTTCAATAAAAAAGTAAAATGAAATAAGTGAAATTAATTTTAAAATATTTAACCCAATATATCCAAAGTATTATCATTTCAACATGTACTCAAAAATAAAACAACTGTAATATTACTCAGCCATAAAAAAGAATGAAATAATGCCATTTGCAGCAACATGGACGGACCTAGAGATTTTCATCCTAAGTGAAATAAGTTAGAGAAAGACAAATATCATATGATATCACTCATATACTTTATATGTGGAATCTAAACAAGTGATACAAATGAACTTATTTGCAAAACAGAAATAGACTCACGGAAGTAGAAAACAAACTTATAGTTACCAAAATGGAAAGTGGGGGGAGGGATAAATTAGGAGTTTGGGATTAACAGATATACACTACTGTATATAAAATAAACAACAAGGACCTACTGTATAGCCCAGGGAATTCTACTCAATACTCTGTAATGACCTATATGAGAAAAGAATCTGAAAAAGAGTGGATATATGTATATGTATAACTGATTCACTTTGCCGTCCACTTGAAACTAACACAAGATTGTAAATCAACTACACTTCAATTAAAAATCAATAAATGAACAGTTGTTAATGAGATCTTTTACATTCTTTTTATTCCTATTAAGTGTTTTAAATCCAGTGTATATTTTACACCTACTAGCACATCCCGGTTTTAATTAACCACCTTTCAGATGCCCAGTAGCTGGGGCCTACTGTATTAGGCAGTGCTCTTATAAAACACAATACTTAGCACGGTGCTTAGTTCATACTTAGCGTTCGACAAATGTTGGCAAAATTAATATTCATTTTAAATCATCAAAAATTGGGTAGACTAACATTTGACTGTGTGTTTGCATATCCTGCCGCATGGGAAGATGCCTCAGATCTGGTTATTTCTGTTTCAAAGGAATAAAGAGCTGACTTTAATGTTCTTGGTTGTTCCCTGTAAGGTGGCCTCTGGGTTTCAGAATGAGGTCAGTCTGGGGGTTTATGGTTGCCTTTTCTTTGGGAGGTGGGAAAGGGGAAACTCAGTGTGCTTCAGGGGCTGCGTGCCTGTCTCTGTTTTTTTGGCTCTTCTCTGTTTAATTATTTGGAGCTGGATCAACTTGATTTTAAAGCAAAACATATGGGCTGGGAGTAATTGGGAGGACGTTTACTGGTGATGGAGCAGCAAAGCTATGTACGGGTTTAGGCCCTGGCTCTGCGGCACTCACTCAGCTATTGACGGCTTTCCTGGACTTCAAATTCAGTGTTCTTTCTCCAAATTCTCAAACCTTGTTTGGAAAGTCACAGTTAAGGCAGGAAATATTGGAGCAAGATTACAAAGGAAATTGTGAGTCTTCTTTAGGTCCTGATTTTTTTCTCTTCTTTGATGAAAACTTGGTTTCCAATCTGTTTATACATGATTTGGGAAAGAAAAAGGTTTTCCAAAGTGCCAGGAAGAGAGAGGAGAACTCCATACAAAGAGGAGAAAGTTGACCCACCACTGACGTTTTCTGTTTTCCGTTTTCCGCTTTACTCCATTGATGACACCAGCACGGGGAACGTCTGTTATACAACCAGTTCTTAATGTGAAGACAAGGTTTTCATCTCGTTTTACCTCCTCAACTTCCCTCTGCTTCCTGGGGAGGGAATATATGATGCCCATGTCACATCCCATATAATTCTAACCTGAATGCCTCCACTTTCTGTCCCATAGGAGAAAAGGGGGATGTGTCAAAACTGGTAAGAACACGCATGTTGATGTTTAGACTCATCTTGGTTCAAATCTCTGCTTTTCCACTCGGAAGCTGTGTGCCTTTGAGCGGGTTAAACTGTCTCAGCCTCATGTTTCTCATTCTTAAAATGGGGTTAATAATAGTGCCTATTTCAGAACAAAATTATTGTGACGCTTAAGAGAGACACGGCGTACAAAGCACTAAGCAGAGTGCCTGGAAAGTAATAAAGAGAAGTTTAATGTTAGCGATGAGGCAGGGGCCCTCAGCAATGATACGTCCACCCTCTTCGACAGCAAGAGGGACAGTGGACCACTACGTCCTCTGCCACAACATCTCACCCATTGCTTGAGCTGACACTGTGATTAAATACTGCATCAGGGAAGTGACCGAACCTTTGTCCACAAAGAGCTTTAGCATGAGAAAGTCTTGCATTTCACTGGGCTGTGTTTGATGTCGATGTGGATGAAGTCAAGCGCTCCGTGTCTTCTAAGGTCTGAAGGGCTCCTGTGTGTGCACTTGCCGCTTGTTACCCTACTGTGCCTAGGACCTGTGGATATGAGAGTGACGTGCTGAATTGCTTTATTTGTGTACTACAGAGTCCCCAGAACCTTTTGAGTCATTTGGGGGACTGGTGCATTTGTGGCTTCATATCAGAACTGTAAAGCAAAATAGCATTCTGGCCTGGGCAGTAGAGGGGCCGAGTGTAGTGGGTTTTTTTGTTGGGATGTTGAAGGCAAATTTTTCTGAACACTTTTCAAACCTCTATGAGCAAGGGTAGGAAAAAAGGGGTCCACGGTTTTTGCTAAATCAAGGACACATTGCTGAGCTTTTCTGTGTAGGGACTCAGAAGGCATTGAATGCTATCTCACTACAGTGTCAGATAATTGTCCGGGGATTTGGAAGGTTCTGCTTTTAAAAACACCACCACCTTTTCAGAGCAGTCATTCCTTTGTGTTTTTTTCAGTCCCCTCTTTTCCCTCTGCTCCTGCTGTTTTCCCAGCCCTTTCGGATTTATTAGCCATTGCCTACAAAGTGTCAGTAACTCCCCGCTGCGAATGGCTAAGACCTCGCCAGGTGGACCCTTCTCAGATTTCGCTGAAACTGGAGAGAGTAACCACCCTCACTCTTGTTTTCTCCACGCCCCCCTCTCAGTGGACAGCTTCCCTGACATTTAACTTGATCAAGATGTTAGTAAAATAAACAGCTGCCGTGAGACTGAAACTGCTTGTCAACCTGCCCACCCTCTTTTCACTTCACTGTTTGGACAGGAAACTCAGAGCTGCTATGGATTATAAAGATGAGAACTCAGATGTGTCTTTCTTCGTGGCCAGTTACACCCAGTCCTGATGCTGAGCTCTTAGTGGGTGGACAGCCCTGTGCAACGTGTCACCAAACCTGTGAAACTCTGATTATAAGACACACTATTATTTTAGGTACAATCAAGGGGAAAAAAAGCAAACTATGAGCCATCATCGATTTTAAGACACATCCCAATTTCAGAGATGTTAAAATGTGGTGGGAAAATGTGTATCTTAAAGCTTTGAGTTAGAATACAGTGAGAACTAATTAAAATGGACCGTCCCCCTGGGTACTGACTGGTCCCCTCCCCAGCCCCATACTCAGTGCAGCTGATGGAAGGCTGAGGGAGTCTGTGTGTTTTTCAACTCAATCTCAGGTGTTATTTGTGTACTCTGTGTTATGCATGAAGTTATAGCACTGAGTTGAGACCAGGCCGAGTCATGGAAGCTCTCTCAACTGCAATATAAGTATTTTAAGTTTCCGACAAACAGAAGAATCCAGGTGTTTTCTTTGGGTCACCCTGGACTTGATAAGGTTCACGTTCCCTTTTATTTATTTATTTATTTATTTAGTTGCACCGGGTCTTAGTTGTGGCAGGCGGGCTCTTTAGTTGTGGCATGCGTGTGGGATCTAGTTCCCTGAGCAGGGATCGAACCCGGGCCCCCCTGCATGGGGAGTGCAGAGTCTTATCCACTGTGCCACCAGAGAGGTCCCTCATGTTCCCTTTTGAAGGAGTGATAAAGAGCTTGTGGAGGGACACTGGGGGCTTCGGCATGCCCTCCCTGCCCCGGCCCATTCATGGTGGCATGATGGCGAGGAGAGAATCTCCAGCTCTTCTAAATTCATGCCCCTAGTTATCCATTTTCTAGTGAACATCATGCTTAGATTTACTCACTGTTTCCTCTCCTATCCAAAAGGCAGCATTAAACATTATTGATGACTTTAATTTTACTCAAGATTCTACCTAATTATTATTCTTCATGATCTGTTAAGCATTAAGCTTAACATTAACAGTAAGCAGGTGCTCTTCTTAATACTGTAATAACTTTAATCAAGGGGATGATGGTATTTCTTTTCCTGTTGAAGACTGTTAGTCAGGTTTTAGAGAAAACTTTCTCAGCAGGTAAAGTAACCAAAAAATTGATTGAAAACTTTGTTTGTACTCATAAAAACATGGCATTTACCTTCATACTTACACCACTTTCTCCCTTTTTTTCAGTTTTTGGGAATAGCATTTCTTGGAATTGGACTGTGGGCATGGAATGAAAAAGTAAGTTAAACATTAAAATGCACACATTTTGGTTGTAAGAAGCTGCACATTATATGCTGTTTCTTTTTCCTCTTTGACAACTGCCAAGTATATGGAAACATGGCTCTTTAATGAAAAAGTACTCTTGGAAGATAACGTCACAGTTCAAAGACTCTTTAAGAATGGAGCCTAAACTGGTCACTCTACAAGAATTTCAGTAATGCTTATAAATAATACTTCAAGCACCTGTAGCCTTTTTTCTCTTTTACTTTTTAAAAAACCCTTTGGAAGATTATTCAATCCATAAAAAGGGTATTCTAGTGTGAGCATTAGGTGCTGAGTGTTAGCATGCGGTATGTATGAAGGAAGCTAGATATAATTCATGTTTGAATATCAGAGAAACTTATCACTGTTGCTAAAGAATGTGAACACTTGTCTGCTGATTGAAAGTGTTAAGGAATATTCAAACTTCGTAATCAAATACAGCACAGAAAGGGTTAAATCTGGCAGGAGAAGGCTGCATGAAGATACAATGTTCTGGGTGGTTTATTCTGTAAACAACACACTCAGGACACCACTGCCCTGTGTCCATTCCTCCACTTTACTTCCCATCCATACCTTTTAATTTTTTCTCTGCAACTTCTGCTGAAGCCAAGCGGTGGAATTCAAAAATAAACACAAACCTTTTTTCTTCCTTCTTTGGATGTGAGATCACTGGCAGCATTTTATCTGTTCTGGTATTTGGCTACACAGTGAAGCTTTATTATCTCCCACCTGTGAGAGTGAGTGAGTGGATGGATTGTTTAAAAGTTGTAAACTAAGACATTGGCTGAAATTTTCCCAGAAGACCATTCTCTTATCACTTTGGTATTTCACCCTCTGAGCTTGACCAAGGCCCAAAGTCAGGAGTTCCTTTGAAGTATTACATGTACTAAGAAAGAAGAGAAAAACTACAAAAGTCCAGCAAACAAAAGCCCTTCAGACGGAGGAAGGAATTTCCACAAGTAAAACAATGTTTAGATAGACTACATCCAATAAATTCAAAATAAATCCAGAGTTTTGAAATTGAACCACCCTCTGTTTATTTACGTAATATTTCTACAGAGTGTGAAATGTTTTATGGAAAATGAACCACCTTCCTGCCACCTTATGAGGAAGGGCGGGGATTATACATCAAGGGAGACAAATTATGTTCCGAAAACAGAGATAATTTTATCTCTAGAAACTGTTCTGTTGAATACTGGCCTTCTGGATTATGATCAGCTTCTGCCTCAATCCCCTTGTAAGCTTGGAGATTTGTATGGGTGGAATCTCAGAAATTCCACTTTTAGAAGCCCTCTGTTTGGTTCAGTGACAGATCATACAGCTCTTTATAACTCTCCTTTAATCATTCCATTTCTATCAGCTTTGAAATGATGCTGGAAGGCATTATATGAGCTAATTGTCTATTCTAGCAATACATAGAAAATTCATTGTTTTGAAGGTTTTTTTTCTCTCTTCGTGAAATATAATTATCCTTTTGTTTCATCAGTTGCCCCAGATGTCTCTTCTCTGATAAAATCACAAAATTCTAAAACTGGCAGTGTCATACAAATATCAGAGCAAGGGAACGATGCGGTCTCCAGGGAGGGGTGAAATAGCAGTTCCCTCTTTTGTCAGGGCCAGTGGTATCAGCAAATGGAAGGTTCCTCTGGAGGGCTGAGGTTACTTGGCCAAGGTTACCCAGCTACTGTGTAGCAGGGCTCTGTGAGCTGGGACCAAGCGGAGGTAGCAGAGGGTAAAAGGTGCGCAACAGCCCAACTGGGTGTGCGCTGGCTACGCGTCTGGGCCCTGAGCCTGGGGCGAGGCTGCAGCAGTGAATGATGCAGGGTCCCTGCCCCGTGGGGCTTGCGTTCTAGTGGGGGCACCGGCAGTAAGCAGTCTACTCGCCAGGAATCCGCGCGCGGGTATGGTGAGTGCTGCTGAGAAACGTCAGGTGTAGCGTAAGGGCTAGTTAGAGAGTGGTGGGGAAAGGGGTCTCTTTCAGGTAGAGTAGTTGGGAAGAGCCTCCCTGAGGAGGGGGCACTGGAGCAGAGACCTGGATCAAGTCAGAGGGATCTGCATAGCACTAGGGGAACAGCTTTCCAGGCAGAGGGAATAGCAAGTATGATGGCCCTGAGTCTCAGGGACTTAGCGATTCCAAGGAACAGGAAGAAGGCCGGTAGGCCTGGAAGGGAGAGAGCCAGAGCGAGAAGAAGTAGAGGATGTGGAAAGAGAGGCAGGCAGAGCCCGGAGCAGGCAGCGTCCTGCAGAAGTTGGGCGAGAGACAGTCACCGGGGCATTTTGGTAAGGGAGAGTCCTAATCTGGCTTTTGTTTTAAGATCGCTCTGGTTGCCGTGAGGAAAAAAGAAGCACAGCTCTAGGCTGAGCAGACCAGAGTTCAGATACTGACCCTCCATTTCCGTCGGTGTGACTTCGGGCAACTGCGCTAACTTATCTGAGATACCCTTGCCCTGTTTATGCAAGGGCCACTAATGTCACCTCATAGGATTGCTGTGAGGGTGAAATGAGATGGCTCCCAGCACAGGGCCCGGTATGAGGTCAATGCTCTCTGGACATGTGGTTCCCTCCCCTGGACGCGTTACTACAGTATGTCCACTCCTACCTGGGGAAAAGAGCAGAGCGGTGGCTTTGAAAGCTGCCTCAGATTTTAGGAGAGCTCCAGGCTCTGATCCGTGGACCCGAGAATTGGCTTTGTTTTGGGGTGTCTTAAGGAGGATGTGATGTGCATTGATTGACTTGGTAACTGCAGAGGCTACTCTACCGAAGCCCTTTGGGTTAACTTCTCAGCTAGACCAGGCCTCTGATGGCATGACGTTCTGAGGTGAGCCACAGCTGGCCAAGGGAGGCGGCCGCAGGCACCTGCAGGGCAGATCACACCAGCCCATGAGCCAGTAAATCCCCCCAGGGGAGATGCGGTGACATCTACTTGAAAAGAGGCCTAGAGGGTAAATCCCCAAACTGGGTCACAGCTGGAAGGATCAGATTTCCTTAACAGATGGGGTTTTGCACTTTTCTGTGTGGAGTACAGAAACATTGGAGGCAAAAGTTATTACCCCTCATACTTACTTAATACCAGGCTGAGCTTTAAACCTAGGACTAATATTACAGTTGAATATTAGACATAGTAATTAAATAATTTATATTATCTAACTTCCAAATAGACTGTCAAGATGCAAAGAATGAATGTGTCTCCAGAGGGAACTGGTTTGGGTGCAGTTTTTCAGAAATCACAGGATCTGCTCTTTTGGAAGGAACATTAACAGTCACGTAGCATGAATCACCTCTACAGCAGGCTTGGCAACGTCCAGCCGTAATCAACTCATTCATTCAAAGAACATGTGCCGAGCACACGGCATGGGGCAGGGCTTGTCCTGGACTCTGGGCAAGTAACTCCTCAGGGAATTTATGGTCTAGGAAAGGCATGCATATATCCATAAAACATATACATGTAGAAATAAAGCAATACATTGCAACAATGCTTATTTGGAGTGTATAGAAGTTTAACAATTCCTTTGGCAAAGTGCTCACGACTTCTCTCTCTCTGGGTTTCTCTTACTGTTAGAAAGACCTTCCTCCCACCCCATTAGGATCATGTCCTACTAGCCTACTAGTTTTCCTTCATTGAATGTGGGTCTACCCTGTTGGATCCCACAGTAAGTCCTTCTCCATATTAGTCCTTGGTTCCTTCTGAGTTTCCAGGCTGAACATTTGCTTCTCTCTGGGTGGAGCCCTTTCATGATCTTGGTCTTGCACCTCTGACCTCCCTCTGGGGTGTCCTCTGCACCAGGGAGAGGGTGCTTTAGGGGCCAAAGAGGGCATGGCTGGATCACGTCCCTTCTCTCCTGTCTGCTGTCAGTGCAGCTTGAGATCACACAGTTCATCACCGAGAGTCCCAAACTGGTCTCAGATCCAGCTAGGTTTCCTCCATCCATCTCACATCTGGCTGATTTCCAGAGGCAAATGCAAGATTCCAAATTGACCCAGCTATATTCTACCTGCATGTCTACCTGCTAAGATTGCTTTGGAGCCCAAAGCTGTCATCCAGCACATTCCCCATTCCATTTAGCTGGGTTTTAGCTGTACTTTCAATCAACCTCCTCCCTCAATTCCTTCTTTTAACTCAGGCCTTCCTTTAGCTCTTCGTCCCAGTGCCACCTGGCAAATTCAGGTTCAGTAGGTCTGGGGTGGACACCGGGAGGCTCAATTTTAGCAAGCCTCTTATATTGTTCTGATTGCAGTCAAGAGTAGTTATCACTGATAGAAGTCACTGATATGTTGAGCAGGCCAAGGGCAGAACCCAGTGACATGTCACTAGAACTTTCCTTTGGGGTTGACACTCATTCACTTATGTGTGCCCCTGGGTGTCATTAGTCAAGGAATTTCTAATCCATCTACTTGTCATTACATCAGACTATCTTTCTGCATCTTGTCTTTTTCTCTGAATAACCAGCCTAGGACTTATTTGAACCTGGCACTTTCTTATTGAAACCATATGGGTCCTGAACCACATCATTTTCTCACCCAGGTACCCCGAAAGTCTTACCAGTAAAGCAAGGACTGAGGCATGTTTTATCATTCCTCCCTTCTAGGAACACTTTCGTCACTTGACTTCCAAGAGATCACGCACTTCTGGGTCTCCTACCTCGTAAGCACTGCCTTCTCACACTCCTTTGCAAGGTCCAGCTCACCTCTCGGACCTCTGAATTTTGGAGAAAGCCCTCTCTCTCTTCAGTCATGCTTTGGGAGCTCTCATCCAGGCTTGGAGCATTAGGTACCATCTGTCACTGATGACTTCCAAATTTAGATATTTGGTCCTGGCCTCATCTGAATCCCAGACTCGTCATATCCACAAGCCTACCCAGCATCTCTGCTTAAATGCCCACCGGGCTTCTGAAGCCTAATAATCCAAAGCAATGCTCCTGATTTCTCCCCTCAAACCTGCCTCTTCCCAATTGTAGGAAATGACAGCTCTGTCCTTTCACCCACTTGGGTGTTCGTGACACCCTTCTATCTTTTCTTCTCATACTGTGTTCAGTCTATCAGCAAACACCATCCGCTGTACCTTGAAACTACATTAAGAGTCTGATGTCTTTGCACCACCTGCACTGCTATACCTTGGTCTAAGCTGCCACTTTTTGCCTGTTTTAGTGCAGAAGCCTCTGTTGTTCCCCTGCCTCTGCTCTTGTGCCCCTACTCCCACCCCAGGCCAGAGTGATTCTTTTAAATATAAGACAGATGCTGTCATTTCTCTACTCCAAACCCTCCAATGCACTTACTGTCTCACTCAAAGCTATGTGTGGTGCCCCATTACTTCTGAGACCTTATTTCCCACACTGTGCCCTCCCCTGATGCACTCTAGCCCCCGTTCATCATCTTGCTGTTCATCTGACATCTCCAATGGACCCACCACCCCAGGGCCTTTGCACTGCTCTTCCCCTGCCTGGTATGCTCTCCCCCAGAGGTCCACATGGGTGCTTTCCTTTACTTCCTGGTCTCTGCTCAAATGTCACCTTTGTCTGTAGGCCTCCCTGGCCTGTTTGAAGCAGCCACTCTCACCCCAATCCCAGCCCTTTTCCCTCTTCCCTATGTTTTCCCCCCTCTGTGTTTTCATAGGACTTGTCACTTCTATGCTAAAAAGGATTTTTTTTTTTCCCCCTAAAGAGGGACTTTTGTTTACTGCTACACTCTAGTACTTGGAACATTAACTGGCACATAATAGACGTTATGTGAATGAATGAGCAAAAAAGGGAAGATGAAAGCATTCTTTTAAACCCTGGCTCTAGCACGCAGTATAGAAGTCAGTAGTCACCTCAGATCTCTAGTAAGCATATTATCAGTTCTTAAAGCCTAAAAGGAAGTAAAATTACATGTGGTTTCTGATGTCTGATATGATAGGGGTTCAGTGTTAGAAATAGCAAATTCTTACATCCATTAATTCTGGATATCGGGGAAAAATTTTATTTCTGGCATAAAAGTGGGACTCTATATATGATTATCTTGATTCGTGGAAAAATTAGGGGTACCTTTCATCTTCCGTTTTGCCCAATGTTTATGCCTTCCCCCACCCACCTTCGCGTGGCTTGTGGGATCTTAGTTCCCTGACCAGAGATGGGACCCGGACCCTCGGCAGGGAGAGCTTGGAGCCCTAACCACTGGACCACCAGGGAACTCCCGTGTTTACACTTTTTACTTAATTCTTAGGTCGGGGCCAGAGGCCGAGTGACAGATCACTGACGGTCGCCAGCGAGGCCGGCAGAGCAGTTGAGGGCTAGGGGGAGACTCGGCTTTTCCGAGTGGGAAGAGTGCGCTTCCCTGGTCCTCGGTGTGAGCTCCTGGTTCCCGCTGGGCGTCCTGCCACCGCTTCCACAGCACCAGCCCCCTGGGCAGAGGGGGTGCCCGGCCTGGCTTGTCTGACCTGAAGACGCCTTGAGGGCAGGAGCCCGTCGCCTTCACCGCTTTATGCTCAGGTCTAGCACCGTGCCTCCTGTACCGCGGATGCCCTGATGCTTGTGACTGAGTGAATGAGAATATGCAGGAGCGCCGTATACACTGTGGAAGCCCCCCACGGGGTCTCCCTCCCTGAGTCCCCTCTCTGTTCCTCCATCCCCCTCGCCTGGCCGGGCTCTGTCGGCAGCGGCTGGCAGGAGAGAGTCGGTGCACAGTCCTGCCCCAGCAGGCAGAACGGCGATGAGAAGAGCTCTAGCTTCTATCGCTTTTCTCCCTGGCTGTCCTGGGGACAAGGATGAGTCTTCTTCCTGGAGGCTTTTCGCCCTGACCACTGCCTGTAATTGTCAGTCTCGCTTCAGAACCCTCCAGTTGCTTGCTGTCATGATCGTACAGTAGACTCGCCTTGGAAATTCTTTCCCTGTTTTCCCAGGAAGGAGAAGTTAGACAAGGAGATTCCGTGATTCAGGCAGTTCTTAGCAGTAGTGGTCAAGGTAGCCAGAGGGAGGTGGTAGGTGGAAGTGGCTACCAGGTCACTTAAACAGAAAAAGGCATGCCTCGCCTGAGAAACTACTTCAAGGAGACATTTCTGAGATGCTGAAAATACCTTTGAAGATTTCAGTTTATTACCTGCAATGTAGGAAGTTTGCATCTCTTTCTCAATTGTCCATGTAATCCCCTCAAGTCTTCTGTTGCAGCTAAAAATCTGAAAACCACAGCTATCGTTCAGTACCTGGAAAGTCAGCCTATGATCTGAGGTGCTGTAACCAGTATGGTCAGCAGACACATGAAATACGTTGGAAAAAAACCTTAATTGTTCACTTTTCGTATGTCCCGGTAAACTTTGCAGAGGGATTTCTCAGGAATGAAAATTCAGGTGGGTCAAAAATTGAGTGTCTTTGTTGTTTACCCTCAGATACCAGAGTTCTGCGCTCATTTTAGGCACAAGTCAAGGCCCAGTTATTAGACAGGGCTGGATAATAAATCGAAACCCCAAACCTAACATTGCATTAAAATGTCCTCCCTTGCCCAGTGCCGTTAGCCCTGCGCCCCTGAAGAGGGGAAGGGCTGAGGCCTTCACCCGCCCCCTGCTTCCTCCTGCCACCCCTCCCCCGGTCCCCCTGAGGTTCCTCTACCCACTTCCTGTCAGGGCACAAGTAGCAGGGGGGACTTTGCCCTCTGGGCCAGACAGATGGGGAAGGGGATGCCGCCTTGGTCCTTTGGAAGCTTCCCTGCGAGTCCCCCTGCCTGGCGGTCCCCTTCGGCTTGCTGGACATCCCTGTTCTCCGTGGCCGCCTTGTACCCCTGCCCAGACGCGCCGTCCACCTGCGCCTCTCAACTCTGCCTTCTCAGGTCTCTTCTCACCCCAAGCTGCCTGTCCTGTGCTGCCCTCATGTTTTCTCCTGGGCACGCTCGTCTGGGGGTGAGGCCAGTCCCAGCGGGACAGCCCTTGTCTGCCCTGGAGCCCTCCTCACCCCCAGATTTCTGGGGCAGGGGTCAGACCTCAAGCCACAGCCTCCTTCCTGGGCAGACTCAGGCCCTGATTGTGGCATCTCAGAGCTTCCTCAGGGGTCCCCTTGAAACTTCCTTACTAGGTTTTGGATAAAAAGAAACCTGCTCCCCTACCCAGGAAGGAGAGTCGCACAGCACAGCAACTGCTTTCTCCAGAGAAATCTCAATTCCCTCACCCACTTTTTATCCACTTGGTTTCACTGAGATGTGCAAGAGAAGGAAGTCTTTGCCTCTGCGTGTGTGTGTGTGTGTAGGGGGAGGTCGTCTCCTACTCACGTTGGTTTTCAGATTGTTATCAGTAAAGTCTGAGGTATGACTATCATTCTGGCATCGCATTTCATATTTTTCTTAACATTTTAGAAACAAGTATATGATGTTACACTGGAAACAAGAATCTGCTTGCCCACTGCTGGTCGCTCTCTTCAGACAGTAGAGCATCGTGGTTAAAACACTGCTCTGGGGTCGGGTGGCAGGGCTCAAAGCCCCTGCTCTGCCACTTTCTCACTTGGGTCACCTGGCAAGTTACTCCATCTCTGGGTCTGTGTCCTGCCGTGGATAGTAGCCGTACCTGGAAGGTTTACTGGGAGGGGGAAATAAGCCAGGTAGCCCCGTGCCTGGCAGAGTCCGTGCTCAGTAGGGGAGCTCTTACGTGGCTTTCGTCCCAGCGTTCAGCATCTCTCGCCTACGTCACCAAGGAACCTAGCCGCTCCTTAGCTGCTAGCAGCTGTAGCAGGTGTAAGTTTCCTTAGCACCTACCTGCTGCCCAAGGAGTAAGCTTTCTAAATGCATAAATCACCCTCCTCTGCTCAAAACGTCTTCAGATTCAAACCCTGCCCCACTCCACCAACCTGTCTCCTCTCACCACTTGTCATACTCACGGGTAGACCTCTCGGTGGGCCCGGTCCTGCCGCTTTGTCCCTGTACTTGCTGACATGACCTTCTGCCCCTCCTGTCTACACCCCCATAACACACACTGCTAATACCTCTGCCCAGCGCGCTCCTGCTAACTTGTCTTCCCTCTAGACTAACTCCTGATGGTGTCACCATACGTTTACTCTGAATACCCATGACCAGCACAGAACCTGGCACCTCTCAGGTGATTCCTGTTTGCTCAGGAACTGAGTGAGTTGTGTATCTCTGAAGCCCTAGAATACAGTGATCACCTGCCACTAGGCTAGACTTGATTTTTTTTTGTTTTTTTGCTTTAGTTGCAGGGCCACCGTGATCAGAGCCTCTATTACATATTTCCGTTTAAACTTTTTACTCAGGAATATTCCTGGGTGTGTCTCTCATCTTCTGAATGTGCAAATGAAACATCTGGAGAGTGGCTAGGAACATGCTGGATTTCTGAAAAGCGACACCTTTGCAAGTGGCTGTTTCCTTGTTCAGAGAGGCAGTCGCTCCCACCACGGTGGTGATGGTGGTTTCCCGGCCTGAGAGTGGTACCAGCAAGGGGGCTTGGTGCGGCTGTCCTCCCCAGTAGCTGCTTGATCGCAGGAGTTTATGGAGCCCTGAGATACGACTACCCCTCCTCTTCTTCCTCACCACAAAAGCAGGTCATGGCTGTTTTTTATCTGCAAGAAGGGATTACTTGAATCTCACCGATGACCTTTTCTGACATGGAAAACCACACACCTTGAAAGCGTCCGGTCTTCCTTTAACCTTACATCTCTTCTCCAGGCCACGAGTTACGCTGCCCCTACACCCTCACATCTCCCTGAACTTCTCAGGTCCCAGCGAGCTCCCGTTCCTCCGCGTCCTCTCTCTGGATCCTGCAGGAATTCCTTAGATACATGGGTGTTTTGGAGTTTGCAGTGTGGCTTTGCCCTGTAACATTCCTTGAGGATCTCCGATGAATTGTTAAGGGGCACGTTTTCCTGTGCCCCTGTGTCCCAGCTTGGACTTCCTGTGGACATTGTTTCAAAACCCATCGCCAGCTCTCCAGGGCCACCCTCTCTGAGTAGCTCATTTTCTTGAAAATGTCCTATCTTGTCATCCTTTCTCAGGTAGAGAAATGCTTCTCCCCCTCTTGCTCTAGGAGTGTTGCCAGTTTCACCCAGTGGTAGTTTAGGGAGGGTGGGTGAATCAGGGCCCAGGCTCGTAAATCTCCAAAGGGTCCATCTGGCCTGGCTTTGGGTGCACATTCCATTTGCCTGTCTCTCTGTTTCTTATCCAGCAGTTGGAAGGAATGTGCCTGTATATGCCAAAGCAGAAGAGTCCCAGACCTTAGGGGCTTATTAATGCTATTTTTGCATTTCTTTGCTGAGTTGAGAGAGAAGAGACTGAAGCTTGCCAGGTGGCACACAGAGGCTGCTCTGTGCTGGTGGGGAAAACCACAGACACTCCTGAGGTTTATTGGTTTGAAACCCTTCTGGAGTTTTGCTTGCGTTTTCATTTCTGCATGTGTGTAAAAACCTCTTCCAAGAAGAAATAGTGACACTCAGAATATAGTCCTTTATCGCCGAGCCCTGGGGAGGGGCTGCTTAAATTCCAGAGATTGCTGAATGAACGAGGGGTGCTGATGAGGAGATGGAGGATGGAGGGTGGAGTCGTATCCTTACTGAGACTGACCATGTTCATCAGACCGTGGAAGGACGAGATCTTGAAGGGAATGGGACATGGTTTAGTAAGTGGAACGTCATGCGGGAGCCATGACTCTTCAGCGACCAGAGCACCCAGTCGGCTTCGTGGCAGCAGTGGGGCCCCTGGCCGGGTTCAGTGTGCAGCACGCCGGCCACGTGGCTGTCGACTGCTGGACGTGCTGCCCGCTGCTGACTGGCTTCTCACTGCTCTCCTCTCCGCTGCACCGCCTCCGCGTACTCTCCGCTTCCAGCCCCTCGTGGCCTCTGCCTCCTCCTGGCGTTTGCTTACTCGTGGCTCCTCCCTTCTGCCTTTACTCTGAATGCCTTTTAGGTGACTTCCGAGTTCTCAAGGAAGAAGATTGATTGGTACGTCGGTTCCTGCCACCTCCTTTAGACATGATCCTCCAGTGTGGCCACGGGGTTTCTTAGAAGGGGGTCAGGCAGGGCAAGTGCCAAAGCAAAACAGATTCCCCTCCAAAGCCGTTGGGTTAGAAGCCCCTCCAGTGTGCTTCTATAGCATCTGATGTCTTCCTCTTGGTCCAGTGTAGTAGTGATGATAACGGCGATGCTGATAAACTTTGACTGAATTCTCGTTATGTGCCGAAGACTTAGCATAGTGTTTGAATTTAACTTACATTATTTCCTACATCCTCATGATAACCTTATGATGTAGGCTACCATTTCATAGATGTGGAAATTGAGGCTTAGGCAGGTTTGGTAGCTTAACCACGATCACACAGGTAATAGGTAAGGGAACTGAGATTCAACACAAGGTAGTCTGTATTGCGATGTCCCGTCTGTCTGTCTGCCCTACATCTAGCCCTTGTCCAGGCTGCCCTTTTTCTGGATTCCAGGGGAAATTGCAGCTGAGCCAGGTGGCTTGAGTACAGGATGGCTTGTGCCAGGAGGAGGCCGACCCTGGACTGCTCTCTGCCACACCCTAGCGCAGACTTGTCTAAGTAGCTGGAATTTCAGAGTCTCCCTTGTATGGTGACAGATACACATCAGTACATTTTTTGTTTGTTGGCTTTCTAAACTTTTGTTATAATGATATTGCCTCAGCCGTGTTCCATTAACGCGTCTTAGTTCTTCTTAGACACATCTTGGTCTGCTTGCTAAGTTCTGAGAGATACTGTCTAGTACCTAGGGGTTAATGGAAATCTCCTATTTTCCTTGGCAGTCATGTCTTAAAGGCTCCAGACTGATACGCCAAAAGCTAGTTGTCTAACAGCCAATTTGTGGAATGGCTAATTTGCTGAAAATATTTGTTTTAACTTTTTAAATTGACTGCTCTTCATTTTGTCTTTATAGCAGCACTTGGTTACAGTCAATTTGGTTTTGCCTCTGCTGCAGCAACAGCTGTAGACTTGGAGGAGATGAGTGAGGGTCACAAGAGTACAGGTACAGGTGTATACAGTATGAACATGAAGAATTCTTATGGGTGTTCACTTATACTAGTTTTTCTTAATGTAATCTTGATGTATTAACAAAGGATATGTATATGAGAAATCCTCCTTATATTCTTGACTCTATAGTATTCGAATATATTCTTCTTGTGCCCTGCAATCTTGGTCTCCGGCTCTCTCTCTTATTCTGACTCATTCCTTTTCTGTCTTTGCTGCTCCTGTTCAGAATTCCACCTTCACGTCAACCATAACAAATGGCTAAAGGAATAAGTCCATGTGGACAACTGTTCCGTTCCTCATCCATTTATCCTTGTTCCGGTTAGATTCAGCTTCATAGGATGCTATTTTCTGACCTTACACACAAAGGCCAGTACCCTTGACATCTTTAACTCCCAGGGCGTTGCTGCAGGATCCAGGCAGGAGGACTTATTACTGGGGTGCAAATTCAGGCTCTGTGTGTGCTCTTCTCACATCAGCAGCAGCTCTGGGTACAAAGGAGAGTAGCCAGATAACGTTTTGTATTGGTTTATTTTTTCAATAAGTTTGAGTTCTAAAAAGTTGTTATTTAAACCCAAGGACTGACCATTCAAGTCAACGTGGAGAACTGGAGCTGAAATCATGTACGTATTGTCGGTGACATAGACAAAACCTAAAAGTTCCTTCCAGAACTGATTGTTTCATTAATGATGCTGAATTGATAGTGAGTCAACGTGAAGGAGATTATTTACACTGGCTCAGTTGCTGTGTTGACTGGAAATATCAGCCATCTGAGCAAAGGTATCATTAAATCCAACACTTCCCTCTATACTCCCCACTCCACCCCGTCTGCTTCCCACCCCCGACCCAATACTTTTTTTCCAGTGTAGACTGTGAGCTTTAGTTTTGGTCGTGTGTGTGCTCACACGCACATACATGCAACACTAAAGCACAGTTTATTTGAAGCTGTCATGTTGTGTGGGACTCCTCAGGTGCAAATTCAGATCCAGATACAACCACTTTATGCGATCGAGGGGTCTAAGGATCCTGAGTGACTCGCAGAACTCATGGTCAGGCCAGAGATTATAATACTGTCAGGATTTTCTTTCCCTACCCTTGTTCTTTGTTTCTCGCTACAGACTGCCTTTCTCCACAAGGTGAAAAACACACTGCACGTGGCTGCAGAGTTGGGCCTTTTACAGCTTCAGCCACTAGAGACAGATGCTTATTCCAAATCCTGGTGTCTGAGGCAGGGAATTTCAGGCTTTCCGACTCCTACCGGGGCGGTGGGGTCATGTGAGAACTGACAGCTCTGGGGGGCTCATGGAGTGGGTTGGGGGAGAAGGAATCCTTACGAGAAGAGGGAGGTGCTCTTCCCCGAAGGAGAGGGTGGTGCCCACGGGTGCCCAGCAGACAAGGTGTCTGCTGCTGGCGTGCTTGCACATTCCTGAGGGTTTACCACGAATCTGAATGTCTATTTTAAATCACTTGGCAGACTTAACTGTAATCTTGGATTTTTTTTTTCTTCCGGCTTCTTGTCAACTACAAGCTTTAATTATAATTATTCTTCAGCTGGCATGTCCTAGCGCTTCTTACTCATTTGTCAAATTGAGCTTAACACAGTTAAAACGTCCAGTGAAAGACTGCATCTTTGAGACAACAGAAGGCTGAACTGTCAACTTCCTGTCATTTTTGTCCCCAGTCATTGTTGCCAGGATTATGTTCAGCTCCTCTCTGGTTTCTCTGTGTAGTTAGAAACAGTAAGACTACTCTTCAGTGAGTATTTGGAGACGTTGCACAGGTGAAAGAGTAAGTCTTTTTTCCATCCCCATCCAGGTTAGCCATCCTAATCCTCAGGAAAAGAAAACTGGGCCTTGACTGCCGTCCTTTGTGTTTTAAGATTCGAGTTAGTTTCCGACTGATAACTACCTGGAATCCATTAAAAATAAAGTTTTTGGTTGTCTTTTCTGTCCTCTGCAGAATATTATTTCCTACAAGCTCTCAGTATCTGTCTCCAGCCCTGTCTTTTGCCAGAATGTGGGATTAAATGAGTAGAATCTGCAGTCCAGCTCAGCCCCCAGATGATTGTCGTTTCCATGGAAGCAGTTGAAGGCCTCTCAATTAAAACTGCCCCTGCAGGCTGGGGAGGCTAAAAGTATGAAAATGAGTTTGAGAAGCCGAATTCTCATCCTCCAAATTAAACCCAGAGAGGACAGTGCTCCAGGAATCCACTGACAGTTGGGACCATACTTTTTTTGCCTTTTGGGGAGGGAGGGTCTTGGTATTTCAGGCACAGGTGTGTGTCGGTTTGCTTGCTTTGCTAAATTCCTCAGATAACTGTCCTGTTATCCATGGAGCTCTTTGTGTACAGCCATGGATCATGGAAGAGTGTTTGGGAACAATCTGATTTTTGTTCAGACTTTGGTGTGAATCACAAATAAAAAGGCCATTAAAAATGGATGAAATCATAGAATGGTCTTAAAACTGGAAGGAACCTAAAGGACAGTAAGTGCCAAATTCCTCTCCACTTTGAGAATCCCTCCTGGAGCACTGCTGAGGGAGGTTTAGTGCTTCGGCTCCCGCCAGGGGAAGCCCATGTTTCTCAGGCCGCCTTCTCTGCCCCATTGCTGGAGACCTGCTGGTATTAGAAAGGCCTCTTTATGCTGGAACTGACATCTCCTTCTGTCCCTTCCAGCTCTGCTGCCTCTTTTTGGTGCCAAGTAAATTGAGTCTACTTCTTCTTCCATAATTATGTTGACTTTTTTAAGTTTAAGAATGTTATCACATACCCTCAAAGTCCTCTCCTCCCCTGGCCGAGCAGGTCCAAAACATTAAGACCTTAAATATTACCACCTATGTTTAAAGGCATTCTGAGGGGAGAAGTTGATTTCCTTCCAATTCTGGACCCTCACCACTGTCGTGTAGATTTTGTTTGACTTCTGGCAATTTTTTTTTTTTGTCTCAGCATCATTTGGGTAGGTGGAGAATTGGTTACAGTATTTCTGGGTTTTCCTTTTTCCCCCTGGAGTATTCATAGTTCAGAGCTTGGAAATCTAAGAAACACAAGGTTGGATCAAACCATTGATCTGTGCAGTTTCACGAAGGGTGTGTTTGCCTCGTATGATGTCACCCCAGACATTAGTGAATACACCCTACATTCCTAAGTGTTTAATAATCTCTCAGCCCTTTATCTCTGACTTTATTTAACTCCGGCCTTTTCCATAAGGTTAAAGTTGTGCATTTTAGGAGTCCTTTGCGCCTCATACGTGTTCTATTATTAGTATCCTATTATTGTCTTTAAAGTGATTCCTGCCCACCCTGCGCCCGCCCCCGCAAAAAACGCCCCCTAAAACCTTAAAATGGGTTAAAACATAGAAACCCTAAACTCAGGTGTTGATTAGTGCTGACTGAAAAGTGCTGGGAAGCAAGTACATAGCTTCCACTTGGTAGAGAAAGATTATTGAAGTAGACATTCTGTTCTGATTCTAAAAAATCAATAGCTGTGTGACCTTCAGCAAATCACCAAACTTCTCTGGGTTCCATTTTCCTCAAGGATAAAATGAGATGAGTATTCCTGTTTTTCCAGGTTGTTGGGAATGCTTTGAAAACAAATTGTTTAATATTAAGACTTTACAGCAAACTATACCGTGGTACTCTGGGGGTATTTTGAGAGCTCAAAACAAATTTAATAAGATAAGAAAATAAAATACTGACGATACCGGGTATTTAAGACTCACATACTTCCACAGTTTCAAAATAGCAGTAGCTGGCCTCTGTAAGAATGAATAGTAAATATATACCTTCCATCGTAGAGGAAAAAAATCTCATAAAATTTCTAACTTAGGTTCTGGGTGGTATTTGATGTGGTATCACACTTAAGGGAGAAAAAATTTCAGTAAAGAAATGGCATTGTTTGTGGAGAAATGAAATTACTCTGGGTTCTTTTGGCAGGAGAACAAACGGGTTTCAAGCCAGGGAGTAACCTTTGATTTATAAGTCATTTAAATGAGGCTAAGGAAATACCCTAATAACTCAATGTGGGACAGCCATCAGCACAAACCACCCAAGCGGGCTTTGGGAATTTGAGCCTGGTAGGGTCTCCCAGGGAGCTCAAGGGTGGACCTGAGGTGAGTTTTTCCCTGGAAAACGTTTAGGGGCTTGTGGCTGGGACAGCCTGCTCTGTTAGCTTTAAGATTCCAGCTCTGCCCGATTTCCTGAGAAGCGCCAGTGGTTTGAAGCTGGCCCTTGTCTGGCATCTGCATGCCCGGGGGATGTGAGGACGGCACCTCTTGGGCGTTGAGAGGTGTCTTTCTTACACGTCTGATTTTCACTCAGACCACTTATACTTGGAGACATAGAAAGCAAAGTAACACCCACGTCTTCTCCATACAGGGTCTGCTGACGGTTTCTAGGGGTCATGTCTTTGCTTTATGTAGTTTTACCAAAAATATGAACCCATCTAGACCTTGGAAAGTAGTTTTTCTTTTCTTTTGTTTTATCTATCTACCTATCTATCTATCTATCTATGTATCTTTCTATCTTGCGGTGTTTCTTGATGTGACGTGACAGTCAGATACCTCTCAAGCTTTTCTTGGGGTGGGGTGGGGAAAGACAGTGGCAATCATCTGTTCATGATGGAAAACTGACCCCGCCTCCTGGCACCCTGTTGTGTGTTCTTTTCCGCTTCCAGGGAGTTCTGTCCAACATCTCTTCCATCACCGATCTTGGCGGCTTTGACCCAGTTTGGCTCTTCCTCGTGGTAGGAGGAGTGATGTTCATTCTGGGATTTGCTGGGTGCATTGGAGCTCTACGGGAAAACACTTTCCTTCTCAAGTTTGTAAGTACCGCACTCTGCTCTCAGGTTGAGAGCCAAACTCTCATCTCACATCAAAAGGACACCCTGCCTACCAGCAAGAGTGAGCCGTACCGAAGGCACTGGCAAGAATGTGGCCTGGGTAATGCTTTTCTTTTAGGAGGGCTCTCTAGATACCCACCTTCCATCCTCCTCTGCCCCTACCTCCTTAATAATATCAGCAGCGGCCCCTCCCCATGCCATCCATGGAGGTTTTGTACATGGATATCATGAGTTTGCATTCCAATCCCTAAAATCGCTTTAGGACTAAGGTAGGTCTATCTAGGTACCTAGTTTTCTTCTTTTTAATGATTTTTTGCCCCCTCTTTTAAGCACATAGTCAATAGAAAGCTGTTTAGGTAGTTGGTTTAGAGAAACCAGACCTAAGCACAGTGTCTCTGACACGTCCAGATTAAGTCTGTTAAGCAGTAGGTTCTGGTGAATAAAGAGAAACAGTAAATGCATATCTCCTGTGTTCTCTGCCAGCGCAAAGGCCTCCTTTGTGTGACCAGCATAATTTTTAGATCCCTTGCGGGGCATTTGGTGTGATCATTGTTAGCATGAATATTTTTGGAGGAGGAGTTTAACCAGGGATTAGATAAGTATTAAAAGTCAAGAATGGAAAGTAAAAGCCTTTTCCTTTGGAGATTCCTTCCTCAGGAGATCAAAATGGCATGTGTTTACCTGTGCGTGTTTGAAATCAGTTTGGTAGGTGTAGCCAGTGGTCAGCTTCAGCTGAGTGTGCCTGTCTGTCTCGAGCCTGGCATTCTGGTGAGCGTCTATCTCACAGCCAGTGTACGACAGCCTCCGCTCCCCTCTCCAAGAACAGAAAAATGATTTTTCAAAACCCCACCATCCTGTGGTGAGGGAAGATGGTGGGACTTTGGAAGAACAGCCTTAGCGTTATATCCCCTGTTCCTAGGGTCATTCTCTACCTCGGCTGACACATCATCATCTAACGACATTTTCATTTAAAACAAGAGCATTGACCAGAGCTAGTCCCAACGGCCATGCCCTATGTGATTCCCTTCCCCCGCACTTCTGCCACATCTCCTCCGACATCTTATCTTGAGTTGCCCTAAGAAGAGCAGACTTGCTGTCCCCTCGCTGTCCCCCTGGGCGAGCTCATTTTGCATTTGGGCGGCTCTGCCTCAGACAAGATTCTGGAGGCTGTTCTGAAAGTTCATATGACTCATGCTAACAGGGAAAACCAAGGGATGCTTGGTCCTGTGTCCAATTTAATCAGCAGTTGGTTCTCTGTTCTTTATGCATAGGTCTGTGTTGGGAATAGTTTTCCAAGACTCTATTTGTCTTACACACACACACACACACACACACACACACACACACACACATTTACACCCCCAATTACTTCATTCCTCACCTAGTCTTGACCTCTGGAGCCCTCAGGAGAGCTTTGTCCCTGATTGTGACCTACCAACCTGCCAGTCTTCTTGGTGTGAGATACTTCTAAATGCTTGAGCTCACCTCACTCAGCTTTTCTGTAGCCTCATTGGGCCACAGATCATACTTACTACTGGCCACTATTTTATCAGTGTTAGTCTCCTTGCTCCCCTTTAATGTGACTTACTTGCATATAGTTTAGTTTATAAGGGTAGCCTGTTTAATATAGTTGATGATTTTTGTAGTTGAAGATACCAGAGTTAACTGAACAGGCAGAAATACATACATTTCTCTAGATTGGCATCTTAATTTATAAAGTCCCACATTGGAAATGAAGAGAACTGTGTTGTTTCTTGGTTTTTTTAAGTGTTGGAGAATATTTTAAATGCCCTCTCTCTCCATTTAGTACAAACAATCAAAACTGGCCTAGAATATGCTTTGAGCAGGAGCTATGAAAGAAGTAGGAAGTAAATGTCAACATGGCTCCAAACAGCTTCAACCATCTGATGTCATAAGGCTAAGAGAACTGCTGAGGGGAAAATCCAGGAGCTGAGAAAATGGAGCTTCCTGACTGACTGAGGCCCTTGGATGAAGCCTGTGAGTCAGTCTCTGCACCTTTAGAAATGGGGGAAATTAGCTCATAGGACCCGAAGGATGCTGATTTCTGCCAAATATTTGATAAGAATTTAATTTAGACTCAATTTCTGATACATACATTATGTAACATTATGAGAAAACTTACCAGGGTGACTGGGCCTCACCTTGATAGAGGTGAGAACAAAAATCTAATTAAAACCTTTGCATGACCTCTGTTTTGCTATTTTACGCGTGCGCGCCTGTGAACTAGCTATGATTCTCTCATTTCTGTAGTGTGATAACTGTCGTATTTACATGTGTAGAGTGGTACCTGATAAAGGAGGGAGTCGTTTTATGTGGTGGGGTAGGCATTGTGTGAAAGTGATAGGATTTTTTTTCTTTCCTTTTTTCTAGATTGAGGAAAGCTCACTTTGAAATTATGGGTACTGCTGATGATTGTTAAGAACTGTTTAGATTCTATTTCTAAAGTGAACTCATCAAGGACAGATGACCAGGAGCTCTATGGAACCTGAGGGGCTGAGCTGGAGCGTCTAGAATTGGGACCTAGACCTTGGGGTCCTAGACTTTGGCAGGCACTTCTTTCTTCCTTCCACCCCTCCCCTCATGCCCATCCTCCCAGAATGGCACTTGGCACCCTGGATAAACACTGCCAGATATACTGACATCTAATGTGGAAAGAGCTGACCCCACGGTCCTTTCCTACCCTCACATAAGACTGTGGGCTCTTTGGAGGCAGAGCTGTGGTCCTACTTATCCTTGCTTCTGCAAAGCCCACCTAGGCCCGAGCCTGATCTCTTGTGGGCCACTCAGTAGGTGTTTGCTGAGTGAATAAACCTTTTTTGTCTTTTATTTTCATAAGTAGCTGTAACTTCCTTTGCACCCGTCGCCAATACATTTTCCTCTTGGTTGGCTGCTTGCTGTCTGCTCGCTGAACATAGGCACAGCAGACAGTAGCCCCTGTACCTCCTCAGCCTCTCCCTGTGTGGCAGGAGCCCTCAGGAGCTCGGCTGAGCAGGTGGCCCCAGTGCCACCCTTTCTGCCCTTGCCCACAGGAGTTTGCCCGCAGTTTACCCTCTGGTCCTTCACACCCTCATTTCTCGTAAATGGCTTGAGCAAAATAGTTTGAAAAGGGTGAGAACATGGGGGTGGGAGGAAGTGGAAAGAACCATGGGCGTGAGCGGGACGTTGATATGACTAAGATGAGACACTTCTGGGTCTTCTAGATGAAAGGGAAATTTCTCCAGATTTATGGGCAATTACCTCGTAACCCATGGTCTCCTGCCTTCCTTTTAAATTCTTGTTGTCTGCATCAACCGGAAGTCTTCCTCTGGCTGCGTGTTGATGCTATTTAAAATATTCTGAGCCTGGTGCTTCACAAAGGAAAGCGGGCACAGCTTGCTGTCCCAAGAAAGCCCTCAACCCAGTGGTTTCATTTTGTTTTCATCATGGGAAATTACTTTCGTGTCACAGCTGCCCCCTCCTCCCCACCCAGTTCCTTTTTGACCTCTTCACCTAAAATGAACCCATCTGCTGCTTTACCCCGTGTAGCAGGTGCAAAGGGGAAGTAACACAGTATCTGAATCCGGAAAAGGAATATATTGCATACAGAATCAAGGCCACAGTAACAAATGACAGGCGATCTTAAAATACTGGGCTAATTTATCTTTCAACGTTACAAAAGCTTACTAGAGGTAGGAGCAGGTCGTTGTTCAAGCGTCTGACAAATGCATTAATCAGGAGAAATTCATTAGGCCTTAATGTGGGTCTAATGAGGAATTCCTATTTTCCATGTCTGCTTATGGGCTTTGTTGGTTAATTACCAAATGGAACACCAGAGCCCCTAAAATGTGATTATGAAGTGATTTTAAAAAATCCTTTCTTGGAGTGTAATATTCTATTAATGAATCTTAAGAAACTGAAGGTTATCTGCTTTGGACATGGGTAACAACCCACTGGTATTATAAACCTTTTTAGAAGGAAGCATTTGACTATATAGGATCAAAATAGCCCTTACAACTGTTCTCTGTATATGTGTCTTTTGTTTTAGTTTTCTGTATTCCTGGGAATTATTTTCTTCCTGGAGCTCACTGCCGGAGTTTTGGCATTTGTTTTCAAAGACTGGATCAAAGACCAGCTGTATTTCTTTATAAACAACAACATCAGAGCGTACAGGGATGACATTGATTTGCAAAACCTCATAGACTTCACCCAGGAATATGTAAGTTTAAATTTGGTTTATTTTCAAGTTGAAAGCCTTCTTGGAAGGATGATCCCAATGAAAACTCCTCCTGGCTTCTGCATCTGCCAGCTGGAACCTACCTCTGACTTTTCTGCATGGGTTTTTGTCTGTTTGCTTGTGTATTTATTATTTTCTGACTTGTTCTAGGGCATACACGATATGTACCCTAATGGGAAATGTCTTATTTTCACTTACCTCAATTTCTGCTAAGAACAAGGAAGAACACTCTTAGGCAAAGAGGTTAGAGTCAAAGGTGCCCATTCCTATCGACATTTGAAGACTATTGTTTTGCTATAGGTTTAACCCTGTTCTTTGGTGTTAGATGTGGGTTCTTTCCTATTCTTGGCCCCTTTTTTGATCACTCTCTGCACTTCATAGCTCATAATAATATACTCAGTCAATAGAATGTTTTCCACAAAGTTCCTAGAATTGTGCCTATCCAAATATTATTATAGCACCTGCAGCTAAAACTGAAAGTCAAGCCTTGGTAGCTCCTCACAAGTGAAGAACCTGTGGAGGAGAGCCACCCGACTCAGGTTTCTCAGCATTTACTACGTGACAGCCTCTGCGATGCAGACGAAGGAGCGAATGCCCTGTTGCACTCACAGCGCAGAATGGTATAAACAAGGGTTCGGAAGACACAGCTAGTGCCAGAATCTGATTAGCGAAGTGACCTTGGGCTAGTAGGACCTTGAGCTATTTCCTCAAGAGTAAAATGGGAATAATAGTAGCAACTACCTAGCTCATGGGGATAACATGACACTCTCATAAGATGTACACGGTTTTACATCAGGCTTCAGGTGTTATTGTCCTACGAACTGCCAGGCCTTTAGTTGCACGCACTGAGAAACTGGATGAGGCGAGCAGACCTGGAGAGCCGTGTCCGTGACGTTCACGTATATGGCAGAACTGGAGGGCAGACAGAAACTCAGCGGACCAGTGGCTGTCTCTTGGTCGGACAGTTTTCCAGAGTGAGCTGGGGTCCCTTTGATAAAGGGAGGAGAGGGCTGCGTCGGCGCTCGCCGTGAGGGAGGCCCCCCGCCCTCCTTAGGTGCTCGGAAGTGAGCTGAATCGTGTCGCTTTTGTTCGGTGGCAGCGACGACTGTCCTGGAGCCCGCTGTCCCTCAGGTGTGAAACTAAGCCCTGTTTCATCTCCTCAGCAGGCTTCACTGTCTTGCTGGGTCATAATGGATGCAAGCTCACACCTTGCCAGGTAGTATTGCTGACTAGTTTGCGTGACAGATCTGATGGAGCATTGTAGGCAAAGTGGAGATGCACAACCCAAGCCCTCGGAGGACCCGATGAGTCAGAAGAACAGGCGGATACACGTTCTCTTGAGAGGCTGTGTCTGCTTTATACAGAGATTCTGTTATTTCATGTGATTTCACTTTTCTCTCGTGGCCTTTAATACTTTGAAGTAGCTATTGGTCTTGAAACTCTTAAAATGGTCAAGGCTTGATGTTTACTTAACTTGGAGGAGCAGGGCTAGTCCAGCGTGGGGAGTGTCAAAGGGGCTTATGATGGAGCTGCCCTTGAATCAGGCCTCGTTTAAGACCCACTGAATTTAACAGCTCGTTTGATTGTATTTTAATTAGATGATTGAATTTTTTTTAGGTTGAAAATGTAAATGCATGCTCTTGTTTATAAAAATTCAGAGCAGAAACAGATATAGAATGAAAAGTAAGCCTCTAAAACTTGGGGGAAGGTAATGAGTATTTTCGCTATCTTGCTTGTGGTGATGGTTTTACGATGTATAAGTGTGTCAAAACTTATAAAATTGTATACTTTAAATATGTGCAGTTTATTGTATGTCAATTACACCTCAATAAAATGGATTTGTAAAAAAACCGTTCAGGTGGAGAGATGGAAATTTTAAAAAAAGTAAGCCTCTAGATCTCCTACCCACAACCCCAGTTGCCTCCTTCAGACACTACCACTGTTTTCTGTCTTGCTTATCCTTCTAGAATGCTCCTACACGTACTCAAGCCAAACAGATCTTGCTCTGACTGGGCCCTGCTGTACAACTCCTGCTCTGCCCGTCTTCCACCTAACACCACGGGTCTCATCAGTTGTTTTTTAAGTCTCACGCCAACACATCCTTACAAACCTTCAGCCTTACCTTGGAAGCTTTTACAGGGGCCCTTTAGGTTCAGTTGGTTTAAAAATAAATTCTGAGATAGAGAGAAGGTTAGAGCTGGCGGAACCTGGGTGTGGGTCGTCCTGGCGGGTGCGAGTGCAGGCACCTGGTCGCCTCCAAGTCGAGATGTTCTAATTCTCTCCTGTTTGCTCTAGTGGCAGTGCTGTGGGGCTTTTGGAGCTGATGATTGGAACCTAAATATTTACTTCAATTGCACAGATTCCAATGCAAGTCGAGAGCGATGCGGCGTGCCCTTCTCCTGCTGCACTAAAGACCCCGCGGTAAGTGACTGCCAGCAAGCCGTGGGCCCGCTCCGCGCATCACACCGAGAGCGTGTGTGGGATGAGCAGAGTGGTGTTTTCTGGAAACCGCTTCTTACCCGCTTATTCCTAACTGTAGCCCCTGTTAGGGGGGTTAGTGCTCAGATCTTCCCAGCAGGAGTAATCATGCCTGACATTAATTTAGCGGTACATGCTGGTTCCTATTCTGAGCCTTTTTGTGTGTTGGCTTAAGTTTGGAACATCCCTACTGGCAGATACCACCATTATCTTCCCTTTTCAGGTGAAATCAAGGCCCGTGGAGTTTAAGTAACTTTCCCAAGCTCACATTGCTGGCAAGTGATGGAGCTGAGCTTAGACTCAGGCAAGCTGCCTGTATTGCCTGTGATTCCTTCCTTGCGAGAAGGATGGGCTTGTGTGGAAGCTCTCTGCATTGCTTGGGGTTAGTAACCCTTTTCTTGCTGACTTAGCTCCGAAGGAATACTAGGAATAGCAGAAGAGTTTGAGACAAGATAGGACGAGACCACTTGCAGGAAGACTGCAGCTGCCCAGACTCTCGGCCAGAATGACCACAGTCATTCTTTTTTTTAAAAAAACAAAAACAAAAACATAAAACCTGTTCACAAGCCACCCTCTTCACCACAGGTTTGATTGTATTTTGAGTCAAATCATGTGCCTGGTATATAGAACAGCTTAAAATGCAGCACCCCTGCTGTAAGTTAAAAGCCAGAATTGAGGGTTAGAACAATAAATGTGAGGGAGAAGGTGCCCCTGGCCCTTCCGCCCTCTTCAGCCTCTCTCTGGCTGGTCAGTCCCCAGGTGTCCTCTCCCAGACCTGCCCTTCCCCACAAGGAGCAGAGCCGAGTGGGCGCTGATGAGTTCATGGCCGATTTTCCCCTGCAAGGTAGGGGGGGTGCGGGGCTCTTTAAAAGGGGGCGTGGTTCGTCTGTAAAGATGCTGAATCATTATGCTGTACCCCTGAAGCTAATATAATATTGCAAATCTACTACACTTCGATTTTAAAAATGAAAAAAAAAAAAAAGAGAGAGAAGAGGGGACAGTGGTCTGGGTCTGAGGTAGCAAAGCACAGCTTCTCGTAGGCTGCCCACCAGAGGTGGTCTGAAGGAGACAGAGTCGGCGAGGACTGTCCTGCCCCGCTCTGAGCCCTCAGCGGCAGCGCCAGCCTTTCCCATTAGCTCACTTCTCCTTTCCTCTGAGGAGGCTGGGAGGCAAGCGAGCGCCCAGCACAGAGCCCAGGGCGCCCACCCAGGCAGTAGGTGCAAGCCCTGCTCTCTCGTCTCCAGCCCCTGCCCTGAGTTACCATTCCATCAGAAGAATTCTGAAGATTCTCAGGTGCTGTGCCCCCCTCTCAACGACAGATCCTCTGGGTAGAGATATCTCATTCCATAAACGCTAAGCTGATAAAATCCACCCCATACCCTCCAGAGGGGAAACATAAACAAACCTAAAGCAGCGGAACCCACGTTTCTGATCAGGCCTGTAAGATTTCAGGGCATCTGTCCATGTGCTGTGTGGTCAGGGTATCATTTTTAATTATCAAAATAATTCATTCTCATTGAAAAATCATTTAAATCCCATACAAGTATATAGATTCAAAAGTAGAATTCCCCCCAAAAGATCATAAATGAAGATAGTCATTATGAAAGTAACTATAAGAAACCTTTAACTGTGGTTTTCACCTGTCTCCAGTCTCCTAAACCCATAAGCTTCTTGAGATTATCAACTTTGAATCTAGAGCCTTCCACATAATGGAATTACTAGTCTTTCTGATATTTCCTGAGTCTCAGTTTTCCTCATTTGGAAAGGAAGGGATATTTAATACCTACTTCTAAGGATTGTTATAATAATTCCATGGAATTACGTGTAAAGGTGTTTAACATGGAGCCTGGGACGTCTGTGTGCCCAATAAACATTTTCTGACCAGCACTTAACAGGGGTCTTCTGCTGACCCCCAGGTGGGCTTTCTCTCTGACAAGAGTGAATTTCACTCTTTTGTTTCTTTTCTCCCCCAGGAAGATGTCATCAACACTCAGTGTGGCTATGATGCCAGGCAAAAACCAGTAAGTGGAAACTCATCTTGTCGCTTAGCACGAAGGGTGTTGGAGGAGCTTTTGAACTTGCTTAGTGATGCTGTGCTCTCCTCTTCCCTCTGAAGGAAGTCGATCAGCAGATTGTAATCTACACGAAAGGCTGTGTGCCCCAGTTTGAGAAGTGGTTGCAGGACAACTTAACCATTGTGGCTGGTATTTTCATAGGCATTGCATTGCTCCAGGTAAGATGGATGTCTCAGGGAAGTGATGCCCTGGGAGAGCCCTCACCAGGACAGGAGCTTTGCTTATTCACCATCATTTCACAGTTTTTAAGACACATTGGAGGGCTGGGGAACAGACCTCAACTATATTTGGTTTGTATTTTATTAAAGCTCTGATTTTAGATGCTACTGTCCTGAAAGACTTTAGGAAACCTTTTTTTTTTTTTTCCTTTTCAAGAAAGAGAAATTGACTGGGTCAGTATTTGCCTGCTGGCATTCCAACATTGCCATGGGCTCAGTAATGCGGCATTGTGACAACTGGTCAGACAGGAATGGTCAGATGTAGAGCCTTGCCCAGTGGCAAGGCTAAGGCTTTTTGGAGTTTCACAGCTACGCTCTGCTCCTTTCTCTCTCTGGGCCACCTTGCCAAAATGCTAGTGAGGGAAGGGAGCACCTACTTTTCCTCCTGGGAAGTCCCAAGAGCTAGGCTTTGCGTCTTATGGTGATGTGATACCTTTAACTTAGAGGGTCACAAATGAGGCGCCATGGTTGAAAGAAATTAAAGAAGACCTAAATAAATGGAAAGCCATTTCGCATTCACGGATTGGAAGACTTAATATTGTTAAGGTGACAGTACTCCCGAAATTGATCTACAGATTCAGTGCAACCCCTACCAAAATTACAACTGCCTTTTTTGCAAAAATGGACAAGCTGATCCTACAATTCATATGGAAATTCAAGGGACCCAGAAGAGCAAAACAAACTTTAAAAAGCACAAAGTTGGAGAATCCACACTTCCCAGTTCAAAACTTACTACAAAGCTACCGTAATCAAGATAGAGTGTACTGGCGTAAGGTTGGACCTACAGATTAGTGGAATGGAATTGAAAGTTCAAAAGAGCCTCTATATCTATGGTCAGCTGATATTTTGACCAGGAAACCAAGACCATTCAATGGAGAAAGAATAGTCTTTTCAACAAACAGTGCTGGACCAACTGGATATCTATATGCAAAAGATCGTATTTGGACCCGTAACTCACATCACATATAAAAATCAACTCAAAATTCCCTAGCGGTCCAGTGATTAGGACTCTGCACTTCCACTGCAGGGGGCCTGGGTTTGGTCCCTGGTCGGGGGCGGCTAAGATCCTGCTAGCCACATGGTTTGGCCAAAAAATAAAAATAAAAATTAACTCAAAACAGATCAAAGACCTAAATGTAAAAGGTAAAGCTATAAAAGTTTTAGAAGAAAGTATAGGTGTAAATCTTTGTGACCTTGAATTAGGCAGTGTTTTCTTAGATATGATACCAAAAGCACAAGCAACCAAAGGAAGAGTGGATAAATTGGGCTTCTTCAAAATTAAAAACTTCTGTGCTGAAAATGATACTATCAAGAAAGTGAAAAGACAACCCACAAAATGGGAGGAAATATTTGCATATCCGTGCATCTGTTAAGGATCCTGTAAATAGAGCATATGAAGAACAACTCAACAACCCGCCCAATTTAAAGGCGGGCAAAGGATTTGAATAGACATTTCTCCAAAGAAAATACACATTAGCTATTTGTAATGACATCGTTCATTGTGAAGGAAATTCAAATCAAAACCACAATGACATACCACTTCAAACATATCAAGATGGCTATGATAAAAAAGACAAACCAATAACAAGAGCTGGTTAGGATGTGGAGAAATTGGAACCCTCATACATTGCTGAAGGGAATGAAAATGATGCAGTCTCTTTGGAAAACAATTTGTCAGTTCATGAGAAAATTAAACAGTTACCATATGACCCAGCAATTCTACTCCTAGGTATGTGCCCAAAAGTACTGAAAACATGTTTACCCAAAAAGTTGTACACAGATGCTCAGAGCAGCATTATTTGCAATAGCCAAAAAGTGAAAACCATCTAATGTCCATCATCTGATGAATGGATAAACAAAATGTGGTGTATCCATATAATGGAATATTATTCAGCCATCAGAAAGATTGAACTACTGTTGCAACATGGATGAACCTTGAAAACATTTTGCTGCATGAAAGCAGACCAACACAAAAGGCCATATATTATATGATTCTATTTATATTAAATGTCCAGAATAGGCCAATCCATAGTGATAGAATGTGGCTTAGTGGTTGCCAGGCCTGTCAGGATGGGGGTGGGGTGGGGAAGACAGCTCATGGGTACAGAGTTTCTTTTTGGGATAACAAAAATGTTCTGGATTTAGATAGCGGTGATAGTTGCACATCCTCACGAATATACCGAAAATCACTATAAATTATACACTTTAAAAGGATGAAATTTGTGGGATGTGAATTCTATCTCAATTTTAGAAAATCAAAGATTTTTAAAAAATGGAATTCAGTAGCCAAAGAAAAGCCTAACCTAAAGTGAAAAGTTCTACTGTTTGACTGTCTTTTCCTTCCTTGCTCAGATTTTTGGGATCTGCCTGGCCCAGAACCTGGTGAGTGATATTGAAGCTGTCAGGGCTAGCTGGTAGAGCGCCTGCAACAGTTGCCTCCAGACACTGGACAGACCCCGCCTTCCTGACCCTCCATGCGCCCAACTGATACCCATGCTGCACGGACCCTAATCACAGAGGCATCCTGCGATCCCACCTGATGGAGCTGCCATCAGAACTTAGTTTCTGGGGGGTAGAACTGGGAAATGCTGCTCACTGACAGAATTAAAAAAAAAAAAAATTAACCAGTATGAAAGTCGTTGCGCCGTGAATCTCTATTGTAGACATGAATTTCTGGGTGGTTGGATACTTATCAAATGAGAAAAGAAGGGAGGCTGGGGGACCCAGATGTACTGAATTTGTGGAAGAGCCTTGTTCTCTGCTTCGGTAATTGGGGGGCTGCCTTCTGTGCCATGGCCTGAGGAAGTGCGTCTTTTCTAAAACCCAGCCCCTTACCTGGGAGGGCTGTGGTTTCTCGGCATCCCTTCACTGTACGTTTCAAGGAACTGCTACAACCATGGTCCCAAGAAGAAAACAGCTTGCCTTTGGGTTCAGATTTTGTGACCGCATTCAACAAGGAACTTGGGTGGGCACGTCTGGTCTCTCCTGGAGTTTCTCCTCATAAGAGAAGTTGTATATTCCTTGTGTGCTGAGCAGGGGCTTTGGAATACTTCATGATGCTGAATTTTAGCAGGACAGATCTCTTTTCTAAGTAGGCCTGAGCTTTATTTATCAATGAAATCCAAGGAGAAAATGAGGTTAATGAAGAAGTAGTAAATACTGCAACCTACCAAATTAGTCGTTGGATTCTTTGGAAACTCTGGAATACTATGGGTTTCGTTTTGTTGTGGGTGTTTTTTTGTTTTTGTTTTTTTCTTCTTCCAAAAGTGAAAGCTATGATACAGTTTCTTAAATTTTAAAGATTTTTTTTTACTCAGCTCGAATATTAATTTTTTATATGATCTCCCTGCATGACCTGTGAATCAATCCACCAACTCCTTTTCCTGCCATCTTTTCTACAAACCTTTAAAAACGTTATTCGGTCAGCATTTATTTCATGGGTTCACAGCCTTAAGAGATGTGTCCTCCGTGTCTGCGAAGGGACCGTCTGGGCCATCGCAAATGCTTCTGTGGACTCAACACTCTCTGAACCGTGTCGGTTGATCATCGTGGCCTCTTCTGCAGCCTCCCCGTCTTTCTCTTTGAAGGGAATCCAACCCAATTCTGAAATGATGTGGACACAATCAAAGCTTCTGATGGTTTCTTTCTTCTGGTTTTAGTTCGTTTTTATTAAAAACAAACAAAAACAAAAACAAAAAAACCCAGAGTGCATGGCCAGAGCTCCTTCTTTTCTTGTACAGACTCACCATCAGGATGGTGACAAAGCACAAACACTTTGGAGGGGAGAGCATTGATGGGGCAAGTGTTCTGTGACACAAGGTGGGAAACACTTCCAGATCCTGCCACCTGCCCCCATTCCAGGTGGGAGGGACGAGTTTTGCCCCCAGATTTTAATCATCCAGGTCCACCAGGATGTCGCCCCCCTGGGGAGTAGATGTTAGTCTGTGGAACACTGGGAAGACCACAGGTGTATTTTCTGGTGATGACACACTTACCAACACAGAACTGGGCAGCCAGCTAGCACAGTTGGTGGAAACTCAGCAAGGTTTTCCATTTCAGCCCCATGTTGCATCGCTGTGGCTGATGAATGTGTCCGTCTGCCCAGAGAAAGGACAAAAATTCTTTGCAAATCTAGTCTCCAGAGTTAAGGTGTGTATGACTCTGCATGTGTGTGTTTCTGTGTCTCTGTGTAGTTAGAGATGTTCGTTCCATATTCTGGCTGTAAGATTATTTTGTTTCATCTCTGCCCCCACCACTGTTGTCATTCCATATTGTCATTCCAACGTGGAGAAGACTTGAGCTCTGCAGCTGGCACTCTTGTCTTGTTTGTTGCCTCAGTCTCCAGTGAACTCCACCTGCCCAGTTGATTCAGAATCAGGCGAGCCTCCCACCCTTTGGCACATCCAGTGAAAGGCCAAACAGCAAGTCCAAGTGAGTTCTAAATTTTAATTAATCACCCTTTATTTTTTACACTTGAGAGTGGTTGTAATAAAGGTTGTCATCAATAAACTCGGTTCTACCTTATGTGGAGTTATGCCTGTCTTCATTCTCTCTTGCAGTTGTGAAATTCTCCAATCCAATGGTGATCAAACTTAAGTGTGCATTGGAATCACCTGGAAAGTTTGTTAAAACACAGGTTACTGGGTTTGCCCATCCCCAGAATTTCTAATTTAGTAGGTCTCGGGTGGAGCTTGAGAATGTGCATTTCTTTTTTTTTTTTGAATTAATTAATTAATTAATTAATTAATTTTTGGCTGTGTTGGGTCCTTGTTTCTGTGCGAGGGCTTTTTCTCTAGTTGCGGTGAGCGGGGGCCACTCTTCATCGCGGTGCGCGGGCCTCTCACTATCGCGGCCTCTCTTGTTGCGGAGCACAGGCTCCAGACGCGCAGGCTCAGTAGTTGTGGCTCACAGGCCTAGTCACTCCGCGGCATGTGGGATCTTCCCAGACCAGGGCTCGAACCCGTGTCCCCTGCATTGGCAGGCAGACCCTCAACCACTGCGCCACCAGGGAAGCCCCAGAATGTGCATTTCTGACACGTTTCCAGGTGATACTGTTGTTCCTTGTCCGGGAAGGACACTTGGAAAGGCACCGTTCTGATCAGGTTCTCTCAGAGGGGAAAAGGAGAGGGGACATTTTGTGGCTGGGGAGGGGAAGGTCCCTTTGTGCTGCTGGACACGGACTGATGAGAGACGGGCAGAGCTGGGGATGGAGGAAAATCTCTGTCTCTGAAATCATTGTCTGCCGGTCACAATCACCTGGGCACCACGTAGAATACAGATCAGGTCTTGCCCCGAGCAATTCTGGGGTGGGAGAGCCAGAGCCTGTATTTTTAAGAAGCTCCCATGAAAATGTAATGCACAGTGAGATTTAGGACCCATGGACCTAGGTAAATCTTAATAATATTCACAAGCCTTTTATGAGAAAATAATTTCTAGCAGTCTCAGAGCAGGAATCTTAAAAATCTACGTTTTTAAGATGAAAATACCAATGTAAATGTCCTTTCATTGTGAATTATCACTGCAGAAGGCTCCTTCAAACTATTAAAGACTATTTTCAAAGATCAAAAGAAAACAAAATTTTATGGTTCACATAGTATTCTCAGACCCTGACACTATGTCTCGATACTTGTTTGAGAAACAATGTGCCTCACTTCCCTGGATATTTAAGACAAAAATGTTATTTTGACTATAAGGGAATTTATCAGGGGTAACTGGAGATAACTAATCCCGATTTCTTGAGTTTTCGTAGCTGTGCTATAGAGATTATCTGTGCACGTGAGGTGATTGGCCCTCCTTGTTCAGAGCAAACTCTGGGCCAACAAAGGAGAAATGTTACAGCTCAGAAGTCAAAAGGTGCTTTGTCTACAAAACTCAGAACTTACAGGAAGTTTCTTCCATGTTTAGAAGGTAGACTTTGGAGGATGATTATTACATTTCTCTATCTCTATTGTTTGACCAGTTCCTACAAACATCATTTGTTTCTATGATTTAAAAATAGCTGATAGTTTTTTTTTTTTAATGAATGCAGGAATTCAAAAGCAGAATTTCGTGTCATGAAGCACTTGAAAAAGAAGTGCCTTTCCTTGTTCTTCCTCCTTTTTCTTCTCCCAAAGAATAAACCTCTACTTCTCTTGCAGCTTTCTTCCTGCCCCAGGTCCCAGTCATCCTTCTCTCAAGGGGATGCTGAAAAGTGTGTCTTGGCTTGTTCTTATTATGCAGACTGTTTCCTCCTCCCTGCCCCGTGTGTGTGTGTGTGTGTGTGTGTGTGTGTGTGTGTAGGGGGCGGGTGGACGCACTAATTCTGCAGTTTCCTGGTTCTGCGGGCTTGGACCAGAGCCCTGGGAAGCCGGTGGGCTGAACAATGAGGAGCCTGAGCCCAGCAACCTGGCAGGCCTTCCCCAGCTCTTTGTCATTTATTCCACGAAGCCCTCCTCCTCTAGGGAAATCCTGTTGGGACCTCCAAGGAAGAACTGGGAAGCTCTCCGTAAACACTGGCCAATGAGGTTGGTGGCCAGCTCTCTCCAGGGAGGCCGGGGGGCTGTTTCTAAGTGATGCCCTTTCAGGAGTAGGAGGCCTAGTCTTTGAATGAGAAGGAAAAAGGCAGTGTTTGGAAATACTTTAGTTTTGGCCTTATCATGGTGACATGATAAAGTCTATACGTGACAACAGACGAGGCAGACGTATCTAGGTGCGGGTAGGGGACAGAGAAGGGAAGCCAAATTCTGCACGGGACCGAAGCCATCTGTATACTCGAGCGTTTCTTTTTTTGGAAGAGTTTGCGACAGAAGAGTTTATAAAATTACGGTTTTTAAGACTTATTTGAGGAATTAAATACAGTTTCCTTTGGGGGGTGTTCATGCTGAGTATTTCTCTTGTAAGCTTGGCACCAAGGAGAGGATGGGTGCCTGAGTGAGTTCATCCTGGTATCCTTTAACCTAAACCAAACTCCTCAGGACCTGCCCTGGCCAGTAATTCCTTCACTTCCAGGAACCCCCAACAGAAGAAAAGCTGAAGGAAGAGCAGGTTAGTGCCTGGGCTTTACACTGTAAATTTACTCTGAAAAGAAAATGGTAGCATGCAAACAAGGTAGTGCTTCGCATACTGTTGCTCTTCATTGGATGTGTAGTTGCAGTACACGTAGCAGAGGGCCAGCTAGAAAGCCACCTTTTAAACCTGGAGCTTGTCAGCTTGCATTAGCTTTTGCTTTTGCAGAACGACTGGTTTGAAAGGAACGTTTTAACAGCCTGCCCTCTAGTGGCGACCTTGTAGAACCACTCCTGACTTGAGTTGGAAGAGTCACTACAGTCTATTCAGAGGCCCTTGCTCTTTGGAGAAACTTGAGGGTGTACAGCTGTATGTTGCTTGCTTGGGGGGGGGGGGTAGGTGTTTTATTCCTTTGACACTCCTGAAAAATGACAGAGTTTGTTTTGGAAAGTTAGGGAGCAGGTGTTAAGCTCCCTTCACCATCTAAGTCCCAGTCTTATGGCTAAGACTTTCCAGGGCACTGTAGCAATGTGTACAGGTTGAAGCTGGGCCCTGCCTTCCTGCCTAGGCTCAGACGAAGTTTCTAGAAGGGGTGGCTGAAACTGCTAATCTGCCAGGCAAGAGGCACTGCCTCCGTCAAAATGCCCAACGAGGCGGGGAGGTGTACTGAGCTTTTACACTTTCCCTCCCAGCTCACCCCTACTCTCCACTGGCACTCTGGAGGCTTCTGTGACCCAAGGCCCCAGTGTCCTGATCTGCGTCTGTATTCCTCTTCAAGACAAGCAAGTCTCCTGAAACAAAGATTAGACATTCCTTGTATTCCCTCTAAAAGCACCCCTGTGGAGTTTGCTTTGAACTGAGAATTTGCAACCTTGATTTTAAAGGCTGTGAAGACTGGTAGAGTGTTCCTGACTGTAACTTGTGTTTTAGGAGTTTGTTATAGGTTGAATTGCATCTTCCAAAAATTCATGTGAACTCCTAACCTCCAGGACCTCAGAATGTGACCTTATTTGGAAATAGTGTTGTTGCAGATGTAATTAAGATGAGGTCATACTGGGTGGGTTCCCACTCCAGTAGATTATTGTCCTTATAAAAAGGGGAAACTTGGACACAGACATGCACACAGGGAGAAAGCCATGTGAACGTGAAGGCAGACATCAGGTGATGCATCTGTAAGGCAAGGAATGCCAAAGACTGAACGAGTCACCAGAAGCCAGGAGAGAGGCATGGAATCTACCCTCCCCCAGAGACTCCAGAAGGAGCCAACCCTACCAACACCTTGATTTTGGACTTTTAGCCTCCAGAATTATGAAACAATAAATTTCTGTGCCTTAAGCCATCTACATTGTGGTATTTTGTTTTAATAGCACTAGGAACCTAATAGAGTTTGAGCACCTATTGCTGGTTTTCAGGCTGGGAATGGTAGGACCATGTGCTGCTTTTAGCTGGTAGAATGTGTATGTGGCTCTTATTATTTGAATGGATGCCCCCGAACATGGCTAAGGACTTGCTCTCTGTATCTGCTTTCAACTCTTTGAAAACAGCCTTGATACGTTTTGTGGGGCATTTAAAAGAAGGGATGCTTTATTACATGTTGATTAAAAACGGTCACACTGGGGTGGAGTCAAGACGGCGTACTAGGAGGATGCAGAATTTGCGTCTCCTCACAACGAGGGCACCTACCAGGCACCAGTGGGGGACCACGGACATCTAAGGGGACAGGAGGAACCCCCAGCTACCGGGTAGGATGTGGGGCATCGGGGGAGTGAAGGGGGAGGAGAAGTGGAGGTGGGATGGGACTGGCACCTCTGAGGGGTGGCTGGGGGAGGGGAGGGGTTCCTACACCCAGCGAGACCCACCCACGGTTAGGGGTTCACCGGGGACAGGGGAGACCCTGTGGGAGACAGTGGGGGAGGGACACGAAGGAACAGAAGGGAACGTGGCCAGGGCTTTCCCTGTCCACTTAGGCACCGGGGAGCCTGTTTGGCTCCTGGGCCTAATCCTCTGCCCGCGGAGCCTCCCTCCTGCGTGCAGACCCCAAGCCCCGCCCCTACACCCCCACCCATGGCCCCACCTCTACACTCGGAGACCCCCTCTGAGACCCCCTCCAAGGTGCTGGGCCTAAGCCCCACCCACACACCCTCACTCAGGGCCCCACCTCCAAACTCCGGAATGCCACGCTCCAGAGGCCCTCCTTTCCACGTGCTGCCTCTCCCCTTCCACGCAGGTCCTAAGCAGAGGCCCTGCCCCACGCTTGAACGTCACCCCGCCTAGACCCCGCCCCACCCAAACCCCACCCCTGCCTAAGATCCACCCCCCAGCCTAAACTCCACCCCCATAGCCAAAGCTTTTTTTTTTTCTTTTTTCCTCTTTTAGATTGGGGTTCTGTTTTACCTTGTTGATTCATTGTTTTGATTCTTGTACATTTTTATTTTTTGTAACATCTTTTATTTTTCTAATTTTATTTTATTCTTTATAATTTGTTATTGTTCTCTCCTTTTGGCTTGTCCCTCCACCCTTTTTAGTTTCTTTTTTCTGTTGTGGTTTTATTTTACCTTGTTGCAGTTGTTTCAATTATAGTTTTATTGTTCCTAATATATTTTAAATTTTTCTAATTGTATTTTGTTTTTTATTCTTTAATATTGTACTGCTCCTTTTTTTCTTTCTTTCTTCCTTTTTTTTTTTTTAAATTTAGCGTGCCACAAAGCTTGCGGTATCTTGGTTCCCAGGCCGGATGTCAGGCCCGAGCTCCTGTGGGGAGAGGTCCGAGTCCAAACTGCTGGACTAACAGACAACCTCAGACCCCAGGGAATATCAGTCGAGTGAGGCCTCCTGGACGTCCTCATCTCAGAACCAACACCTGGCTCTATCCAACTGCCTGCAAACTCCAGTGCTGGATGTCTCAGGCCAAACAACCAGTAAGACAGGAACACAGACCCACCCATCAAAAAAAAATTGAAACAACAAAAAAATATGTTACAGACGAAGGAGCAAGGTAAAAACCTACAAGACCAAATAAATGAAGAGGAAATAGGCAACCTACCTGAAAAAGAATTCAGAGTGATGATAGTAAAGATGATCAAAATCTCAGAAACAGAATGGAGAAAATACAAGAAACATTTAACAAAGATCTAGAAGAACAAAAGGGCAAACAAACAGTGATGAACAACACAATTACTGAAAATAAAACTACTCTAGAAGGAATCAATAACAATAACTGAGGCAGAAGAACGGATAAGTGAGCTGGAAGAAAAAATGCTGGAAATAACTGCCAGGGAGCAGAATAAAGAAAAAAGAAGGAAAATAATAGAGGACAGTCTCAGAGAATTCTGGCACAACATTAAACACACCAACATTCGAATTATAGGGGTCCCAGAAGAAGAGAAAAAGAAAGGGTCTGAGAAAATATTTGAAAAGATTATAGTTGAAAACTTCCCTAACATGGGAAAGGAAATAGTCAATCAAGTCCAGGAAGCACAGAGAGTCCCATACAGTATAAACCCAAAGAGAAACATGCCAAGACACATATTAATCAAACTATCAAAAATTAAATACAAAGAAAAAATATTAAAAGCTGCAAAGGAAAAACAATAAACAACATACAAGGGAATCCCCATAAGATTAACAGCTGATTTTTCAGCAGAAACTCTGCAAGCCAGAAGGGAATGGCAGGACATATTTAAACTGATGAAAGGGAAAAAACTACAACCAAGATTACTCTACCCAGCAAGGATCTCATTCAGATTTGATAGGGAAATTAAAACCTTTACAGATAAGCAAAAGTTAAGAGAATTCAGCACCACCCAACCAGCTTTACAACAAATGCTAAAGGAACTTCTCTAGGCAGGAAACACAAGAAAAGGAAAAGACCTACAAAAACAAACCCAAAACAATTAAGAAAATGGTAAAAGGAACATACCTATCGATAATTACCTTAAATGTAAATGGATTAAATGCTCCAACCAAAAGGCATGGACTGGCTGAATGGATAAAAAATTAAGACCCATATATATGCTGTCTACAAGAGACCCACTTCAGACCTAAGGACACATACAGACTGAAAGTGAGGGGATGGAAAAAGATATTCCATGCAAATGGAAATCAAAAGAAAGCTGGAGTAGCAATTCTCATATCAGACAAAATAGACTTTAAAATAAAGACTACTACAAGAGACAAAGAAGGACACTACATAATGATCAAGGGATCAATCCAAGAAGAAGATATAACAATTGTAAATATTTATGCACCCAACATAGGAGGACCTCAATACATAAGGCAAATGCTAAGAGCCATAAAAGGGGAAATCGACAGTAACACAATCATAGTAGGGGACTTTAACACCCCACTTTCACCAATGGACAGATCATCCAAAATGAAAATAAATAAGGAAACAGAAGCTTTAAATGATACATTAAACAAGATGGACTTAATTGATATTTATAGGACATTCCATCCAAAAACAACAGAATACACATTCTTCTCAAGTGCTCATGGAACACTCTCCAGGATAGATCATATCTTGGGTCACAAATCAAGCCTTCATAGATTTAAGAAAATTGAAATTGTATCAAGTATCTTTTCTGACCACAATGCTATGAGACTGGATATCAATTACAGGAAAAAATCTGTAAAGTACAAACAGATGGAGGCTAAACAACACGCTATTAAATAACCAAGAGATCACTGAAGACATCAAAGAGGAAATCAAAAAATACCTAGAAACAAAGGACAATGAAAACACGATGACCCAAAACCTATGGGATGCAGCAAAAGGAGTTCTAAGAGGGAAGTTTATAGCAATACAATCCTACCTCAAGAAACAAGAAACATCTCAAATAAGCAACCTAACCTTACACCTAAAGCAATTAGAGAAAGAACAACAACAACAACAACAAAAACCCGAAGTTAGCAGAAGGAAAGAAATCATAAAGATCAGATCAGAAATAAATGAAAAAGAAATGAGGGAAACAGTAGCAAAGATCAATAATACTAAAAGCTGGTTCTTTGAGAAGATGAACAATATTGATAAACCATTAGCCAGACTCATCAAGCAAAAAAAGAGAGAAGACTCAAATCAACAGAATTAGAAATGAAAAAGAAGAAGTAACAACTGACACTGCAGAAATACAAAGGATCATGAGAGATTACTACAAGCAACTCTATGCCAATAAAATGGACAACCTGGAAGAAATGGACAAATTCTTTGAAAAGCACAACCTTCTGAGACTGAACCAGGAAGAAATAGAAAATATAAACAGACCAATCACAAGCACTGAAATTGAAACTGTGATTAAAAATCTTCCAACAAACAAAAGCCCAGGACCAGATGGCTTCACAGGTGAATTCTATCAAACATTTAGACAAGAGCTAACACCTGTCCTTCTCAAACTCTTCCAAAATATAGCAGAGGGAGGACCACTCCCAAACTCATTCTACAAGGCTCCCATCACCCTGATACCAAAATCAGACAAAGATGTCACAAAGAAAGAAAACTACAGGCCAATATCACTGATGAACATAGATGCAAAACTCCTCAACAAAATACTAGCAAACAGAATCCAACAGCACATTAAAAGGATCATACACCATGATGAAGTGGGGTTTATCCCAGGAATGCAAGGATTCTTCAATATATGCAAATCAATCAATGTGATACACCATATTAACAAATTGAAGAATAAAAACCATATGATCATCTCAATAGATGCAGGAAAAGCTTTTGACAAAATTCAACACCCATTTATGATAAAAACTCTCCAGAAAGTAGGCATAGAGGGAACCTACCTGAACATAATAAAGGCCATATAGGAAAAACCCACAGCCAACTTCATTCTCAATGGTGAAAAACTGAAAGCATTTCCTCTAAGATCAGGAACAAGACAAGGTTGCCCACTCTCTCCACTGTTATTCAATATAGTTTTGGAACTTTTAGCCATGCCAATCAGAGAAGAAAAAGAATTAAAGGAATCCAAATCAGAAAAGAAGAAATAAAACCGTCACTGTTTGCAGATGACATGATACTATACACAGAGAATCCTAAACATGCTACCAGAAAACTACTAGAGCTAATCAATGAATTTGGTAGAGTAGCAGGATACAAAATTAATGCACAGAAATCTCTTGCATTCCTATACACTAATGATGAAAAATCTGAAAGAGAAATTAAGGAAACACTCCCATTTACGATTGCAACAAAAAGAATAAAATACCTAGGAATAAACCCTACCTAAGGAGACAAAAGACCTGTATGCAGAAAACTATAAGACACTGATGAAAGAAATTAAAGATGATACAAACAGATGGAGAGATATATTATGTTCTTGCATTGGAAGAATCAACATTGTGAAAATGACTATACTACAGAAAGCAATCTACAGATTCAGTGCAATCCCTATCAAACTACCAATGGCATTTTTCACAGGACTAGAGCAAAAAATTTCACAATTTGTATGGAAACACAAAAGACCCCAAATAGCTAAAGCAATCTTGGGAAAGGAAAACAGAGATGGAGGAATCAGGCTCCTGGACTTCAGATTATATGACAAAGCTACAGTAATCAAGACAGTATGGTACTGGCACAAAAACAGAAATATAGATCAATGGAACAGGATAGAAAGCCCAGAGATAAACCCACACACATATGGTCACCTTATCTTTGATAAAGGAGGTAAGAGTATACAATGGGGAAAAGATAGTCTCTTCAATAAGTGGTGCTGGGAAAACTGGACAGCTACATGTAAAAGAATGAAATTAGAACACTTCCTAATACCACACGCAAAAATAAACTCAAAATGGATTAAAGACCCAAATGTAAGGCCAGACACTATAAAACTCTTAGGGGAAAACATAGGCAGAACACTCTATGACATAAATCACAGCAAGATACTTTTTGACCCTCCTCCTGGAGTCATGGAAATAAAAACAAAAATAAACCATTGGTACCTAATGAAACTTCAAAGCTTTTGCACAGCAAAGGAAACCATAAACAAGACGAAAAGACAACCCTCCGAATTGGAAAAAATATTTGCAAATGAAGCAACTGACAAAGGATTAATCTCCAAAATATACAAGCAGCTCATGTAGCTCAATATCAAAAAAACAACCCAATCTAAAAATGGGCAGAAGACCTAAATAGACATTTCTCCAAAGAAGATATACAGATTGCCAACAAACACATGAAAAGATGCTCAACATCACTAATCATTGGAGAAATTCAAATCAAAACTACAATGAGGTACCACCTGACACCAGTCAGAATGGCCATCATCAAAAAATCTATCAACAATAAATGCTGGAGACGGTGTGGAGAAAAGGGAACCCTCTTGCACCGTCGGTGTGATTGTAAATTGATACATCCACTATGGAGAACAGTATGGAGGTTCCTTAGAAAACTAGAAATAGAACTACAATATGACCCAGCAATCCCACTACTGGGCATATACCCTGAGAAAACCATAAATCAAAAAGAGTAATGTTCCACAGTGTTCACTGCAGCACTATTTACAGTAGCTAGGACATGGAAGCAACCTAAATGTCCATCAACAGATGAATGGATAAAGAAGATATGGCACGTATATACAATGGAATATTACTCAGCCATAAAAAGAAACGAAACTGAGTTATTTGTAGTGAGGTGGATGGACCTAGAGTCTGTCATACAGAGTGAAGGAAGTCAGAAAGAGAAAAACAAATAGTGTATGCTAACACATATATATGGAATCTAAAAAATAAAAGGTTCTGATGAACCTAGGGGCAGGACAGGAATAAAGACACAGATGTAGAGAATGGACCTGAGGACACGGGAAGGGGGAAGGGTAAGCTGAGACGAAGTGAGAGAGTAGCACTGACATATATACACTACCAAATATAAAATAGATAACTAGTGAGAAGCAGGTGCATAGCACAGGGAGATCAGCTCGGTGCTTTGCGACTACCTAGAGGGGTGGGATAGGGAGGATGGGAGGGAGACACAAGAGGAAGGGGTTATGGGGATATACGTATGCATATAGCTGATTCACTTTGTTATACGGCAGAAACTAACACAACACTGTAAAGCAATTATACTCCAATAAAGATGTTAAAAAAACAACTTGGCACTGAACAAATAAAATGTATAAAACTTAAAAAAAATGGTCACACTGCAGTATGTATTTCTTTGAAGTAAACCATCTTACATGCAACTTGTGTGAGTGATTAAAGTCTTATAAATAAAACAGCTAATTTCCATGACTCTGCTTTCTTTAGTCTTGTTACTTTGTGACTGAATCAGCCCACTACTTCACCAACCCCTGCTGCAAGCCAGCTACCAGAGGTGAATGCATCTTCCATCCCTTGAAATAACAGGTAACATTCACTGAAAGTTTACTATGTTCCAGGCACTGTGCTATAAGCACTCTGCATACATTTTTGAGGAAATGTAAACTGCAGGAGAGGAAAAAACCACACTCGTGGAAAATATAAATTTCACCAAGAGCATGTGTCCTCCAAGGTGGTGCTGGCTGCGATGGGAGGATATGGGTAATGGAAGAAGGCCTGGAGGAAGAAGAGAGGCCTGACCTGGGCCCTCAGGGAGAGCAGAGGAAGACAGTCCGGGGCAGGAATGAGGAGGTGAGTACCGCTGGGGAGATGGGGAGGCCCCAGAGCTTCCACACTGCAGGAGTGGGGAGAAGTGTGGGTAAGCCATGAGAAGTTCAGGTACAGAGAGTGCTGGAGTTGTGGCCAGTCTCTGGCTCATGCCAAGCACTCAATAACTTGCTGAATGACCAGGTGAGATAATTGAGGTGATGGGTATGAATGAAGAGGTGACTGATGCAAAGTAGAATTTAGGGTAAAGCTGGTCAGTGTCTGCAGGTGCAAACCCCCTGCCATCTGGGAATAGTTAAAAAATCATTCCAAAAAGTCTGCCAGAATTGTCTATCAAAGCATTTTGTGGAAGGCAAAGTGCCAGTTGCAACACCCCATGCCTTCTAAAGAAGTCACCATAACTTTACAGGCCGCAGGAAATGCCGTGTTTTATCCTTGTTCTGGAATCACTTTTTTCCTCCATCCATTTCCAGTGTCCCTCTGAAATTTCTATGATCTGGGGGCTGGCACGGAGGTCACCATGCTGCAGCAGCGGACATTGCCCTGAAGCAGGTGGAGGTTGGAGGCGACCAGGTCCTTGCGTTTGACAGTGGTTCTCAGCTCTAGATGCCCATTAGAATCACCCGCTGTGCAGCCCTTCTGCACCCACCCACCACCCCCTTTTAAAGCTTCCAGGTAATTCTAATGTGCCACCAGGGTTTCTCAGACTTCAATATACATAAATCACCTGGGTCTTAATTCACCTGGGTCATAATTCACTTTAAATTGTCTGGGTCTGATTTAGCCAGTCTTAAGCGGAGCTAGAGTCTGAGGCTCCAGGAGGCTCCCAGGTGACACTGATGTCATCTGCAGAACACAGTTTGAGAGGCAAGGACAATCTACAAGTAGACCTTGTTTAGAACCGTGCAAAATTAATACCTTATTGACATTTCTGGGTGATATCTTTCCTAAAACTACTAAGCTGAAATTTTCAGGTCTGGGTAAGAAAATACAGGGTGATTATAAATAGGCAATACGTATATGTTTGTTAAATACATTTTATTTTGATTACAAAAGAAAAATGTGCTTAATGCAGAAAACACAGGAAAACAGAGAAAGAAATAACGTGTATTTTCACCATCTAGAGGCCTATGCTGGTATACACCATCTAGAGGTATGTTAGTGTGTGTCTTTCCATTACTTTTTTGTTTGTTTTAACTTGTATAATACTGTTTATACTGTTCTGTAGTCTGCTCTTTTTTTTTTTTTTCTTTTTCAAAACAGAATGTGTTCAATGTCAGTGAATATTTTATACAATAAACATTTGTGGTCACATAGTATTCTACGGTATAGATCAGGGGTCCTCAAAATGTGGAAATGTGGACAAGGGAATTTTGGGGCTTCCCAAGACCCTCTCAGAGAGTCCACAAGCTCAAAATTATTTCATAATGTTATAAGACATTATTTCCCTTTTTTGATACCATTCTTTCTGAGTGTACAGTGGAGTTTTTCAGAGACTACATGATGATGTGATATCATCACTCTGACAGCTAATGGAATGTGTATGTATTGAATATTTCTGTGTTTAAATATTTCTCCCTTTTAATTTCTGATATAGGAAATACTCATACAAATAACCCACATACACAAAAGTTGTTTAGGGGCTTCAGTCATTGTTCAAAGTGTAAAGGGGTCCTGAGAACAAAAACTTTGGGAACTCCTGCTGTAGATAAACTACAATTTAATTAACCAACCCATCACTATTAGAAATTTAGACTCTTCTCCATTAAATAACTTTTTTTAAAATTTTATTTTGTTATTTTTTTATACAGCAGGTTCTTATTAGTTATCTATTTTATAAATATTAGTGTATATATGTCAATCCCAATCTCCCGATTCAACCCACCACCAGCCACCCACCCGCTTTCCCCCCTTGGTGTCCATACGTTTGTTCTCTACACCTGTGTCTCTATTTCCACCTTGCAAACCAGTTCATCTGTACCATTTTTCTAGATTCCACATATATGCGTTAATATACAATATCTGTTTTTCTCTTTCTGACTTCACTCTGTATGACAGTCTCTAGGTCCATCCACGTCTCTACAAATGATCCAATTTCGTTCCTTTTTATGGCTGAGTAATATTCCATTGTATATACATACCATATCTTCTTTATCCATTCGTCTGTCGATGGGCACTTAGGTTGCTTCCATGACCTGGCTATTGTAAATAGTGCTGCAGTGAACATTGGGTGCATGTGTCTTTTTGAATTATGGTTTTCTCTGGGTATATGCCCAGTAGTGGGATTGATGGGTCATATGGTAATTCTATTTTTAGTTTTTTAAGGAACCTCCATACTGTTCTCCATAGTGGCTGTATCAATTTACATTCCCACCAACAGTGCAAGAGGGTTCCCTTTTCTCCACACCCTCTCCAGCATTTGTTGTTTGTAGATTTTCTGATGATGCCCATTCTAACCAGTGTGAGGTGATACCTTATTGTAGTTTTGATTTGCATTTCTCTAATATTAGTGATGTGGAGCAGCTTGTCATGTGCCTCTTGGCCATCTCTATGTCTTCTTTGGAGAAATGTCTATGTAGGTCTTCTGCCCATTTTTGGACTGAGTTGTTTGTCTTTTTAACATTGAGCTGCATATATATTTTGGAGATTAATCCTTTGTCCGTTGATTTGCTTGCAAATATTTTCTCCCATTCTGAGGGTTGTCTTTTCGTCTTGTTTATAGTTTCCTTTTCTGTGCAAAAGATTTTTAGTTTCATTAGGTCCCATTTGTTTATTTTTGTTTTTATTTCTATTACTCTAGGAAGTGGGTCAAAAAATATCTTGCTGTGATTTATGTCAAAGAGTGTTCTGCCTGTGTTTTCCTCTAAGAGTTTTATAGTGTCTGGTCTTACATTTAGGTCTCTAATCCATTTGGAGTTTATTTTTGTTTATGGTGTTAGGGAGTGTTCTAATTTCATTCTTTTACATGTAGCTGTCCAGTTTTCCCAGCACCGATTATTGAGGAGACTGTCTTTTCTCCATTGTATATTCTTGCCTCCTTTATCAAAAATAAGGTGACCATATGTGTGTGGGTTTATCTCTGGGCTTTCTATCCTGTTCCATTGATCTATATTTCTGTTTTTGTGCCAGTACTATACTGTCTTGATTACTGTAGCTTTGTAGTATTGTCTGAAGTCAGGGAGTCTCATTCCTCCAGCTCAGTTTTTTCCCACAAGATTGCTTTGGCTATTCGGGGTCTTTTGTGTCTCCATACAAATTTTAAGATTTTTTGTTCTAGTTCTGTAAAAAATGTCATTGGTAATTTGATAGGGAGTGCATTGAATCTGTAGATTGCTTTGGGCAGTATAGCCGTTTTCACAATATTGACTCTTCCAATTCAAGAACATGGTATATCTCTCCATCTGTTTGTGTCATCTTTGATTTCTTTCATCAGTGTCTTATAGTTTTCTGCATACAGGTCTTTTACCTCCTCAGATAGGTGTTCCTAGGTATTTTATTCTTTTTGTTGCAACGGTGAATGGGATTATTTCCTTAATTTCTCTTTCTGATCGTTGGTTTTTAGTGTGTAGGAATGCAAGAGATTTCTTTGCCTTAATTTTGTATCCTGCAAATTTACCAAATTCATTGATTAGCTCTAGTAGTTTTCTGGTAGCATCTTTAGAATTCTCTACGTATAGTATCATGTCATCCACGAACAGTGACAGTTTTACTTCTTCTTTTCCAATTTGTATTCCTTTTATTTCTTTTTCTTCTCTGATTGGCATGGCTAGGACTTCCAAAACTATGTTGAATAATAGTGGCAAGAGTGGGCATCCTTGTCTTGTTCCTGATTGTAGAGGAAATGCTTTCAGTTTTTCACCATTGAGAATGATGTTTGCAGTGGGTTTGTCATATATGGCCTTTATTATGTTCAGGTAGGTTCCCTCTATGCCCACTTTCTGGAGAGTTTTTATCATCAATAGGTGTTGAATTTTGTCAAAAGCTTTTTCTGCATCATAGAGATTATCATATGGTTTTTATTCAGTTTGTTAATATGGTGTATCACATTGACTGATTTGCATATATTGAGGGATCCTTGCATCCCTGGGATATATCCCACTTCGTCATGGTGTATGATCCTTTTAATGTGTTGTTGGATTCTGTTTGCTAGTATTTTGTTGAGAATTTTTGCATCTATATTCATCAGTGATATTGGTCAGTAATTTTCTTTTTTTGTAGTTCCTTTGTCTGGTTGTGGTATCAGGGTGATGGTGGCTTTGTAGAATGAGTTTGGGTGTGTTCCTTCCTCTGCAATTTTTTGGAAGAGTTTGAGAAGGATGAGTGTTAGCTCTTCTCTAAATGTTTGATAGAATTCACCTGTGAAGCCATGTGGTCCTGGACTTTTGTTTGTTGGAAGATTTTTTTTAAATAAATTTATTTGTTTTTTTATTTTTGTCTGTATTGGTTTTTCGTTGCTCTGCGTGGGCTTTCTCTAGTTGTGGTGAGTGGGGGCTACTCTTTGTTGTGGTGTCCAGGTTTCTCATTGTTGTGGCTTCTCATTGTAGAGCATGGGCTCTAGGCACGAGGGTTTCAGTAGTTGTGGCTCATGGGCTCTAGAGCGCAGGCTCAGTAGTTGTCACAAACGGGCTTAGTTGCTCCGCGGCATGTGGGATCTTCCCAGCCCAGGGCTCGAACCCGTGTCCCCTGCATTGGCAGGTGGATTCTTAACCACTGCGCCACTAGGTAAGCCCTGTTGGAAGACTTTCAATCACAGTTTCAATTTCATTACTTGTGATTGGTCTGTTCATACTTTCTATTTCTTCCTGGTTCAGTCTTGGAAGGTTATACCTTTCTAAGAATTTGTCCATTTCTTCCAGGTTGTCCATTTTATTGGCACAGAGTTGCTTGTAGTAGTCTTTTATGATGCTTTGTATTTCTGCAGTGTCCATTGTAACTTCTCATTTTTCATTTCTAATTTTATTGATTTGAGTCCTCTCCCTCTTTTTCTTGGTGAGTCTGGCTAAAGGTTTATCAATTTTCTTTATCTTCTCAAAGAACCAGCTTTTAGTTTTGATCTTTGCTATTGTTTTCTTTGTTTCTATTTCATTTATTTCTGCTCTGATCTTCATGATTTCTTTCCTTCTACTAACTTTGGGTTTTGTTTGTTCTTCATTCTCTAGTTCCTTTAGGTGTAAGCTTAGATTTTTTATTTGAGATTTTTCTTGTTTCTTGAGGTAGGATTTATTGCTATAAAATTCCCTCTTTGAACTGCTTTTGCTGCATCCCATAGGTTTTGGATCATCGTGTTTTCATTGTCATTTGTCTCTACGTATTTTTGGATTTCCTCTTTGATTTTTCAGTGATCTCTTGGTTACTTAGTAACGTATTGTTTAGCCTACATGTGTTTGTGTTATTTTACGTTTTTTCCCCTGTAATTTATTTCTAATCTCATAGCGTTGTGATCAGAAAAGATGCTTGATATAATTTCAATTTTCTCAAATTTACCAATGCTTGATTTGTGACCCAAGATGTGATCTATCCTGGAGAATGTTCTGTGTGCACGTGAGAAGAAAGTGTAATCTGCTGTTTTTGGATGGAATGTCCTATAAATACCAATTACATCTATCTGGTCTATTGTGTCATTTAAAGCTTGTGTTTCCTTATTAATTTTCTGTCTGGATGATCTGTCCATTGGTGTAAGGAGGTGTTAATGTCCCCCACTATTGTTGTGTTACTGTTGATTTCCTCTTTTATAGCTGTTAGCATTTGCCTTATGTATTGAGGTGCTCCTATGTTGGGTGCATATATATTTATAATTGTTATATCTTCTTCTTGGATTGATCTCTTGATCATTATGCAGTGTCCTTCCTTGTTTCTTGTAACATTCTTTATTTTAAAGTCCATTTTGTCCGACATGAGTATTGCTACTCCAGCTTTCTTTTGATTTCCATTTGTGTGGAATATCTTTTTCCATCCCCTCACTTTCAGTCTGTATGTGTCCTTAGGTCTGAAGTGGATCTCTTGTAGACAGCATATATATGGGTCTTGCTTTTGTATCCATTCAGCAAGCCTGTGTCTTTTGGTTAGAGGATTTAATCCATTCACATTTAAGGTAATTATTGAATTATCAATATGTATATTCCTATTACCATTTTCTTAATTGTTTTGGGTTTGGTTTTGTAGGTCCTTTCCTTCTCTTGTGTTTCCAACGTAGAGAAGTTCCTTTAGCATTTGTTGTAGAGCTGGTTTGGTGGTGCTGAATTCTCTTAGCTTTTGCTTGTCTGAAAAGCTTCTGATTTCTCTGTCAAATCTGAATGAGATCCTTGCTGGGTAGAGTAATCTTGGTTGTAGGTTATTCCCTGTCATCACTTTAAATATATCATGCCACTCCCTTCTGGGTTGTAGAGTTTCTGCTGAGAATTCAGCTGTTAACCTTATGGGAGTTCTCTTGTATGTTATTTGTCATTTTTCCCTTGTTGCTTTTAATAATTTTTCTTTGTCTTTAATTTTTTTCAATTTGATTCCTATGTGTCTCAGTGTGTTTCTCCTTGGGTATCCTGCCTGGGACTCTCTGCGCTTCCTGGACCTGGGTGGCTGTTTCCTTTTCCATGTTAGGGAAGTTTTCAACTATAATCTCTTCAAATATTTTCTCAGGTCCTTTCTCTCTCTCTTCTCCTTCTGGGACCCCTATAATGCAAATGTTGGTGCGTTTAAAGTAGTCCCAGAGGTCTGTTAGGCTGTCTTCATTTCTTTTAATTCTTTTTTCTTTATTCTCTTCTGTGGCAGTGAATTCCACCATTCTGTTTTACAGGTCACTTATCTGTTCTTCTGCCTCAGTTCTTCTGCTATTGATTCCTTCTAGTGTATTTTTCATTTCAGTTATTGTATTGTTCACCTCTGTTTGTTTTTTCTTTAATTCTTCTAGGTCTTTGTTAAACATTTCTTGCATCTTCTCAATCTTTGCCTGCATTCTTTTTCCGAGGTCCTGGATCATCTTCACTATCATTATTCTGAATTCTTTTTCTGGAAGGTTGCCTATCTGCATTTCATTTAGTTGTTTTACTGGGGTTTTATCTTGTTCCTTCATCTGGTACATAGTCCTCTGCCTTTTCATTTTGTCTATCTTTCTGTGAATGTAGTTTTCGTTCCACAGTCTGCAGGATTGTAGTTCTTCTTGCTTCTGCTGTCTACCCTCTGGTGGATGAGGCTATCTAAGAGGCTTATGCAAGCTTACTGATAGGAGGGACTGGTGGTGGGTAGAGCTGGGTGTTGTTCTGGTAGGCAGAGCTCAGTAAAACTCTAATCTGCTTGTCTGCTGATGGGTGGGGCTGAGTTCCTTCCCTGTTGGTTGTTTGGCCTGAGGTGACCCAGCACTGGAGCCCACAGACCCTTTGGTGGGGCTAATGGGGTCACACCAAGGAGTACTTCTCAGAACTTCTGCTGCCAGTGTCCTTGTCCCCGTGGTGAGCCACAGCCATCCCCTGCTTCTGCAGGAGACCCTCCAACACTAACAGGTAGGTCTGGTTCAGTCTCCTATGGGGTCACTGCTCCTTCCCCCTGGGTCCTGATATGCCCACTACTTTGTGTGTGTCCTGCAAGAGTGGAGTCTCTGTTTCCCCCAGTCCTGTCAAAGTCCCACTAGCAATCAAATCCCACTAGCCTTCAAAGCCTGATTCTCTAGGAATTCCTCCTCCCGTTGCGGGACCCCCAGGTTAGGAAGCCTGACGTGGGGCTCAGAACCTTCACTCCTGTGGGTGGGCTTCTGTGGTATAAGTGTTCTCCAGTTTGTGAGACACCCACCCATCAGTTATGGGATTTGATTTTATTGTGATTGCGCCCCTCCTACCGTCTCATTGTGGTTTCTCCTTTGCCTTTGGATGTGGGGTATTTTTTTGGTGAGTTCCAGTGTCTTCCTGCCGATGATTGTTCAGCAGTTAGTTGTGATTCCGTTGCTCTCGCAAGAGGGAGTGAGTGCACATCCTTTTACTCCACCATCTTGAACCAGTCTCCACAGTGAACTTTCTTATATATTTCTTATAGTTTGCACATTGATAGAGCCCTAATAGTGGAATGACTGGATCAAAGGATTAAAAACATCTCATTTGTGGCACCAAATGAATACCTTACCATAGACATTTAAATTTTAAAGTGAAAATTGTTTAAGTCAAGATTTGCACCCAAATTAAAAGAGGAAAGATTAATGTCTCCAGATTAGCATTTTTGTTTACCTAACAAAAACAGAATTCCAGTTACACCACAAACCCAAGACCTGTTGCAGTGGAGGTATTTAATTACCATTGTGGCGTCTGGAGTGCAGAGCTGCATGCCCTACCCCCGTCTTTTGCTTAGAGTGTGAGAACTTAAATGAGAAAACGGCTCTCAAGATTCTGTCAGGCCATTTTAGGAAAGATCATCTCAGGACTCTGGCTTCATATTCTAATTTAATTTCTACTGATGCTAATTGGTAATGAGGACTCTTAGCACACTTTTTTTTTTTTAACAAGAAGAAAAGCATACAAATTTAACTTTTTTGCATGTACATGGGAGTCTTCAAAAGGAAGATGAAGACCAGAAGTCACTAGGACCAAAAGCTTAAACACCTTGTTACACAGAGAACAATAAATTGTTGGGATGTGACAAGACAGAAGGGCTGGTGGTAGGAGCAGTATATTGTGGCACGGTGAGTAGCAACGAAATGTGGGAAACTAATGGAAGGTCATTTTAGTAGGTGTGTTTGTACAAGTCCATTTCGGCATTGACTCCCAGTCTCTGGTGATATGAATGTTCTTCCTGGTACAGGGAGGGCACCTTTCTCAGGGGAAATTTCATGTCCTGCTTTTAGGTAGAAAGGGGGAGTCACAGAGCCCTTCCTGTGTCTGCTGTTTCTCAAGCTTAGTGCACATTTTTTGAGCCTCACGTATGTCAAACATTCTACTAAGTTCTAGAGCGAGAGAGGGAAGAGCGGGAGGTACTAAAACCAGAACGAAGAGTAAGGCAGGGCTACCCCTTTCACTGCAGTGCAGAGCAAAGGCTGGAGGAGATTTGATTCCTTTATTGACTCTGTCATGGAAAGACCTGGAGTCAAGCTGGACATTGGAACAAATGCCTTAATGACACTGTCTCTGGGGAGACCCTAGGAGGCTAGTCAGTCGCTAAGCCTGAAGAATATCATACAATCTGTACTCAGTGAAAAACCTCCTCAGGTTGCTTTAGTAAAGCAGACCCATGCGTGGCAAAGTAAGAAAGTCACAGACAGTGTGTGTGCTGGTTGGACTCAGAGCTTAGCCACTGGTTATAGCGTGGGTGTGGCCTTAGACACGTGGCTTTCTCTCTCCTATCCTCAGAGCCTCCCTCATGAGATGGAGATAGTCATGCCTATACCACAGGGATGTTGCAAAGATGAAAAGTGTCGAACTGCTCTTCTTCCCCAAACCCCAGTCATGCTTCAGATCTCACTTAAGTCAGCTTTCTCAGGGAGCTCCGTTAGTCCCGTCCTCTCCACACCAAGATGCGCTCCTGCAGCATCCTCTCTGGAAGAACTTACTTGATTGGCATCTTTTTCCGTGGAATCAGGAACCTCTATGTCTCTAGCACCCAGACCAGGCTACTGCTTTGAGCAAGTCAGAGGATGAGTGTACCTTTGTCTCTGCGTAGAGAGTATGTGCTCACCTAACGGATGGACTTTTATTCTGAAAAAGAAAACTATTTCTATTTTCCTGTAATATGGCTTTTTCAAAGAGGAACTGACCCTGGCATCTGTCAGCCAACCCTGGATGGGCTCAGGCCTGTGCACTGAGTACAGCAAGTGCCTAATCCTCCCAGGGCACCTCCATCTCCCCCGCCCACCAATCCTGTTTAAGCATCAAACAGGAAAGGCAAAGGTGGGTGAGGATTAAGCCTTGGAAGAAATTATTTTGCTAATGAATTCTGAGTTTTTTCCAGGCTTGCAGGATTTCTGAACTCAACATTTTTTGAAAGAGCTATGTTGCCAGGAGGTGAGATCACAGTTAAGCTGAGAAAAACTCGTTCAGGATTGCCAGATTGACTTGAGACCCTCATGAATCTCATGCTTTTAGGTTCACACAGTAGTAACAGTGTATGTGCTGGAGGACTTCCCTGGTGGCGCAGGGGTTAAGAATCCGTCTGCCAGTGCATGGGACACAGGTTTGGTCCCTGGTCCGGGAAGATCCCACATGCCATGGAGCATCTAAGCCCGTGAGCCACAACTACTGAGCCTGTGCTCTAGAGCGTGTGAGCCACAACTACTGAGCTTGCGAGCCACAACTACTGAAGCCTGCATGCCTAGAGCCCCTGCTCCGCAACGAGAAGCCACCGCAATGAGAAGCCCGTGCACCACAACGAAGAGTAGCCCCCACTCGCCGCAACTAGAGAAAGCCCACGCACAGCAACGAAGACCCAACACAGCCAAAAATAAATTAAATAAGTTAATTAATTTAAAAAAAAAAGGGTGTATGTGCTGGAGTAGATGGCTACCCTTCATGTCCTGCAGGGGAAAGGGAGACCAAGCTTTCCAAGACAAGCGGAAGTCATGAGTCAGCCATGACTGTAAGGCTGTCAGGCTCACTTGGGACACATGGAAAGCTTACGAGGAAGGCTCTGTGCCCCTCAGGAATGCAGCAACTCCCTTTGCCTTCTCGAGATGCTCAGGGCCCCAGACTATCAGCAAGAGGCTCCTGATGCCTAGGCCTTCCATCAGGGTGATGGAGGACAGGCTGCCGTGGCAGATGGTTGTTTCCGGGCTGTGCCCACTAAGGCTAAGCAAGCGTGAGGGTATCCAGATGATTTCTCCAGAGGATGTGTCAGGCAGCATAGATTCCAGGTAGTTCAGGGTACCATTCTGGGAGATGTCTACCATAGACCACATCTGGAGTTGAACAGCTCAGGAAGTTGGCTTGCTCTAAGTGCAGCAGTTTACTTGGCAAGTGATAATGGGTCCCTGGGTCAGAACTGAGGGGCCTCAAAAAGGATGGAAGTTGAATAGTAATCCTGGGTTACTGATGCAGTAAATGGCCTCCTGCTTGCCCAAAGAGGATGATGACCCTTTTGTTGGCTAGGTCAGCCTCTCTCTGAGGACTTTAAGGAAAGTTTGCTTGCCTTTCATTCTAATAGAACAATGCTTTTCCATTCTGGCTGCAGATCGGAAATCACCTTTGGAGCTTTAAGAAATTCAGATGCCCAGGCTCCAGCTCCAAAGATTTGATTCTGTAAGTTTTGGGTAAATCACCCCTTTTTCTTTTCTTTTCTTTTTTTTAAAGTTATTTTTGAATATTTCAAAGACTTCTTTTTCTCAAGTCATTTTTTAAAAAATTTATTTATTTATTCTTGGCTGTGCTGGGTCCTCGTTTCTGCGCGAGGGCCTTCCCTAGTTGTGGCAAGTGGGGACCACTCTTCATCGCGGTGCGCGGGCCTCTCACTGTCGTGGCCTCTCTTGTTGTGGAGCACAGGCTCCAGATGCGCAGGCTCAGTAGTTGTGGCTCACGGGCCCAGTTGCTCCGCGGCATGTGGGATCTTCCTAGACCAGGGCTCGAACCCGTGTCCCCTGCATTGGCAGGCAGATTCTCAACCACTGCGCCACCAGGGAAGCCCCGTTCTTCTTTTCTTAAAGGGGTCTGTTGTTGGTGTCTCCTGGGGACTCCGATGTGACACAATGCCATGTGAGTTAGGGAGCGCTGAAGGGAGCGCTGTGGGCTGAGGGGCTCCGTTGGTGTGTGGAGCAGCCCCTGTAGTGAAGGCTCAGCTGCAATGAGGAAGTGCCCCCTGGACGTCTCCTCCTAAAGATCCCAAGCACCTCAGCCCAGCTCGTGTTCTTTTACAGGAGGCCACTGCTCCTCCTTCGTTCCTCCTCTCAGTTCACGTCACCACTGTTTTCTGCCCTGTCTCCCAGCGCAGACATTTGGGAATCATCTTTGATTCCAGTCTCCACCACACACACGTATCTTAGACCTTCTCCGTCTCTCTAGTCCTAGTTCAAGTACCAAGAACCGTGAAGGCTCAGAGGCTCTACCCTTCTCACAGGCTAACTGCTTAGCTTGCCTCAGTTTCACCAATGCCCACAGGAGGCGTGAGACTTCTGGGTCAGAGACAAAGGACGGCCTTGCAGATGGTGTGAGTTTCATGTTTGTGATAGTTCCTGAGCCCCTAGTCCCTCAGAGGACAGTGACCCAGGTGGCTACTGCACACACAGTGTCTGTGCTGCAAGGTGCACTGAGCTCAGGGATCCCCCAACTTTTTTTTTTTTTTTTTGCTGCGCCTCCCGGCTTGCAGGATCTTAGTTCCCTGACCAAGGATCGAACCCAGGCCCCAGCAGTGAAAGCCTGGAGTCCTAACCACTGGACCACCAGGGAATTCCCAGGTACCCCCAACTTTCTAAGGAATCTGCAAGCAATCCTGACCAAACTTTGCCCCGAGGGAGGTGTTATCTTTATTATCTCCCACAGTACAAAAATCTGCCCCCGCCCTCAGAAGGAGACACTATCTCTATCTTACAAGGCTGTTACATAAACATCCTCGAAGAGATAGTTTGAGATGAAAGCTCTCCACAGAAGTATAGAAACATGAGACACCCATGGAGAATTGTCTCCCAACACTAGGAACTCATCACAATTACCTATGAATCTCTGCTATTAGTCTCTCTTCCACTAGCAATAGTTCTGGTTCTAGATCAAAACATAAAGCAAATATGCCAATCGTCTGTTTAAACTTTGGTTTTCCACTACATAATAACAAGTTAAAATGTCTAAGGCCCCATCCCATCTGGTCTGCTCTGCTCTGTTTTTCCTTCCTTATCTCTTACTTCTACTCTGCTTTCACAAGTAGCTTCTGCTCCAGGATGCTCGGAGCTGAGTCGTCTCTCTACACAACCCCTATGACTCTGTTTATACGTCAGTTAATATCCTTGTTTGCTTTACTATGGTAGTCAGATAAATATGTTTCTCATCTTCTCCCCCAATGGAACGTATCTATCTCCTTGTTCTATCCATCGCCCAACATGGTGCCTGATGTACACAGTACATGCTCAGTAGATCTTTGTGTAGTGAGGAAGGCTGCTAGGTCAGCAAGTCAGGCTGTTTGGCGTTTTTCTGAACTTTGAGGGTTAAAGCTTGTAGCCCCAGTTGTTTCAGTCCTCTGGGCTTTGTTTTCCTGAGTTCTGTGGCCATAACCTGTAAGCACAAAAAGTTGTTCTAGGGAGGTCTTGATGCTTTAGTGACTAGCCATGTGAATCAAGGTTTCATTCCGATCCAAATAACAGAATACCTTGCTCTAGGGGTTTAAACAGGTAGGTGTGAGTCTCCTGCATTATCTAAGGTTCCTCAGTACAGGGCTGATCCTTTGGTTCATTGTGGGATCCAGGTTCTTTCCACCTTTCTGCTCCACTGTGCTTAATGTGGAGGCTTTCATTCTCATGTTCGTACTTCCTGGCTGCAAGAGGGCTCCTGCACTTGTGGGGCCCATATCAACATTTGAGGTAGGGAAAAGGAAGAAAACGAAAAGGTGAAGGGCCAAAGGCCTTCTAGAAGGTCTTTGCCTTTTTGTTTACTAAGGGACGTCCTTCCCATGAACTTCTATAGAGTGGTAACACCAACTTGGAAAGCCGGGGAATTGGAGTATTTTAAGCTTGGTACATTGTCCTCCTGAACAAAATTGGGGTTCTGTAAATAGGGTAGAAGGGGTAGCTGGATATTGGGTAAATAACTTGCAATATCTGCCCCAAAGACAGATGTCCCTTTTCTTTTTTGTCTTTGTATTGTTCTTTTTTAAAAATTTATTTCATTAAAGTACAGATTGATTTACAATGTTGTGTTAGTTTCAGGTATACAGCAAAGTGATTCAGTTATACATATACATAATAGTTTGCACCTGCTAATCTGTAGTTTCTTTATTGGTCCTACCAACATGAGCTTTTGCCCAGGCCCATTGTTCCTGTGTCCGATGACTTTGTGGACATTCATGTCCTGAGTCCTGAATGATTTTTCCTTCCTCTTTCTCTTTCATGCTCTGCCTTGTCTTCTCAGAAACTGAAGGCATTTTTGTTTGTTTGTTTGGGTCTCTTATTGATATTATATTCCTCTTCAACCATGGCAGGGAGGTGGGGAGTTCCGGCATTTTTTGGTCCTGGGTTAGTCGCCTCTAGAGAAAACAAGGTTTGACAACCATTCCCGTGCGATAGCCGCACTTCAGCTCCTGGTCTGTGCATCGCTGGCGGTCTGGGGCGTGGGGACTTGCCCAGTCCTCCTCACTCTGGGGGACACGAGGGACATACTCTCCTTCGGTGTGTTACATCAGTGAAACATTTAGGAGCAGGCTGTTTCTCTTCACGGGTATTTCGGCCGAGAGTGGATTGAAACTTTTAATTGTATGAGCCTTTTTATTTTTTTTAATTTTTATTTATTTATTTTAACATCTTTATTGGAGTACAATTGCTCTACAATGGTGTGTTAGTTTCTGCTTTATAACAAAGTGAATCAGCTATACATATACATACGTTCCCACATCTCCTCCCTCTTGCATCTCCCTCCCTCCCACCCTCCCCATCCCACCCCTCCAGGTGGTCACAAAGCACCGAGCTGATCTCCCTGTGCTATGCAGCTGCTTCCCACTAGCTATCTATTTTACGTTTGGTAGTGTATGAGCCTTTTTAAATGAGGAGACTCATATCTGAAGGGTTGGTTACAGAGAGGAAATTGTGGTTGATCAGGTTATCCCGGGAGTTTGGCAGGTGTTAGAATTCTCTGCTTCTCCAAGAGCAGAGTACAATCGCTTGGGTTAGCAGGGGCCCGTATTCCATAAGAGCTCCTGAATCATGGGATAAAGGGGATGGGGAGGATACTTTTGGCCTCAGGAGAAGGGCTGCATTCCTGATTCAGCCAAGAAAGGATGTCCTAAATTCCTACAGTCCTCTCAGGGTGCTGCCAGCCGTGTGAGGGGACGGGAAGGTCAGCACCAGCCCACTCCTATCAGCAGGATGGTGTGGGTACGGGCGTGGGCACGGCTTACAGCTGTTTGGGTTTCCAATATTCCTGACACTTGACAGTCAGACTGCAGCTGTCACTGGCCTTCAGAGTGTCGAGTCTTTTCTCTGAGGGGATAAAAACAATCCAAGTTTGCACAGGTCATAAAAATGCCCTAGGGTCAAGTATTTGGACCTCTGTTTGACAAGGCCCTTCCCGTGGCGCTGCTTCTCTTCCCCTAAAAATCCCCACCCCTTCTGCTCTGGAAGCAGACAGACTACACACGAGGTCTCCACAGGGTGAAGCCACGCAGGCCTCCGGGGGCTGTGGAGTTGAGGGGCACAGGGGAGGTGGGCCAGGTGGGGACTGACAGGCTGGAGACGCATGCCCTGTCCAAGGGCACAGGGTCACAGCCACACGCCGCCCTCCTGGGATGCAGAATGCCTGGTCGCCAGCTCTCCCCCTTGTAAAAGAAAAGGCAAATGACTAGATTTTTATGCAAAATCATCCAAAATTTCAGTGTTTACAGCTGTTCGTTTTCTTTTTTTTTTTCAAAATACCATGTGGAGCAAACAAAGATGTATGAGGGCCCCCAGCTTGCCCTGGTCTCTAGAGGAAGAAACGGGTTAGCCAGGTCACAGATGCCTCGGGAGTGTTAAACGAGGACTCCTGTGGAAGAAGAGGCCCTCCTCCCCTCTCTCCTCCCTCCATGTGAGCGGTGCCTGGAGCGAGCTCATCACCTGGAACCCATCAGAACGGCAGTTCACAAGCTTGGCAACGGGTGCAGAGGCGTTGGGAGTGGTGGATGGCAGGGCTAAGAGGCAATGAGACTCCAGTTAGCTCAACACCAGCTCCAGTGGGCACTTGGAGGTGCGCTCTGTGCCACCTCTTTCTAGAGGCCCTCTCTGAGACACCTGGTAAGCGGCGCTGGTGAAGGGTGAGTGGGTACAGCTGATTTAAGGCCCGGATGCCAGGAGGGAGGTGCAGCTGCCCCACCCTTGCGACGCCACTACCCCTTGGGGTGGGTCCCCTTAGGAGACCAGCAAGAACTTTGCAGGAGCAGAGTGTCCGGGAGGTGACAAACGTACGAGTGGATCAGGAAGGGTACAAAGAGGCCGAATTGAGAAATTGATAAGGACTCTTGAAGGAGAAAGGAATGGAGTTTTTAATTTAGGATTACGGGCAGAAAGCAGAGGGGACTTACAGGTCAGATGTTTTTAGTTGAGCATCTGCAAATGCTCATGACTTAGCATTTGAGGTTTGTTTTTCAAAACTTGAAATATGTCTTTAATGTCCAGATGTGGGGAAATGGCTAAGTAAATTATGGTACATCCATGTAATTGGAGAATATGCAGCCATTAAAAATGAGGTTATGAAACAGAGTTCTTAGTAATGTGGAAAAATGCTTATTGTGTAAGTGGAAAAAAAAGGATGTAGCTACATGTGGCATAACACTTCAACTATGTAAAATATGCACACACGCAGGGCAATTGCTGTGGAGAGCACGCCAGAACATCCTTCCGAAACTGCATCAGACGAAGCCTGCATTTTACAGAGTAAGGGACTACCAAATCAGGTTATAAACATCCAGATGTACAGGTAATCTCTGCTTTCCATCTCTTGCTTTTCTTTGGTCAGTGCAGGGGAAGGCCCTGCATCTCACAGTGATCCTGATAAGGGGAACAAGAGGGCAAGGGGTAGGAGAGGGGGAAGCAGAGGATTTAACAGATTGTGTAGATTGTCCTATTATGAAGCTCAATGGTCACTTTGCTAGACCATTGGTGACCAATGGTGACCAATGGTCACTTAGCTCAAAGTGTCACTTCCCCTAACTTCTACTGGGCACCAGGGGGTGAGGGGTGTGGGTGAAAAGAGTGGAATATGAGTCATTAATAACTCCTTCTATACTTACCTGCATGAAAAAGGAAGTCATTTTAGGAGAGGCATGGTGGAGAGTGGGATACATTCTAGAACCATAAAAAAACGGAGGGTGAGGGTGAAGGAACTGTGTACGGATTGTTGGCACCAATTGAAGTTAGGGACTATTTTGGGTTCCTGCAGAGATGGGTCTAAAATCAAAGCCACTCTGGTTAATATTTCCTCCCCGTGGTTCACTCTGATTAGGGCAGCACTTTATCTTCTACTGTTGGGTTGCAATCTTAAGAGTATGATTCAACCTTTACCTCCTTTATAAGTTCTAGGTAATCACAGGTATTCATCTGATGTGCTTATGTTAGACATGGCGAAGGAGGGAGCACCAAGAAGCAGAGCAGATATCCCTGAAGAGCGGTCAAGATCAAAGGCAGCTGACCTTCTCTGGTCCTGGTGGTGGGGTGATGGTGGCCGCAGGAGAGCACTGTGAAATGCCCGCAAAGGAGCAGAGGTTTTTCATCTGAGGGCACGGACACCCTAAGGGCAGGGGTGTAGCCAGCTTCCCAGCAGGCTTCGCTCTGTTCTTTGTATGACAGTTCATTAAAAATGAACCAAAAAAACCACAAAAACATCATTTGGCTAGAAGGGAGGCCTATTTTAAAGTAGATATGGTTATAAAATTCAAAGTGAGAATTCATATAGGAATTTATTTTTGACAGTAATCTGAGGGTATAGTTTGAGTTTCTTTCCTTCAGGATTCCTGGGAATCAATAAATGACAAAATAACTACTGCAATAGTAAGTAATATCTGTCAAGTATACTTGAAAATCAGATTTTTAAAAAATTTAAGTACAGTTGATGTATAATATAATGTTTCAAGTGTACAACATAGTGATTTGACATTTAAATACATTATGAAATAATCACCATGTCTAGTAACCATACAAGTTATTACAGTATTATTGACTATATTCCCTATGCGTTTATCACATCCCCATGACTTTATAACTAGAAATTTGTACCTCTTAATCCCCTTCATCTATTTCACCCAGCTATACACCCCTCTCCCCTCTGGCAACCACCCGTTTGTTCTCTGTATCTGTGAGTCTGCTTCTGTTTTGTTTTTGTTGTTTTTAGATTCCAAGTGTAAGTGAATCATATGGTGTTTGTCTTTCTGTCTCCCTTCACTTGGCATAATATCCTCTAGATCCAGCCACGGTGTTGCACATGCTGAGAGTTCACTCTTTTTTAATGACTGAGTAATTAAACAACACAGGTTTCAACTGCACGGGTCCACTTATACGTGGATTTTTTCAATAAAAACTACAGTACTACACAATCTGTGGTTGGTTGATTCCACAGATGCAGGACCATGGATACAGAGGGCCAACTATGGTACTTGAGCGTACATGGATTTTTGGTATCTGAGGCAGGTCCTGGAACCACTCCCCAGTGGATATCAAGGTACGACTGTATACACCACTGTATCTTCTTCATACATTCATCTGTTGATGGACACTTAGGTTGCTTCCATATCTAGAACACAGGGGTGCATATATCTTTTCAAACTAGTGTTTTTGTTTTCTTTGGGTAAATACACAGAAGGGGAATTGCTGGATCGTATTGTAGTTCTATTTTTAATTTTTCAAGGAACACTAAATCCAACCATAGATCTTCTAAAAATATATATAAAGTTTATACACTGGAAATCTGGGTTAAAGCTTTAAAAATTTTTATCTTGAGATAACAGAAATCTAATAAAGATCTTTTGAATTATTTAATTTAAAAAAATCCCAAACTTGAGACTAAGAGGCTTCAAAGTATGACAGGATTAGGCTTTAAACTTCCTTGATGAAGATTAAAAAACCTAGCTGGTTAATTTTCCTAAAACCTAATCCTGAAACAGAAAATTCTCTGTATATGTGACCAACACCAACTAAACACTATAAAGTTCCACACACCACTGAATGTGGTTTTACCTTTGTGTGGTTAAGCAGATTAATATAAGATTGCACACATGCCTACCAGCAAAACCACAGATCTCTGAGTCATGGATAAGTTCTAAGAATGTGCTCTGAGGTTGGGGGTGAATGTGAAAACGAAGGTTTTTTTTTAGATTGTAGGTGGTATTTGAATCAAGTCACTTCTCCCCTGAGCCCCTGTGTCCATGGCTTAACCATCCTACTTGCTCCACTTTTACTCCTTAAAAGCTGCATTCATAATGCTGGGGATCAGAGAACCCACTAAAACCACTTGGGAGAAGACATCACCCTGATCCTCCAGTTTGCTTAGGAAGTGCGAGGCTCTACATTTCTCTTTGGACAAATGTGACATCAGGCAGTAGAAAAGCCAGGGACTGAGGAAACGAATGTCAGGAGAACCCAGGCATCAGTTCCTACCTGGCTTAAGTTTGGTCTAATTATAATTGGTTCCAGTATATAAACGAATTGTTGCCATATTAAATGCCTATCTAGTGTTATAAATAGCAGACAGATGCATATTGTCCATTTCTGAAATGATGACAGATTACAACCTCTGTGGCCATGGCTAAAAAGCTCAATTTGGTAAAAGGGTTTGTTTGTTTTTCTGGGAAGAAACAAAGTAAGGATAAGGAAATAATGAACTTCAAAAAGTCAACTGAGAAGGAAAGAATAAATAAATTGAACTTAGGAGCATAAATTCCATGCAAAGCTCACTTTTTCCTTCAAATACTGTAGCTTACCATTCACGGCATACAAGGAGCTAATAACAGCTTACCCCTGGAAACCTCCAACAAGGGGATCTGCCTGTCTAGTCAAGAAGCATAATGATAAATGAGTGGATTCTATTACAGGATTCAGAGCACAGTTACCATAAACCTTTATGCAAAACACACAGCATTTATATATAAGAAAAAGACGAAAGACATATAATGAGAAGTATGTATATTAAAAAGGTATATTTTATACATACTGATAAACAGGTGGCAGCACTGAAAATGGGAAAGGGGGATTGTTTTGTTTCTATACTGAGGAAAAACTCACTACTACAGCTTTATCTATATTGACTTAGTAATAATACTAATAAAAGCTAATATCACTGAGCTAGTACTGTTATTCCCACTTTACAGATGAAGAGGTCTGAGACAGGAAGAGGAAGTACTACAGTGGGAGCTACACTGAAAGGCCTTCTCTGCCCACCTGGCCATCTTAGTTTCAGGGGGAAGGAGGTAAGAGGTTATGCACTCTGTATGGAGGACAACTGCGTGCTCCTCAAACTATTAATAGACACTATTAATACATTATTAATATACTATTAATAGAGACAGAGTCTACTATCAAAAGAAATTCTCTGAAGTCAGACAAATATCTAAATCTCAATTTCTCTATCAATCTCTCTAGAACTAATTCTCCTATTTGGCTTTTGTTCTCTGAATTCCTTTAGCCAGGAATCCCGTAGGGGGAAGGTGGGGAATATAGTTTAGGCCATAAGATGTCGCAGTTCCCTCCAGCTTTACCGTCAACCTCTGAAAGTTTGAATTGTCACAAAAACCCCGGGAAGGAGGAATTATTAAATTCAATGAGAAAACAGGCCCAGAGAGTTTAAGTAATTGGCAACGGTCACATAGGTAGCAAGTAATAGAACCAGGATGTGACTATGGAAGAGGCAGTACCCAGAGACCTTACTCTTTCCACTTATCCCACTTTTCAAATAGTTGCCACAACATTTTAGTAAGACAGACCTTTAAAACATATCTGTGACGCCACATGGCATATAATGATGTATCTTTGTATGTAAACTAAGAGATCACATCTGTGAAAAAAAACCCCTCAATTTTCCTGGTTACAGCCATGAAGATTCACCCCGGATATCATTAAGTGCTTTTTAATAGACACTTGTATGATTCAAATGTATGGCTTCCTAGAGTTAAGAAGTGTCTTTTAAGCTTACTGATTCTATTAACAGCTGGATACAAAGGATAATGCTCACCTGAGTAATAGACATCTTCACTCCTTATGTTCAACAGAATTAGATAATAAGCCTTCTAATGATACCAAAGAGTATTTCTTTTTGAAATCTTCACATGCAGGGGTCTCTCAGAACACTTCACACTAATGTTTATATCTGAGAGCATTCTGTTCCACCCAAGAGGAAATTGTATTAGAACTGAAAAATTTTGTTCCACATCTCCACTGTTATCAGATAGAATGCTCAAAGCATGTTTTATCAAGGAAGACACAGGATTATGGGCCAGTATTTAATCCATTTTGCTTTGAGCACAGTGAAGTTACACTCTGGGTGGGTGGTTAGCAAGATTCCAAGGAGCTAATGGGACTGGGAGGGAGGAAAGGAGGACATTGCAGTGCATTTCACTCAGACATCTTCTTCCCTCTAAGTTTTGGCCTTTCTGCTTTTCATCTATGCTCTAGTCCTGGCACAAAGTGGTAATGAAAGCTCTGTTGTGCGGCTCCTCCCATCTTTCCCTTAGAATGCACTCTTAGTGAGTAGCAAACTAACGTAAAGGTGGTCTCTAAAACCGGGACCAAGTAGTAGGAGAGGGACGGTAGTGTCTGTGGACTCCCACCCGCTGCCATGGCACAGCAGCGCGTCACCGAGTTTGCTGGAGCCCTGTCATCACAAGGGCACAGCCTCTGGTCTGGTCACGCCGCAGAACAACCGGTGATTTGAATTGCATTTTGTTTTGCTGAAGATGCAAGTTCCTAGCATATCAGCAAATTGATTGCTGGCAGCTGGCCCAGACAGTATGTTTTCTCGAGTCCGTGCTTTTCTCAAGTCCGTGCTTCTGTTCCGAGGTTTTCTATATAATGCTTTTCAATACAGACAGATCCTACTATCAAAAAAGAAAAATTCTTTGAAGTCAGACAAATACCTACATCTCAATTTCTCTATCAATCTGTCTAGAAATAGTTCAGGCACTCTGGACGTTTCATGGAAGTAGGGATTCATTCAACAAATACTTACTGAGCACCAACAATGAGCAGGCACTGTTCTAGGAGCTGGAAATAGAAGTAAAATATACAAATAAACCACATGATGTCATTACAGTTTATATACTGTTTATTTAGTTATTAATATGGACAGCCTATGACGCAACATTACAGATGTCTTTCAAAATCTAAAATAAAATACAGTCCACTATCCAGCCCAGGAGAAGACAATGAACAAGATCATTCTTACAGTAAATGTAGCATAAGCACTCACAATAAATCGTCCTTTTCTTGGACATCAAAGGGAACAGTCAAAAAGTTCTTTACCTCCACTGGGGTTTTAACTTTCTCGAATTACAGCTATTTCAGAGTCAAAAGTCCAACTTCGGTCACCCCATAGAGACGCGCAGCATCAATTTTGGAGAGCAAGGAGCCCACCTTACCTTTCAGCCAGTATCTGTCACACTTGGGCATTCGGAGAAGGCAGGTATGTCACAGGGATGTTCATGTGTTTCAAAGCTCTAAGACCCGTTTGGTGTGGTGGTAGCAGTGAAGAGTGTACTACATTCTGCCAAGGGGGCTTCTTACCTCTTGAATCTTGGCACTTGGCACCGTCACTTTCCGATAGGCTTTAAGATCCACTGCAGTGCTCTGTGGAAAGTGGAGGTGGGAAACTCTAACAGCTACCGGGATGAGGCCATGTGCAGAATGAACTGGACTGGCTACTATGGCTTTTATGACCTGCTTCCTTTCTTTAGTCTAGACAAACATTTCTTAATCTTTTTTCATATGCTCTGCTAGTTCTCATATAAAATTTAAAAGGGCTAAAAGACCAAGGAAACATCTTGCTTTCAAGCTGAATGGTGAAAAACAGAAAAAAAAAAAAATCCATTTTCCAAAGAGCTGTACTCAACTTTCTCAGTTGAAAACAAATGCCGAGTGACTTTTAAAGACATGTGTTGAACAATGTTGATTAACTGATGGAAGAAATTCTGAGGTGAAACTGTACATATATCAGAATCTAAAATACAGGCAAAAAACAAGATGTACTAGTGTAATATTCTTCAACCCCTTAGTTTCATGCTGAAAACTACAAACGTTTTCAACATCAGGCTACTGATGACGGCCAATTAAATATGACATAAAAAACCTTAGGAAGTCTTGCCAAGTTTGTGGCAGTTTCAAGAGTCTACAAAGGAAGAAGAGGAAACCAGAGGGTAAAGAGCGAGAGCACTGGACTTTATTTAACTCTAGGTACCGTGGGTTTGACATTAGTAGGTAAGACTAATGAATAAGCAGCCATACAGGTTTTTTGGTCACTGTGCTTTCCAAGCACCAATAAATGGAGCTATTTTTACTATTCAATTCCATCATTCATAAGCTAGTCAGATCCTGCTGCATTCTCATTTGTTTCTAATTTACCAGTACATTATTATGTAGTCTACCAAGGATGAGGAGCAAGTCATTGTGTAGTACCAAGTTTACGTCATAATCATAGGACTACAACATGCACATTCTACTTAATGTAGCTCAAGCAACAGGAATACAAGGAAACAGTTATGGGGTGGAGACTTGTTTTTGACAAATTCATGTTCACACTAACTATGGGTTTAGAAATCTTATTGGGCAGGTACCTACAGCAGTTCTTCAATTGGCATTGGAACATTACACGCATGCACAAGTGATATGGAAGAGAATGAAGCAGAAGAGGCAGCTGGATGGAGGACAAAGGGGAAATGAGAGGTGTATCAGGGAGGGGTAGTTCTCAGCTTTCCACAGCAAGTCTCTGCTCTGTGAGAGAGGCCTGTTGAGCCACACTTTTGTTCTCATGACTGCGAAGTTTGGATACAACATCTAGAAAGGCCAAATCCTGTACTTCCTTGTGTAGAGATTCTGGAAGACAAAAACAAGGCAACAGATATGCTTCTATTAGGTTGTTTTAATCTTTCTTACTATACACTCAACCTAAAACAAACATATACCCAAAATGCTTATTTAAATGATACCGAGGAGGATTAACCAAGATGGCGGAGTAGAAGGACGTGCTCTCACTCCCTCTTGTGAGAGCACCAGAATCACAACTGGCTGCTGGACAATCATTGACAGGAACACCCTGGACTTCACCAAGGAGGATACCCCACGTCCAAGGACAGAGGAGAAGCCACAGTGAGACGGTAGGAGGGGCGCAATCAGAGTAAAATCAAATCCCATAACTGCTGGGTGGGTGACTCACAGACTGGTGAACACTTATACCACAGAAGTCCACCCACCGGAGTGAAGGTTCTGAGCCACACGTCAGGCTTCCCAACCTGGGTGTCTGGCAACGGGAGGAGGAATTCCTAGAGAATCAGACTTTGAAGCCTAGTGGGAATTGATTGCAGGACTTCGACAGGACTGGGGGAAACAGAGACCCCACTCTTGGAGGGCACACACAAAGTAGTGTGCGCATCGGGACCCAGGGGAAGGAGCAGTGACCCTGGGGTAGACTGAACCAGACCTACCTGCTGGTGTTGGGGGGTCTCCTGCAGAGGCGGGGGGTGGCTCTGTTTCACTGTGGGGACAAGGACTCTGGCAGTGGAGGTTCTGGGAAGTGCTCCTTGGCGTGAGCCCTCCCAGAGTCTGCCATTAACCCCACCAAAGAGCCCAGGTAGGCTCCAGTGTTGGGTTCCCTCAGGCCAAACAACCAACAGGGAGGGAACCCAGCCCCACCCATCAACAGTCAAGTGGATTAAAGTTTTACTGAGCTCTGACCGCCACAGCAACAGTCAGCTCTACCCACCACCAGAGCCTCCCATCAAGCCTCTTAGATAGCCTCAACCACCAGAGGGCAGACAGCAGAAGCAAGAAAAACTACAATCCTGCAGCCTGTGGACCAAAAACCACAGTTACAGAAAGATAGACAAGATGAAAAGGCAGAGGGCTATGTACCAGATGAAAGAACAAGAAAAAAACCCCAGAAAAACAACTAAATGAAGTGGAGATAGGCAACCTTCCAGAAAAAGAATTCAGAATAATGATAGTGAAGATGATCCAGGACCTCGGAATAAGAATGGAGGCAAAGATTGAGAAGATGCAAGAAATGATTAACAAAGACCTAGAAGAATTAAAGAACAAACAAACAGAGATGACCAATACAATAACTGAAATGAAAACTACACTAGAAGGAATCAATAGCAGAATAACTGAGGCAGAAGAACGGATAAGTGACCTGGAAGACAGAATGGTGGAATTCACTGCTGCGGAACAGAATAAAGAAAAAAGCATGAAAAGAAATGAAGACAGCCTAAGAGACCTCTGGGACAACAATAAACGCAACAACATTCGCATTATAGGGGTCCCAGAAGGTGAAGAGAGACAGAAAGGACCAGAGAAAATATTTGAAGAGATTATAGTCGAAAACTTCCCCAACATGGGAAAGGAAATAGCCACCCAAGTCCAGGAAGCACAGAGAGTCCCATATAGGATAAACCCAAGGAGAAACACACCGAGACACATAGTAATCAAAGTGGCAAAAATTAAAGACAAAGAAAAATTATTGAAAGCAGCAAGGGAAAAACGACAAATAACATACAAGGGAACTCCCAGAAGGTTAACAGCTGATTTCTCAGCAGAAACTCTGCAAGCCAGAAGGGAGTGGCACGATATACTTAAAGTGATGAAAGGGAAGAACCTACAACCAAGATTACTCTACCCGGAAAGGATCTCATTTAGATTTGATTGAGAAATCAAAAGCTTTACAGACAAGCAAAAGCTAAGAGAATTCAGCACCACCAAACCAGCTCTACAACAAATGCTAAAGGAACTTCTCTAAGTGGGAAACACAAGCGAAGAAAAGGACCTACAAAAACAAACCCAAAACAATTAAGAAAATGGTCATAGGAACATACATATTGATAATTACCTTAAACGTGAATGGATTAAATGCCCCAACCAAAAGACATAGACTGGCTGAATGGATACAAAAACAAGACCCATATATATGCTGTCTACAAGAGACCCACTTCAGACCTAGGGACACATACAGACTGAAAGTGAGGGGATGGAAAAAGATATTCTATGCAAATGGAAATCAAAAGAAAGCTGGAGTAGCTATACTCATATCAGATAAAATAGACTTTAAAATAAAGAATGTTACAAGAAACAAGGAAGGACACTACATAATGATCAAGGGATCAATCTAAGAACAAGATATAACAATTATAAATATATATACACCCAACATAGGAGCACCTCAATACATAAGGCAACTGCTAACAGCTATAAAAGAGGAAATTGACAGTAACACAATCATAGTGGGGGACTTTAACACCTCACTTACACCAATGGACAGATCATCCAAAATGAAAATAAATAAGGAAACAGAAGCTTTAAATGACACAATAGACCAGATAGATTTAATTGATATATATAGGACATTCCATCCAAAAACAGCATATTACACATTCTTCTCAAGTGCACACGGAACATTCTCCAGGATAGATCACATCTTGGGTCACAAATCAAGCCTCAGTAAATTTAAGAAATTTGAAATCATATCAAGCATCTTTTCTGACCACAACGCTATGAGATTAGAAATGAATTACAGGAAAAAAAATGTAAAAAAGACAAACACATGGAGGCTAAACAATACGTTACTAAATAACCAAGAGATCACTGAAGAAATCAAAGAGGAAATAAAAAAATACCTAGAGACAAATGACAATGAAAACATGACAACCCAAAACCTATGGGATGCAGCGAAAGCAGTTCTAAGAGGGAAATTTATAGCTATACAAGCCTACCTAAAGAAACAAGAAAAATCTCAAGTAGACAATCTAACCTTACACCTAAAGAAACTAGAGAGAGAAGAACAAACAAAACCCAAAGTTAGCAGAAGGAAAGAAATCATAAAGATCAGAGCAGAAATAAATGAAATAGAAACAAAGAAAACAATAGCAAAGATCAATAAAACTAAAAGCTGGTTCTTTGAGAAGATAAACAAAATTGATAAGCCATTAGCCAGACTCATCAAGAAAAAGAGGGAGAGGACTCAAATCAATAAAATCAGAAATGAAAAAGGAGAAGTTACAACAGACACCGCAGAAATACAAAGCATCCTAACAGACTACTACAAGCAACTTTATGCCAATAAAATGGACAACCTGGAAGAAATGGACAAATTTTTAGAAAGGTATAACCTTCCAAGACTGAACCAGGAAGAAACAGAAAATATGAACAGACCAATCACAAGTAATGAAATTGAAACTGTGATTAAAAATCTTCCAACAAACAGAAGTCCAGGACCAGATGGCTTCACAGGTGAATTCTATCAAACATTTAGAGAAGAGCTAACACCTATCCTTCTCAAACTCTTCCAAAAAATTGCAGAGGAAGGAACACTCCCAAACTCATTCTATGAGGCCGCCATCACCCTGATACCAAAACCAGACAAAGACACTACAAAAAAAGAAAATTACAGACCAATATCACTGATGAATATAGATGCAAAAATCCTCAACAAAATACTAGCAAACAAACAGAATCCAACAACACATTAAAAGGATCATACACCACGATCAAGTGGGATTTATCCCAGGGATGCAAGGATTCTTCAATATACGCAAATCAATGTGATACACCATATTAACAAATTGAAGAATAAAAACCATATGATCATCTCAATAGATGCAGAAAAAGCTTTTGACAAAATTCAACACCCATTTCTGATAAAAACTCTCTGGAAAGTGGGCGTAGAGGGAACCTACCTCAACATAATAAAGGCCATATATGACAAACCCAGAGCAAACATCATTCTCAATGGTGAAAAACTGAAAGCATTTCCTCTAAGATCAGGAACGAGACAAGGATGTCCACTCTCACCACTACTATTCAACATAGTTTTGGAAGTCCTAGCCATGGCAATCAGAGAAGAAAAGGAAATAAAAGGAATACAAATTGGAAAAGAAGAAGTAAAACTGTCACTGTTTGCAGATGACGTGATACTATACATAGAGAATCGTAAAACTGCCACCAGAAAACTGCTAGAGCTAATTAATGAATATGGTAAAGTTGCAGGATACATAATTAATGCACAGAAATCTCTTGCATTCCTATACACTAATGATGAAAAATCTGCAAGAGAAATTATGGAAACATTCCCATTTACCATTGCAACAAAAAGAATAAAATACCTAGGAATAAACCTACCTAGGGAGACAAAAGACCTGTATGCAGAAAACTATAAGACACTGATGAAAGAAATTAAAGATGATACCAACAGATGGAGAGATACACCATGTTCTTGGATTGGAAGAATCAACATTGTGAAAATGAGTATACTACAATCTACAGATTCAATGCAATCCCTATCAAATTACCAATGGCATTTTTTTATGGAACTAGAACAAATCATCTTAAAATTTGTATGGAGACACAAAAGACCCCGAATAGCCAAAGCAGTCTTGAGGCAAAAAAATGGAGCTGGAGGAATCAGACTCCCTGACTTCAGACTATACTACAAAGCTACAGTAATCAAGACAATATGGTACTGGCACAAAAACAGAAACATAGATCAATGGAACAAGATAGAAAGCCCAGAGATTAACCCACGCACCTATGGTCAACTAATCTATGACAAAGGAGGCAAAGATATACAATGGAGAAAAGACAGTCTCTTCAATAAGTGGTGCTGGGAAAACTGGACAGCTACATGTAAAAGAATGAAATTAGAATACTCCCTAACACCATACACAAAAATAAACTCAAAATGGATTAGAGACCTAAATATAAGACTGGACACTATAAAACTCTTAGAGGAAAACATAGGAAGAACACTCTTTGACATAAATCACAGCAAGATCATTTTTGATCCACCTCCTAGAGTAATGGAAATAAAAACAAAAATAAACAAATGGGACCTAATGAAACTTCAAAGCTTTTACACAGCAAAGGAAACCATAAACAAGACGAAAAGACAACCCTCAGAATGGGAGAAAATATTTGCAAACGAATCAACAGACAAAGGATTAATCTCCAAAATATATAAACAGCTCATTCAGCTCAATATTAAAGAAACAAACACCCCAATCCAAAAATGGGCAGAAGACCTAAATAGACATTTCTCCAAAGAAGACATACAGACGGCCACGAAGCACATGAAAAGATGCTCAACATCACTAATTATTAGAGAAATGCAAATCAAAACTACAATGAGGTATCACCTCACTCCTGTTAGAATGGGCATCATCAGAAAATCTACAAACAACAAATGCTGGAGAGGGTGTGGAGAAAAGGGAACCCTCTTGCACTGTTGGTGGGAATGTAAATTGATACAGCCACTATGGAGAACAATATGGAGGTTCCTTAAAAAACTAAAAATAGAATTACCATATGACCCAGCAATCCCACTACTGGGTATATACCCAGAGAAAATCGTAATTCAAAAAGACACATGCACCCGAATGTTCATTGCAGCACTATTTACAATAGCCAGGTCATGGAAGCAACCTAAATGCCCATCAACAGACGAATGGATAAAGATGTGGTACATATATACAATGGAATATTACTCAGCCACAAAAAGGAACGAAATTGAGTCATTTCTTGAGACGTGGATGGATCTAGAGACTGTCATACAAAGTGAAGTAAGTCAGAAAGAGAAAAACAAATATCGTATATTAATGCATATATGTGGAACCTAGAAAAATGGTACAGATGAGTCGGTTTGCAGGGCAGAAGTTGAGACACAGATGTAGAGAATGGACATATGGACACCAAGGGGGGAAAACTGGGGTGGGGATGGTGGTGTGCTGAATTGGGCGATTGGGATTGACATGTATACACTGATGTGTATAAAATTGATGCCTAATAAGAACCTGCAGTACAAAAAAACAAACAAACAAAACAACTAATACTAAACTTTCATTGGGTTATTTGTATGGAAATATGTTAATATAAATGTTTCAGACATTACATGAAATTTCTAAAAATCTTATATTTGTATTTGTATGGAAATATGTTAATATAAACGTTTCAGACATTATATGAAATTTCTAAAAATCTTATATTTGTATTTGTATGGAAATATGTATGGAAATATGTTAATATAAATGTTTCAGACATTACATGAAATTTCTAAAAATCTTAAAAAATAAAAATAAAAAAATAAATAAATGATACCGAGGAACAATTCTGGAAAAAGACACAGCAGTAGCCTAGAAATGTCTTTTTTAGGGATGTTTGTTTTTTAGGATAAAAAAATCAGAGACGCTTTATAAAAATAAATCAGATGTCAAGTTCTACAGTCAAAGGTTGATTAAAGTAATGAGTTATAATTAAAACACAGCTCACTGTATGCTCACAAGGTTTAGTTATACACTCCTTACTTAACCCTATCATTGGTTCAAATATGAAGTCCAATACTCACAGAAAAATCTTAGATCTGTTTCAAATTAATTTTGTGGCAAATAAAAAGATTGTTATCTCACATCCTTTCAACAAATTTCTGTGATAGGAAATCTAAAAAGGAGCCTACTGTCTATCTTCCTCTTTCTGGTTTTCTTGCTCTATTTAACTTCAGTTACAGTAAAATACAGGATTCCTTTTAAGTCCAGTAAGTTTAATGTAATTAGCATCCCTCAAACTGATGTTGTTTATTTTGATAAAACTGAGGTATAAAACCAGAACCAGCTGGAGTAGCAATACTTATATCAGACAAAACAGAGTTTAAAATAAAGACTGTTACAAGAGACAAAAAAGGACACTATGTAATTAATGATCAAGGGATCAATCCAAGAAGGAGATATAACAATTGTAACTATATATGCACCCAACACAGCAGCACCTTAAAGGCAAATACTAACAGCCATAAAAGGAGAAATTGACAGTAACACAGTAATAGTGGGGGACCTTAACACCCCCCTTTCATCAATGGACAGAGCATCCAGACAGAAAAATCAATAAGGAAACACAGGCCTTAAATGACACATCAGACCAGATGGACTTAATTGATATTTATAGAGCATTCCATCCAAAAGCAGCAGAATACACAGTCTTCTCAAGTGCACATGGAACATTCTCCAGGACTGATCACATGTTGGGCCACAAAGCGAGCCTCGGTAAATTTAAGAAAATTGAAATCTTATCAAGCAAATTTTCTAACCAAAACGCTATGAGATTCGAAACTACAAGAAAAAAACTGTAAAAAACACAACACGTGGAGGCTAAACAATATGCCACTAAACAACCAATGAATCACTGAAGAAATCAAAGAGGAAATCATAAAATACCTAGAGGCAAATGACAATGAAAACACAACAGTCCAAAACCTATGGGACACAGCAAAAGCAGTCCTAAGAAGGAAGTTTACGGCAATATAATCTTACCTCAGGAAATAAGAAAAATCTCAAATAAACAACCTAACTTTACACTTAAAGCAACTAGAGAAAGAAGAAGTAGCAAAACCCAAAGTTAGTAGAAGGAAATAAATCATAAAGATCAGAGCAGAAATAAATGTAATAGAGACAAAGAAAATGATAAAAAAAAGATCAAGGAAACTAAAAGCTGGTTCTTTGAAAAGATAAACAAAATTAATAAACCTTTAGCCAGACTCATCAAGAAAAAACAGGGGAGTGGGCTGAAATGAATAAAATTAGAAATGAAAAAGGAGAAGTTACAATGGACACCACAGAAAATCAAAGGATCATAAGAGACTACTACAAGCAACTATAGGCCAATAAAATGGACAACCCAAAAGAAATGGACAAATTCTTAGAAATCTCCCAAGACTGAACCAGGAAGAAACAGAAAATATGAACAGACCAATTACAAGTACTGAAATGGAAGCTATGATTAAAAAACTCCCAACAAACAAAAGTCCCGGACCAGATGGCTTCACAGGCAAATTCTATCAAATGTTTAGAGAAGATTTAACACTTATCCTTCTGAAACTATTCCAATAGAATCACTGAGGAAGGAACAATCCCAAACTCATTCTAGGAGGACACTATCACCCTGATACCAAAACCAAACAAAGATACCACAAAAAAAGAAAGTTATAGGCCAATATCATTGATGAACGCAGACGCAAAAATAGTAAACAAACACTAGCAAACCAAATCCAACAATACATTAAAAGGATCACACACCATGATCAAGTGGGATTTATCCCAGGGATGCAAGGATTCTTCAATATATGCAAATCAATCACTGTGATACACCACATCAAAAAATAGAAGAATAAAAACCATATGATCATCTCAATAGATGCAGAAAAAAGCTTTTGACAAAATTCAACACCCTTTTTTATGATAAAAACTCTCTACAAAGTGGGCATAATAAAGCCCATATATGACAAACCTACAGCTAACATCATACTTAATGGTGAAAAGCTGAAAGCATTTCCTCTAAGATCAGGAACAAGACAAGGAGCTCATCAGTGAATTCGGTAAAGCTGCAGGATACAAAATTAATACACAGAAATCTGTTGCATTTCTATACATTAACAACAAAAGATCAGAAAGAGAAATGAAAGAAACAGTCCCATTTACCATCTCATCAAAAAGAATAAAATACATAGGAATAAACTTACCTAAGAAGGCAAAAGACCTGTACTCTGAAAACTATAAGAAGCTGATGAGATAAATCGAAGATGACACAAACAGATGGACAGATATACTGTACAATGTTCTTGGATTGGAAGAATCAATATTGTCAAAATGATGATACTACGCAAGGCGGTCTACAAATTGAATGCAATCCGTACCAAATTACCAATGGCATTTTTCACAGAACTAGAACAAAAAATCTAAAAATCTGTATGGAGACAAAAAAAACCCCAAATAGCCAAAGCAATCTTGAGAAGTAAAAACGAAGTTGGAGGAATCAGGCTCCCTGACTTCAGACTATACCACAAAGCTACAGTCATCAAAGCAGTATGGTACTGGCACAAAACCAGAAATATAGATCAATGGAACAGGATAGAAAGCCCAGAAATAAACCCACACATGTATGGTCAATTAATCTATGACAAAGGAGGCAACACTATACGTTGGAGAAAAGACAGTCTCTTCAATAAATGGTGCTGAGAAAACTGGACAGCTACATGTAAAAAAATGAAATTAGAACATCCTTTAACACCATACACAAAAATAAACTCAAAATGGATTAAAGACCTAAATGTAAGACCAGACACTATAAAACTCTTAGAGGAAAACATAGGCAGAACACTCTTTGACATAAATCACAGCAAGATATTTTTCAACCCATATCCTAGAGCAATGGAAATAAAAACAAAAATAAACAAATTGGACCTAATTAAACTCAAAAGCTTTTGCACAGCAAAGGAAACCATAAACAAAGCGAAAAGACAACCCACAGAATGGGAGAAAATATTTGCGAACGATGCGACTGACAAAGGATCAGTCTCCAAAATTTACGAATAGCTCATGTGGCTCAATATCAAAAAAAAATAACCCAATCAAAAAATGGGCCGAAGTCCTAAATAGACACTTCTCCAAAGATATACAGATGACCAAGTGGCACATGAAAAGATGCTCAACATCGCTAATTATTAGAGAAATGCAAATCAAAACTGCAATGAGATTCCACCTCACACCAGTCAGAATAGCCATCATCAAAAAGTCTACAAACAATAAATGGTGGAGAGGGTGTGGAGAGAAGGGAACCCTCCTACACTTGGCAGGAATGTAAATTTGTATAGCCAGTATGGAGAACAGTATGGCGGTTCCTTAAGAAACTAAACATAGAGCTACCATATGATCCAGTAATCCCAGTCCTGGGCATATATCTGGAGAAAAACATGGTCCGAAAGGATACACACACCCCTATGTTCACCGCAGTGCTGTTTACAATAGCCAAGACGTAGCACAACCTAAATGTCCACTGACAGATGAATGGATAAAGAAGATGTGGTACATATATACAGTGGAATATTACTCAGCCATTAAAAAGAATGAAATAATGCCATTTGCAGCAATATGGATGGACTGGAGATTATCATACTAAGTGAAATAAGTCAGACAGAGAAAGACAAATATCATATGATATTGCTTATATGCAGAATCTAAAAAAAAAAGATACAAATGAACTTATTTACAAAACAGAAACAGACTCACAGACTTAGAGAATGAACTTATGGTTACCAGGGGGGGAGGGGGGGTGGGATAGATTGGGAGTTTGGGATTGACATATACACACAACTATGTATAAAATAGATAACCAACAAGGACCTAGTGTACAGCACAGGGAACTCTGCTCAATACTCTGTAAAAACCTAAATGGGAAAAAAATTTGAAAAAGAATGGATACATGTATATGTATAACTGAATCACTCTGCTGTACCCCTGAAACTAACACAACATTGTTAATCAACTATACTCCAATATAAAATAAAAATTAAAAAAAAAATTAAACAATCACTAATAGAGTATAATGGTAAAACTAATAATAAAAATAATCAGTTTCATTACATGTAATAACATAAAAATAAACATAGTGGAAAGGCTAAAAAAATACAAAAAATGAAACCAGAACCAACGTTTTTAGCAGAAATAGAAAAATTCACGTTAAAATTCAGATGGAATCTCAAGGGACTCCAGATATCTAAAACAATCTTGAAAAAGAAGAAATGGGGAGGTCTTACACTTCCTAATTTCAAAACTTACTACAAAGCTACAATAATCAAAACAGTGTGGTGCTGATATAAAGACAGAGAGTTTAACAGAATACAATAGAAAGCCCAGAAATAAGCCCTTACATATATGGTCAAATAATTTTCGACAAGGGTGTCAAGACCATTCAATGACAAAAGGACAGTCTTTTCAACAAGTGGTGCTGGTAATATGCACAGGAGAAAAATGAGGGTGGGCCCTTACCTTACATCACATACAAAAGATAACTCAAAATAGATCAAAGACCTGAACATAAGAGCTAAAACTGTAAGATTCTAAAAGAAAACATAGGGGGAAGACTTCATGACATTGAGTTTAGTAATGATCTTTTGGATATGCATGAAAAGCACAGGCAACAAAAGGAGAAATAGATAAACTGGACTTCATTAAAATTAAAAACTTCTGTGTATCAAAGGACACAACAGTGAAAAGGCAACTCTTGGAATAGGGGAAAATACGTGCAAATCATATATCCAATAAGCATTTAATACACAGAACATATAGAGAACTTTTCCAAGTCAACAACAAAAAACAACCCAAATAAAAAGTGGGCAAAGGACTTGAATAAACATATCACCAAAGAAGATAAGATATACAAACGGCCAATAAGCAAATGAAAAGATCCCCAACATCACTAATCATCAGGGGAATTCAAATCAAAACTACAATAAGATACCACCTGACAACCATTAGGATGGCTATTATCAAAACCAAATCACAAATATTAGCGAGGATGTATAAACTGGAACCCATGTGCACCTCTGGTGGAAATGTAAAATGGTGCAGCCACTGTGGAAAACAGTACAGTGGTTCCTCAAAAAATTACACATAGAATTACTGTATTATCCAGCAATTCCACTTCTGTGTATATAAGCAAAATAACTGAAAGCAGGAACTCAAACAGATATTTGTGCATTCATGGTCACAGTGGCATTATTCACAATAGCCAAAAGGTGAAAATAACCCAAATGTCCACTGATGGATGAATGGATAAACCAAATGTAATATATACAAACAATGGAACATTATTCAGCCTTAAGAAGGAATGGAATTCTGACACATGCTACAACATAGATGAGCCTTGAAGACATTATGCTAAGGGAAATAAGCAAGACACAAAAGGAAAAATATTGTATGATTCCACTTACATGGGGTACCAAGAGTAGTCAAATTCATAAAGAGAGAAAATAAAATGGTGGTTGCCAAAAGCTGGGAAGATGGGTGATTAGGGAGTTATTGTTTAAAGAGTATGGAGTTTCAGTTTGGAAAGAAGAGAAAGGTCTGGAGATGAATGGTGGGGATGGTTGCACAGTGATATAAATGTACTTAATCCACTGAACTGTACACTTAAAAATGGTTCAAATGGCAAATTATATGTATATTTTACATTAAGAAAATGCCTGAACAATTATGAACATGCTCGAAACAAATGAGATCACAGCAAGGAAACAGAAGATATAAAGAAGAGAATAGAAATTTTAGAACTCAAAACTATAGTACCTGCAACAAAAAGCTTGATAGGCTCAACAACAGAATGAAGAAGACAGAAGAAATAATCAGTGAACTTAAAGCAATACAAATTACCCCATCTGAACAACGGAGAGATAATAAACTGGAAAAAAAATGAACAAAACCTCAGGGGCCTGTGGGATATAACTAAAGAGCTCACATTTATGTCATTAGAGGCCTTGAAGGAGAAGAGAAATAAGGTGGGACTGAAAAAGTACCTGAAGGAACATGGTTAAAAACTTCCCAAATTTAGCAAAAGACATAAGCCTACACATTCAAGAAGCTGAGCAAGCCCTAAACAGGATAATCCTAAAGAAATCTCTGCCAAGACAAATCATATTCAAACTTTTGAAAACTAAGAGAAAAAAGTCTTGAGACAGAAATGACACCTTACCTACAAGGGAAAAAACAAACAGTGAGACAGTGGATTTCTCAAAAGGAACTATGGAGGCCAGAAGAAAGTGGCACAACATTTTTCACATGAAAGAAAAGAACTGTCAACCCAGAATTCTATACACAGAGAAATATTTTCAGAAATGAAGAAGAAATCAAGATATTCTCAACGAAAATGAATAAATAAGGAATAATAAAGGAAATAAGAATTTGTCACAAACAGACCTAACCTAAAAGAATGGCTAAAGGAAGTTCTCTAAACAGAAAGGGAAAAAAAGGAATTCTGGAACATCAGAGAGAACAGATATAGCAAATACATATAGATAAATACAATAGGCTTTCCTTTTCTCAAGAGTTTTCTGGATTATGTTTGATGGTTGAAAACAAAAATTATAACACTAATGTGGTTCTAAATGTATACAGAGGAAATGTCACTAATTTGAAAAGACATATGCACCCCATGTTCATTGCAGCATTACTTAGAAAAGCCAAGATACGGCAGCAACTTACATGTCTATGGATACGTGAATGAGTAAAGAAATTATGGTGTGTGTATATAATGGAATATTATTCAGCCATAAAAAGAATGAAATCTTGCCATTTGTGACAATACGGCTGGACCTTGAGGGCATTATTCTAAGTGAAATAAGACAGAGAAAGACAAATACCATATGATCTCTCTTATATGTGAAATCTAAAAACCAAGTTCATAGATACAGAGAATAGATTGGTGGTTGCAGGTGGCAGGGATTGGGGTTGGGAGAAATGGGTGAACTTTTTAAAATTAATTTAAATACATGGAATAAATATTAAAAACTGCAATAATAATAAAAAACCCAAAGAAATAGTAAATGATTTTTGCTTACTGATTAAACAACACACAAACTTTGTTTCCCACTGCTCTCCAACTTGGGTATCATTATTACAGTAAAAAAAAAAAAAAAAAAATCTTACCAGTTACCCAAATAATATTTCTATTTTTCTCTAACAGTGCATCACTAAAAATACTGGCCCTGGAAAAATTCAGAAAATAACCAAAGGAAATACTTCCTTAACTAAAGACTTAACACAAGAGTGTCTTGACCATTTATTTATTGGTCAAATTGAGAATGGATGCACTCTTTGTAAAGGAGAACATTTGAGGGTTTGCGCAAGCAGGATTTGTGGAAAGTATCAACAATTACCTCAAAGAATGCAAGCAAAGCAGAGGTTACTGGGGCATTCGTCAGTACAGCAGCATAGAACAGAAAACACTACTGTGGGCAATGCAGACAGAGCCACACCAGCAACATCCAAAAAGAGGGAGGAGCCTCAAGCCAAGGGATTCCATGCTTCCAGTTCCTTTGGCAAAGCTGATGCAGCTGCAGAGACAGATGCATCAAACCACTTTGACCTGATGCCATTACACCGTCCATTCATTTAATTCTCCTTGTTCAGATCAAAGCTCATCAAGCAACCCTTGATGCCTGTCTGCCCTGAAGGAGTCAATGAGCCAGACATGTGTACTTGGGGTGTTCTGAGGTCAGTGGCAGGCATACTTCTCATTATATATAAGTAAACTACCATTCTGGTTTTGTACTTGGATAAGGTGAGCCTGCCCCAGGAGACATATCCACCCTTGGTGTGTGCACAAAAAAGTCCACCTAGAAACCCGACTCTGCCCATCAAGGCTCACGACCAGAGGTGCTTTCCCGACACCCACCCCCTCTACTGCCCATCATTTTGGTTGTTACCATCACCTTGAAAGTGCCTGTCACTAACCAGACAGGACAATTTATGTTCACCGCTCCTCACCCAGCACCACTGCAATGTCCCTGCTTACTTCCTTCACAGTCTTGGTTTCCTTGTCTAACAAATGGTAGTACTAATAATGATAACCAACTTTGTGGATGGAATTATGTAATCTTTAAGCATTAATAAAAAAGGTGGGGGGATGACAGAGTGGATTAAAAAACATGACCCAACAATATGCTGCCTACACTTCAAATACAAGATACCAAAGATTGAATCTGAAAGGGTAGAAAAAGATCATGTGAATGTTATTCAAAAGAAAGTAGGAGTAGCTATATTAATATCAGATAAAGTAGACTTCAGAGCAAAGAAAACTACCAGAGACAGAGACGAGCATTACATAACGAAAGAAAGGTAAATCCACTAGGAAGGGTGTATGCATCTACCAACTGAGCTGCAAAATATATGAAGCAAAACCTGATAGAACTGAAGGGAGATACAGACAAATCAACAATAAGAGCTGGAGACTTCAACACCCCTCTCTCAAAAATTGACAGACCGAGTAGAAAATCAGCAAGAATACAGAAACACCACTACCAAACAAAAACATCTAATTGACATTTATAGAACTCACCACTCGATAACAGCAGGATACATGTTCTTTTCAAGTGGTCCATGAAATGTATAACAAGATATGCCAATGATTTCTTGAACAAACTCCTTAGCTAATATCATGGTATACAAAATCAGAATTTGTTCTTTATATAAAATATTTTAGGGTTAATGAAACTTAAAGGTATTCATTTTTTAACATTGACTTTTGCCTATATTTGCTATATAATACTTTTCATTACTAAGAATCTTTTGGGAGTATTTGCAGTGTAAAAGTAATCCTGTATCTTCCATAAACTAATTTCTAATGCTTTTAAAACCCAAAGCCACCATTTACTATTATTTTATATTTAATGTCAACCATACGTTGGTGAATATCAAATGACAGAAGAAATACGTACCAGATCCCATGAGAGCACAGATCAGGACCATGGAATTATATTTGATTTCAGGAGCACTCCTCTCATCTGCTAGCAGTGTGTGTAAAATCTGTACAAGTTTAGCACTTTCTAGATCTTTCTCAGCAGTGCCTGGAACATGAAACGAAGTATCAGTTATATTCACTGGGTATGAACCTGGTACAATCTGGCTAAATACTACTTCCCTTTCTAGAAACTGATAATGTGAAACCTTTCAAAAGGGACTGATAAATAATAATGACATAGATATACAATATTAAATTTAGACCTTGTTAAAAGGGTATTTAGATCTAAACTTCAGTAGATATTTCAGGAGTTTAGGCTTAAAATTCAATATTAAAACATTCCTTTAAATATGAGGCAATTAAAAACCTTTATTATGAAAACTGTTAAACATATACAAAAGCAGAAAAGATAGTATGATACACTATGTACTATTACCATCTTCAAAAATGATCATGGCCAACTGTGTACCTTCTGTCTCTAGTCTTATCCACTTATTCTAACCCATCCCAAATAATTTTGGAGCAAATCCTATAATCACATAATTTCCTCCACAGGTATTTCAGCATGTATCTTTAAGAGAATCGGACTCTGCAATTCCTATCAAAATACCAAGATGATTCTCCATAGGAAATAGATAAGCTTATGCTAAAATTTATATGGAAAGCCACAGGCCCTAGAAGAGGTAAACAATCTTGATAAAGAATAAAGTGGGAGGAATTCCTCTACCTGATATGAAGGTCACTGTATAGCTATAGTTATCAAGACAGTGTGGTGTTGGTGCAGAGACAGACACATAGGTCAGAGGAACTGAAAGAAGACCCTAGAAGTAGACCCACACACATAAGCACAACTGATTTTTGACAAAGGTACAAAATCAATTCAGTTGAGGAAAGACAGCCTTTTCAATAAATGGTGCTGGAGCAATTACATCCATAGGCAAAAAAAAAAAAAAAAAAAGAAACCCTGACCTAAACCTCACATCTTATACAGATATTAATACAAAAAGGATCACAGAGTTAAATGTAAAACTACAGGACTTTCAGAATATAAATAATCCTCAAAACTCAGGAGTTAGAAAATGGGCAAAGATCTAAATAGGCATTTCACCAAGGAATAAATACAGATGGCAAATAAGCACATAAAGATGTTCATCATCAGTAGTTATTAGAAAAATGGAAATTAAAACTACATGAGATATCACTATATATCTATCAGATTGACTAAAATAAAAGAAAAAAACAGGGGCAATACTAAACATTGGTAAGGGTACAGAGCAAATTAGATCACTTATGCAGTGCTGGCGGGAATGTAAAATGGTATAGCCACTCTGAAAAACAGTCTGTCAGTGTCTCTAAATATCAATCATGAAGTTACCATACAACCCAGGAGTTATCTAGTAACTCCTAGGCATTTATCTAGAAAAATGAAAATTTATGTTTACATAAAATCCTATACATGGAATGTTCACTGTAGCCTTATTTTTAAAAATCCCAAAGTGGAATCAGCCCAGATGTCCTTCAATACGTGAATGGTTAAACAAACTGTGGTACATACATATCACAAAATACTATTCAGGAATGGGAAGGAATGAACTATTGACACAGAAATCAATGACTCTTTAGGAATTTATGCTGAGCAGAAGAAGCCGATTCCATAAGGTCACATACTATATGATTCCATTTATATATTTTTGAAATGAAAAAAATTTTAGAAATGAAGGGAAGATTAGTGGTTTCCAGGGATTAGGAGCAGTGCAGGAGGTAGGTGAATGTGGTTATAAATGGAGAATCCTTGTGGTATTAGAACTGCTCAGAGACACCTACACAGGTGATAAACTGAATATAACATACACACAAGTGAGTACAAGTAAAACTGGGAAAGTCTGAATAAGATAGGTACATTGTATCAGTGGTTGGGATGTTACACTAGTTTTGCAAAATGTTACCACTGGGCAAAACTGGGCAAAGTGTACAAGGGATCTTTCTGTATTATTTCCTACGACTGCTTGTGAATCTACAATTATCAAAAAAAAAAAAAAAAAAAGGATAAGGACTCTTAAAATGTTGCTTTAACACTATTATCATACAAAAATTTTATAATAATTCCTTAATAATATCTAAAAGCCTGTAAGGATACAAGTTTGGAAAAATATGGTTTTCAAAGTGTACTGTATATTAAAAAGGTAGTATGACCTTATTTTTAAATCTTAGGCTCAAGGAGCCTAGGAAACACTAGGTGACAACAGCCAACAACAAATATGATTATGTTTTGTCATTTTATATCCTAACATCTTTATGTGCTTATTTGCCATCTGTGGTAAGGTAAACAGACTCAGGCAAATGCTCAGCTATCAGGAAGCAGACAAAATTAAAGCCTATTTAGAAGATACTAGTTATGAAGGGCACAAGACCAGATTCACCCCAGGATAGGAAGTCAAGGATACTCTGAAATTGCTCTATCACTTTAAGCCATTTTTAAAAATCAAGCCATGAACCCTGTTTGGTATTCAATGTCCTCACCAACTCTCACCTCTTCATCATAGCTTCCCATCTTAAAGGTGTCTGGACCTCTGGACAGACTCACATAATCTACCCAAACCATGGAGGAAATCACAGCATCTTTAACCTAAGTTAGTGACCAAAGCCACATATATTTTCTTGACGTTTTCTATCTTTAAAATTCAAGAAAATTTTACATCCTACTTTTACCTGATTTTTAAAAAATTATAAATTGTTTTAAAGTTTATAACCCCTTAAGAGGACAAAAATTCAAATCTCTCGTACCTGAAATCTGAGTCAATCTGACACTGAAGGAGATATACCATGTTTATCTTTTGGCTTCTCCTTCCTGGGATAAGGCCTGGTGGGTCCACTTGCCCCAGGGTGAGAATTATGGACAAAAATCATCATTGGGAACTGAGGCGATCAATTAACAGTATTTACCCGAACGGCTTTGAACTGAACAGGAGATGCCTACTAAGTCTATAGTCCTCCTTTATGTAAGGCAACCTCAGGCCTTACCACAGGCCATGTGACTGTGACTGTCCCCAGCTGACTACGTATCAGAGCTTGGTTCCGGAGACAAAGTTGCTACCCATAAACTAGATGCCTATGAGCTAGCCTCTCCTGAAGAATTCTGAGTAACAGGAACGCTACTGCTAGAGAGAAACTACCTGAATCATTTAGACTCTGCTTTGGGGGAATTCTGAATGTAAATACACAGAAGAGTGACATAAAAGGTGAGAATTTAGAATGAAGGCAATGCTGTAAAGCAACAGAAACCATGGTGATAGAGAGGAGGAGGTTAGTAAGAGAGAATCAGTAGTAGAGATGGAAGAGAAGGTCTGGGTGTCTGGAAGAGTAGCAAACCCTAAACTTGTTGTTGTATTCTAAGTATTGTTTCACTTCTCCATGAGGTTTGCTGAAAATGTTTTCTGTATTCCCTAAGTGCCTAAACTTTGAGGTATCATTTAAGAGTCAAACTAACCTTAAAGCATTACCCTAAAAATGTTACCAAAAGAACAACCCAAGGGGACAGCTATGGTAACAATCTATAGAATATGATTTTACATATACTCAGATCCGGACGGGTACAGAAACACACTGGCAAAATGCTTCTAGTCAAGGTTCTGTCTGACTTCTATTCCACTCCTGTGCTTCCTTTCATCCAAGATAAAAATAGGAGAAAATAAGTTTGTCACTGGGGTACTTACCCAATTCTAAAGCTGCTATTAGTGCCAAAGCAACAAGGGCTTCATTCTGCATTATTACATGTTCACTAGTTGCCATGGTAACTAGATGCTTGATGCCACCACTTTGTACAATGGTTTTAATTACATCCTACAATAAATTAATATCACAGAATTATAAACTTTAATTTTAAACATTAAAAAACTGCGTTACCATCAGTCAATTCACTGTTGAGTGGTTTTCTGACAGTGTCCCTATGAATCATTACATTTAACCATAATTTCTTTTTCTTCACAGAAGAGAAAAAGCTTTTAGCTTTAAAAAAAATTCATCAAAAGATGACAACTTAAATTACCTAAGCGAAAAAGACCACTGCAGTTCATATCAAGGAATAGAGAGTCCCAGAAGCTAACAAAGTCAAAGAAATAAAAGTGCCATTGCCCCAAATGAAGACTTACCACGAGATCAACAAAAGAGAATAAATCTTGGAATAATAATAATGTAAAAAGTTCTTCCTTTCGAATTTTTATTGTAACACCAGGTAGTTTTTTCGGATGCATCAGGTGAAGCTTTTTACGTATGTATGTGTGCATGTATACATGTATGTATGCAGCCTTGTAAAACCTTTGTTGGATCTAACAAAACTAGATTACATACAGAAGGACTTGAGCAGAACTTAAATCAAAATTCTGTCTCCCTCATTTCTCACGGTGCCCACAGCTTGGTCCTCTCCAGCGGCAGAGGGGCAGTAGGCTCCAGACTCAGTAAATCCCACTGGCTTTGAGCAAACCGCTGACTCTCTCTGCATCTCAGAGACTTCACCTATAACACTGAGACAGTGTAAGTGTATATCTCATAGGTTTTTGTTATAATTACAAAGTTATTACATGAAGAGCACACATAAAAGTATACAGCAAAGGCTAGATGGAAAGAAATGGCTACGTTTATTTCTAGTACTCATTTTTGTCTTCATCTCAGGGTTTTGTTGGATTCAATATGATTTAGTAGAAAGCCTCAATTATAAAATATTTAAAAAGTAATTTTACTACTTTTCACTATTTTTAGTAATTTGAAGTAAGCACTGAATATTTTAAGTAGCCTGTCCAAGTTAGCTTCAATGGTACAAAACTGTAATTAGAAATATTTTCAAATTAATTTGCTAAAATATTGGGAAAAGGGTTTCCTTTATGCTTCTACCTTATGTAAATTTTTAAGAAAACTATTTATAGACAGTACCTTTGCTTTGAATCCAAACTTGTTTAGTGAGCAAACAAACATTCTAAATCAACAGAGTCTAAGTTCTGAGTTTTTACAGCAGTTGTGTTCTAGCATTTAATGTCTTCTCACATCAACTTTTTTAGAAAGTGAGAAACTATCTTTTAAAGCCTTTTCTAATGAAAAGAAAGCCTCCCAATATAGTCAGCCCTCCGTATCTTCAGGTTCTGCATCCATGGATTTAACCAACCATGTATTGAAAATATTTGGGGGAAAAAATGTCATAAAGTTTCAAAAAGCAGAACTTGAATTTGCTGTGCGCTGGCAACTATTTAGTATTTACACTGTATTTACAACTATCTACTAGCATTTACATCGTATTAGGTATTATAAGTAATTTAGAGATGATTTAAAGTATAAGGGGGATGTGCGTAGGTTAGATGGAAATACTATGCCATTTTTATATAAGGGACTTGAGCATTCACAGATTTTGGTATCTGAGAGGGTGCCCAATCCCCCTCAGATACCAAGGGACGAGGACGACTATATACTGCTTTATACTGCTTACTCAGAGGCAGTTTATTTGAAACCGATACAGAATTCTTAAAATTAGTAAAGAATTTTATAAAAATCACAAAGGAGCTTGTTGAGTAAAAAAGATCAAAAGAGATTCACAAGATACATATGCAGTCACCTAGGAAGGTTCCTGGACTGTCATTTCATCCTCTCTTTTGTGATTCACCCTCAAAAGCCCACTGTAGTAGAAAGAAGGGAAAGGAATGAATGTGAATGAAGAAAATTTGCACATCAGAAATACCAAAAATCACCACCACCACACACACCGCCCCCCACCCCCCCCCGCCCCGACCCCTTAAATCAAAGCGTAGCTTCTTTTCCATCTCACTTTTCTGGAACAAATATCTGAGAGTACTGTCCTTTAAAGTGCCTGCCCTCTCTCCTCCTACTTCAGTAAATGCTTACTGAGTTGCTACTCTACAGAATGGGGGATAAAAGATAAATGAAGCATTGTACTTGTGTCATATGACAAAAGAGGATTATTACTACTGACAGCTACCCTGTATGGAGAAACGCCTATACACTGGACAACACTCATACACTGGGTAACTTACAGATAGTAGCTTATTTTTATCCTCACAGAAAATCCCACGAGCTAGATATTATCTCCAGTTTATAGATGAAGAAACTGAAGCTTAGATTAAGTTATGGAATTTGCCCCAAATCAGACAGTGATTAAATGGTAAAAAGCCAAGATTCAATCCAGGCAGTTTGACTACTAGGTCTTGTTTTTAACCATTTGTGGTCTATGGAAAAGCATACACACTGAATTCATCATAATGCCAAGCAGAGGCAGTCATTTAATGTGATTTGAAGGGGCTCTATCAATGTATTTTAAAGTTATATTTTTAACTTCAAGATTAAAAAAAAAAAAGAATATTAGCACCACTCCAGAGAGCAAGAAGGTTCACCTGGAGAATTAAAAATAATTTTAACCAATACACTTCTAAAATTAATCCAGAGATTATTTTAACCTCTCTGAAACCATTTCATCATTTATAATAAGTAAACTGTAGATATACATAATGAGACGTTTTCTCTGGGTAATCCTTCTAAACCTTAGATGTTTCTGGAGAGTCCTTAAGAATTTTGGAAATATTTTATAATGCTTTACAAAGTTTGAAACAATATTTTATTTCTTAATACTATTTTTCAAGGAGTTTTCTTATGGAAAGCTAAATTTTGGTACATATATAACTAAGGCAAATTATCTATGTTAACAGTCTCACATATTTAGCATTTATGGTCAGTTTGCTCTTAACTGTTGAGATAAATCCAGCTAAAGACTCTGTTGAAAATTGTATAACAATGTTGTTACAATGGAATGGTTTGAGATAGGCTTGAATTTGAGATAACTGATTTATAAGACTGTAGGCTGGTGTAGCTACTGAATCACCTACCAAAAAATTTCTTTTTTTAATATTGTATCATCAAAGCTCTCAGTATAGGTTTAAGTAAATGTTGGATGAATAAGCAAATGACTAAGTACATTTCTTTAAACAAGTTTTTAGCTTGATACTGATGAAGAATGTTTTACTCTTACAGGTTAAAGAAAAGTGCCTACTTTGATAAGAGGGAATTTTTATATTCCTATTGTAGAGGCAAACTATATTTCTTTCTCTGTCTTTGATCTCTGCAGTCAGAAGGTCCAGCTAGCTGGTTAGGAGTCCTAGCCTAGGGCACTCTTTAGAGGGAAGATGTAATTTTACCTATTGGCATAAGCACAAGGATACACCATATATGGCTGAAAGGCCTAAGCCAGCACGAAACACCATGAATCAGTGCAAACTTTTGGAGGACTGGACTCTAAGGTAGAATTCAGGGTGACTTTAAAAGGAGTAGAATATTCAAAGTTTAAGAATAACATAAGGACATGGGCTTCCCTGGTGGCGCAGTGGTTGAGAGTCTGCCTGCCAATGCAGGGGACACGGGTTCGAGCCCGGGTCTGGGAAGATCCCACATGCCGCAGAGCAGCTGGGCCCGTGAGCCACAATTGCTGAGCCTGCGTGTCTGGAGCCTGTGCTCCGCAACAAGTGAAGCCGCGGTGGTGAGAGGCCCGCACACCGCGATGAAGAGTGGCCCCCGCTTGCCACAACTAGAGAAAGCCCTCGCACAGAAACGAAGACCCAACACAGCCAAAAATAAATAAATAAAATAAATTAAAAAAAAAAAAAAAAAGAATAACATAAGGACAGAGCTGTGATTCACAACAGTTGGTTAAGGATATACAGGAATGTAACAAATTTGTACCTAGTGTTTAATTATTTTAAAAGCTTACTCCAGAGCAGCATTTTCCAAAGTATGTCCAGTGGAATGTTAATAGATGCCTCTTGCAAAAAAGACCCACAGTTAAATAGCTAAAGTTAAGGAAGTTTCTTTAGAGCTTCTACAGAATTCTAAAGGCAAGTAAAGGGAATGCACTATTATTCTAACTACTCTGACCATTAAACCCTTTTTCTTGGAACATTTCTTGGGGTCATTATTCGATAGAACATATTTTGAGACATGCTGTTCAAACAGAATCATCTATTCCTTTAATGTTTGTTAAATTTAAAAATAATTTAAATTAATAATTCTAATCCAGAGCTCAAATAACACACCTTGTATTCTAATCATTAACATCTATGAATCAAGGTTCCTATTGCCTCTTAGTAGCAGTATAATCTCAATTGTAGGAAACATATGTAAAGGAAAAAGTAGCCTATCTGGTACTGAATTGTAAAAAAGTTATAACGTAACTATAAAGTTGCAATCCCATTTCATTTCAAATTGTTTATTACACACACACACACACACACACACACATCTAGAAAGGTACCATCCCATATTTCTCATAAGTCTTTTCAAAGAACCTACATGGTGATGGATGCTTGATGGGTATTTTATTTGAAAACTTTTGGGGGGAGGGAGTATGGTATTAGATAAAGGAAGGGGAATCTGTGATAATGAAACCCACAGAAAAGCCTCAAAACCCTCAGATCTCAATATTACAGCATTTGAATAGCTTTGGTTCCAAGATTTGGTTATTTAAGATGATGGAACGTATCTTCCTGTGGACACATTTTTGTGTTCACTAATGGTTTGGTTATACACTTCTGTTTGTTAGTTGTTAGTGAACTTAAGGTATATTATGGATTAATCAAGTCTTCGTTGCCCTAACCACCACACGTAACAGGAATTTATCTGACAGTTCCAAATTCAGATGCCAAAACATGTCTCTGTTTGTTGTAATCTAGTTAACAGAATTATGGTTTGCCTAAATGAAACCACGGGTAAGAATTCTCATGGAACGGAGCAAAGAATTAGGTAAAGACTCTGAAAAGGATAGAAGAGTGATTTGGCAGTAAGCAAGTTAGGGAATGTCAGCTCTTCCCATAGTCTCTTATTTTGATGAATGGCATGATTACCCCACCTGGTGCTAAGCCCCAAACTTGGAATTCTCTCTAAAACCTCCTTCTCCTTGGGCCCCACTTTTGAATTCTGTCAATTCTGCCACTCATACCTTTCTCAAATCCTTCTTTTCCATACTCACTGCTTCTATTAGGTTGAACCATATGATATTTGTTTCTTTGTGTCAAAATGGTTGAATACCAGCAATTTCAAATTGCTTAACCCAAAACCTTAATTCAGGCCTTTATCATCTCACATGTATATTTTTGATGAACTTTGTTTTCCTTGCCCTTAGTAAGCCCTAGAGTCATCTTTCTAATGAAAACCACATAATGGTACCCTGCTGCTTAAAATTCTTTGGGAGCTTCCTAGTTCTCTATAGAATAAATTCACATGCCTTAACCTGGCACGTAATTCATCTTGATCCCCTCTTCTCTTCCTCTCTGGTCACTGTCTTTACACACTGTGCTCCAGCAATACTGCTTTACTTGCAGTTTTCCTCTCAGACTATGTTGTTTTAGATCTCTGTGCTGTTGACACATTGTTGTCTTTGCTTGGAGGCCTTTCTATGCTTTCTCTTCCCACTCTCCTCCTGAGAGATTCCTAGTTAACATTTAAAACATGACCCCTTCTGTGATGCCCAGACAGTTGGTCTCTCTGTCTTCTAAGTTATATCTGAATTGGAGTATGTGGCTTTAATGCTGTTTTTATATCTGCCCTCCCACTGGACAGTTAATTCTTGAAAGTCATACTATATTTTATAATACTTACACTGTAAGTACCAAAATGTTGACTGTTAAATGAACAAATGGGCCTGACAGAGCAGTTATGATGAAGAGGTAAAAGGACTACCACAGCAGTTCATTTTGCTATACTTTCTTGATACTCTCCATCTTGTCAACAATATACTTGGTCCTGTACTGGTGTCAGTGAAAATGGATGGGATTTTAGGCTGCTATAGGTGAGACAGGTAGTAGGAAAGTCCAAGTTAACAGCTGCTTTTGCTCCAGGCAAAGATGCCAAGAGGTAGCATCTGATGGGGAGGAACATTCCTGTGGCCAACCAGCTGGAATAGTTACTATGGTGAAGTCAATTATTTATCTGAAGGAGATTTACACAAGTCAAGGAATACCTTTACTTTTAAGCTTTTTCTCTTGCCATCTTCTTTTAATCTGTTTCATAAATAAATGAACGGTTTCCTCCGGGACTTACTTTTGATTTACTGTGTCGTATGAGGGCAGAGAGCAGTCTGTTTGACTCCCCCATCACACCAGCGTGATCTTTGGCTTCACACCATTCCACCAAACGCTCCACTAATTTAACATTCTTTCCCAGTTGTTCAGCAGCTTCTGCTATAGGAAAGAAGGCAAACCACAAAGGAATGAATCACTGATAGGCAATCAACTGAAATAATTGGTAAAGATGTAAGAGTGTGAAGGAAAATTACAGGTCTAAAAATAGAACACAACAATTTTATTAAAGCAAGAACTGCAAATATTCCATATCTGATGGACTATTGAGATTTTCTATTCAGCTGTGGACTTTTATACAAAAACAAAATAAACAACTTTATACTCTTTTGGTTCAGCCTGGAAGTCTGTTAGTACTCTGGAAAACTGTACCAAAGAATTTTTAGCAGTACTCTAAAGAATCAATATAGAGAAGGTTTAGAATTTAGAAATAAGTAAATAAATATAACTCATTCCAAGGATTGGTTTTCATTATTGTTCCTATAAACAGAAAAATGACCTCCCTGTTTGCAAAACAAATTTAAAAAAAATTTGACTGTCACTGTATTGAAACTTGATAATTTTACAAGGTAAAAAAGGGTATAGAAAATGCCAAAACATAAAAACCCCTCAAGAACCACTAATAAATCAACCTAAAATCAGATTATATGTACTAATAAAGAGAAATGCAATATAATTTCCATTTAAAGTCAATTATAACAAGCATGGAAATTAATGAAAGGGGTTCCAAAACTAATCTCTTTTTGCCTTTTATTTGCTACTTATCTTTATGATTACATAATTCTGAAAGCTAAAAACAGGTCCTTTTTCCACTAGAGGCACATTAAGACTATTATACCAAAAAATGCACCTTGAGAAAGCATTTCTCTTACCTTGTGCATCTATTAACATTCTTAATGTTCCCAGGAGTTTGAACTGAACCGGGGGCATTTCAGATTTAAGAAATTTCAAAACTGCCTCTGTGACACCAGCTGATAACATCTTTGCTTTATTTACAACTAGAGAGAGAGGAAAAAAAAGACTGGTTAAAATGATGTTAGCATTTTTGATGATAATCATTCAATTCAATATACATTTTTTGAGTGTCTTATTATCTTAAGGCCCCATATTATATTTTTCTACTTAAAAACAACATTGTTACTTTTCTGTTAGTTTTAAGAATGGGATTGGGAATGGGAGGGCTAGGGGATAAGTATCCTATTTGTCTACAGGAGCACAACATACAAAATCACACTTACTTCCTTTTAAAATCTAATCACAAACTAATAATTTGTAAAGGAAATCTGACAATGTTGCCTTCTTATTTATGAAAAGCACGATTCCTTAACTTTAATGTTTCTTTTTACCTCTGTCCTTGACCCAACTGTGTTAATATAGATATTATAGACATTAATAAACAATACTAATCTGCTACATGAGCCAAATTGATTTTATATAGATTGTATTTTCATATAGTTATACTATTTTACCTAATCAGAAATTTACCTTTAGAAAGTAGAATAAAAGGATAGTTTCAACTATATCCTGTATTAGTTCCCATGATAATGTGATTTCAAAAGCCTTGTAAATCCAAAAACGCACATTAAGGCTATTTTTAAAAATTGTACGTCTGCTCGTAGGGAAAAAAAATTCTTAAAAGTCATTCTTTAAGGGATTCTGTTAATTGATACCATTATCTTACCTCAGCTGAAGATGCTTAAAAAATCTTAACTATACAATATGATGAACATCTAGGAGTTCACAAAAAGTAATAGGATATTTGAATAATCTGAAAAAGGAAGATTATGCTTGTATAGTCTCAGAAAACTTCTTTAACATATTATCTCCATTTATTAGTAAGAAAAATGTAAGCAATCTGAAGACTATTTTTCTTTTCTTGGTCAGGGCAGGTCCACAAATCACATAAATATCTTCCCAAAACGACAGATTTTTATCTCTTACACAGTTGGCTCCCATTCTTTTTTTTTTTAATTAATTTTTATTGGAGTATAGTTGATTTACAATGTTGTGTTAGCTTCTGCTTACAGAAAAGTGAATCAGTTGTACATATACGTATATCCACTCTCTTTTAGATTCTTTTCCCGTAGAGGTCAGTACAGAATATTGAGTAGAGTTCCCTGTGCTGTACAGTAGGCACTATTGCTTTTTGAGCTATTGACCTTGACTTTGATGTTGCTTCAGAGCAGTTTCTATGATTGAAACCACGAATTTCATTTAAATAATAGGTTAAAATATTGGACTGCACTGAGAACGAGATAAAAGCATTTGAGCTAATAAAAAGGCTACTGATACAACTGTCTCAAAGCACCCCACCTCATAGATGACTTTTAGAATAAATCTCATTGGCTCCCGTTCTTAAGTCTTACCTGGAATGGCTAGGTTTCTGAGGGCACTTAGTGCCGCGTGCTGCACAGTTACGTTTCCATCTTCTACATGTCTGTCCAGTAAATCCATAAGTTTTTCTACAATTCCATTGTCTACCATATGGATACAATTTCCATCTAAATAACAACAAAAAACATTTTTTTCCCTCTTTACAAATATCTATAAATATTTTGTAAAACTGATGCCTGCCCATTATCTACATTAGGGAAAATGGAGCTATAGGAAAATAAAATGAATTCCATCTCCTTCTCACATCAGATTTACAGATTTTTTGGTTTGTTTACTGAGTGAGAAGTCTGATTATAAGATTCTTAAAATAGATAAAATTTAAAAAACTGGCCAAAAAATCTCTAGCTGAGTTCCTGATAATAGAAGATGAGTAAGTAGAAACCACATGTTTAAAATGTCCTCCAATAGTTTCCATTTATAGTGAAGTATGTCAGCGTTCTGCGAATGTTACAGTGACAGTACTCTACATTTTGTCATCATGGCTGATATTTAAATTATTTTTTAAAGACAGAATTTCTGAAACATTTATAAAGCAGAGAGAATATTATAATGAACTACTATTTACCCCCCATTTAGCTTCAATAATTATCAATATTTTGCCAGTCTTAATTTCATCATTAAGGAGTTAATGATGGTCCCCAAAAGAAGGAAGGAAAAATGGAATAAGTCATCTATTATAACATGCTATATCAACAGTTAATACTCAAGTAAATCAAATTAAAAACAAAAATAACTCATATTTCCTAGACACAGTATAAGTTTCTAGAGGGAACAGCAAGTGTCAGACTTCAGAAATATACATGGAGGTCTGGTGCCTCTGAAATACTATTTAAGTAAATATTCTATCCTAAACCAGAGGATTACCCATGCTTAAGTTTTATAGGCGTTAAGAGTATAAATGAGGCACAATAATGAATACGCAGATTATTAAATCCAAAATAAAATCACCAGGCAAAAGAGTATATCCTCCCAGATCAGATGTTTATTAGAATGGGACTAAAGTTTATCCATCTCTGAAGTACAGAGTACTCAAAAGAAAGACTTCATAATCACTGTTCATGACCTTTAAACTATTAGAACTTAGTTGAGTTGCATAAAATATGTAATTTGTTGGGAAAGTCAATATTGGTATTTCAGATTTCTGAAAAATTAAGGTAGTATTACACACAGATACTGCACACGCTTCTGAACTGTTTTAGGTTTAGTATACGTTATGGCAAAGCAAAATTTAAAAATACAGAAGGTTTGATTTAATAAGGATGAACTCATATGCTTACCATTTCTGGCAAAATTTGCAATTGCCAATGCTCCAGCAAGCTGTAGCTGATGGTTATTTGATGGAATCCAAGACAGTACCCTTTGAAACACATTACCTTTTCCTCCTTCAAATAATTTCTGCATGGATTCATCTAGAGGTAAATGCAACAGATAAGAGGTAAATACTTAGAAGTAACATATCCATATTCTTAACTGAATACCCAATTGGGAAATCACATATTGATACTTTACAATCTATAATTCACAAAGGGAAAAGTAATGACTCTTTTTAAAATAAATTTATAAATTTATTTATTTATTTATTTTTGGCTGCGTTGGGTCTTTGTTGCTGCACGCGGGCTTTCTCTAGTTGTGGCGAGCGGGGGCTACTCTTCGTTGCGGTGTGCGGGCTTCTCATTGTGGTGGCTTCTCTTGCTGCGGAGCACGGGCTCTAGGTGCGTGGGCTTCAGTAGTTGTGGCTCACGGGCTCTAGAGCGCAGGCTCAGTAGTTGTGGCACACGGGCTCAGTAGTTGTGGCACATGGGCTCAGTAGTTGTGGCACGTGGGCTCTAGAGCACATGCTCAGTAGTTGTGGCGCACAGGCTTAGTTGCTCCATGGCATGTGGGATCTTCCCAGACCAGGGATCGAACCCGTGTCCCCTGCACTGGCAGGCAGACTGTCAACCACTGCGCCACCAGGGAAGTCCCAGTAATGACTCTTTTTCTAATAACCTTTTAGCAGAGACTGGACGAAAGGGCTTAGAATTTCTCTAGTCTAAGTCCCAAGGAGCCATCTCGCTTTCAGTCCTTTGGTGCCACAGCTGTCTCTTCTATATGACAGCTCTTTAAATACTGGAAGATAGTAAAGGCTCCTCTTTTCCAGGTTCATTATCTCTAGTTCTCTTCATGATGTATTTAAGGTTTCAATATCATCACATCAACAGGATTAAATGTGACAGGAAAATGAGAAAATGCCTAATATAGTATTTATAAAAGAGACGATACATTTTTAAATATCTGACAGTCATGTTCTTTCGTTGGCATAAATTACAACTCACCTCCAAGAAGTAATAAAACCATTAGATCTGAAGCGGTTTTGAGCTCAGCAATATCCTCCTCTTTGTCACTATCCACTTTCTGCTGAACAATCTCTAGTAGACATTCTACCAGGCCTGCTTCAACCAGCTGTAGCTTAATAGCATCTAAAGAATAATGTGAACAAAATAACCAAAACTTGAGATGAAACAGGAATTCTGGTATAAGCAATTTAATGTAAAGAATTATAAAAAACCAAAAAAGTACATGATTTAGATAACACACCTCTGAAGATCTGAGTTTCAAAAGGGAGTATCTGACAGTGCAGCTTAAATACACAAAAGCTTTATTTCATTTTCTATTTGATATGATGTCACTTTTCACAATGTCTGGCAGCAACTAAACAAATTGATTCTCAGCTCTGAAGGTAAGTAATATCATTCTACTGTTATTCTAGATATTATGCTCACATTTAAAAGGCAATACTATAAAATATTGCACACTGTTTAAAATAAAACACACATAACTATTAGATAAAGTTAAAACACATTCACTAATGGAGTTTGAATACAAAGATATTAAAAAGAGGTACTAGTAAATTTCAAAGTATATCACAAGTATGTACATTTGGATTCATATTTGTACAGATGTTATTTTTCTAGGGCAGTTAATTAATTTGTAACTTTCTGAACTTGAAAAGTCATGTTTTTAAAAAGGGCTTCAGGTTTTCATTAATTTGAAGCTTTCTTGGGTGATGGGTACATGGTGGTTCATTATACTACAATCTCTCTACATCGGAATAGGTTTTTTTTTAAAATTAATTAATTAATTTATTTATCTTTGGCTGCGTTGGGTCTTCCTTGCTGCGTGCAGGCTTTCCCTAGTTGTGGTGAGCGGGGGCCACTCTTCGTTGTGGTGCGCGGGCTTCTCATTGCGGTGGCTTCTCTTGCCGTGGAGCATGGGTTCTAGGCATGTGGGCTTCAGTAGTTGTGGCACGTGGGCTCAGTAGTTGTGGCTCGTGGGCTCTAGAGCGCAGGCTCAGTAGTTGTGGCGCACGGGCTTAGATGCTCCACAGCATGTGGGATCTTCCCGGACCAGGGCTTGAACCCGTGTCCCCTGCATTGGCAGGCGGATTCTTAACCACTGCACCACCAGGGAAGCCCCTCAATAGGTTTTTAAATTTTCACAATAAAAGTTGAAAGAAACAAATAACTTTCAAGTTTTCTGATGGATAACTAACAAACTAAGGAATTTTAGAGACAGAATTTACATACCAATTATATTTAAAAAAATTATCTTCACAGCAAACTCTGTGCACCTATCAAATCGATATTGTTTGCACCACTAATATCTTAAATATTCTTTCATTATAGAACTTACTTCATTGAAGATTTTATATTTGCATCCATATCTGTCTCCCCCAATAGACCTCATTCATCTTTGTGTTTTAACCTAAATTGGCCTACTTAAATATTTTGGGTATATTTGATACTGCTTAAGATAAATGCTGATCAACTGACCTCAGAAATACATTTGCTACACATAAATTTTTTAATTTAAATTTTATTTTCTAGTTGGATTTTATTTTAGTCTTCAGTTTCCCTAAGCTGTGTATGCACGTATCTACAGCAATGGCAGTTCAAGCTTTTTATTTGGAAGAAACAAAGACTGTTTTCATACTTAAGACTTTTTCTTTCAGACAATTTTAATGTGTAAAAATTTGGCTTCTTACTATCACTAGGATCGCTGATATTCTTTAGCATATTATTTCAGAATACACAGAATATTCAACCTGTAATATTTTTTTAAAAGGTATACTTGCACTGTGCCATGCTGAAAGTAGGGCGTTTCCTTGGTTACAGAATGACAGAAGTAGAAATGTGTGGCGACTAGAATTGAAAGCCACAATGAAAAAGCCTTAAAAATACAAAAAACCTTGAATTATACAAATCCCAGTTTAAATGTTGGAATCATTCTCCTTTGCATACAAGGAAAACCAAGGACGATATGCTAAGGCTAGTCCAGAAACAAGTTTTCAAAAGTATCATTCAATCCACCGCACAGTTATAAAACACAAGTGAAGATAGTGGAGGACAAAACAAATAAGAGATAAAAACACTGTTATTTTGAAATATTGCAAGGAAGGGTACAGGTCATTCTCTGGCATAAAATTGACTGAAGGTCACAATGAAAATTTCCTATTTGGCCAAACCACCAAATGAGAGGAAAAATAAATTTCTTCCTAAAGAATAAGATCTAAGGCATTCAGAAGATTTAAAATGTGTCAGGATTAAAGTTTACAGATCTTTCCTCTCACAGTTTAACTGTAATCACATATATATGTGGGAGGCTTAAATTGCCTTACTAAAAAGGATTAATGAGGTATTCTGCCAAAGCAGACAGCCCAGCACACATTGATCAATACCATTCTGCCCAAGTACATCTATCTTTATCACCACCGTTTGCATATATACGTACATATATGTACATACATGTATCATATATATGTACATGTATATCTGTATGTGAATCTGTATAAACGTGTATTTGAAAATCTTTTCTAAGTGGTGAAAAAACTTCCACAAATGCAGCAGAGTGCATAAAATATACGTTACTCTTAATCAATTATTATTACTAAGTAAATAACTGTGTAACTATCACCTAGATCAAGAAATTCATTGCCAACAACCCTGGAAGCCCCTCTGTGCTTTACTTTTTCCTATCACATATCCCTCCCTTTCAAATCACCACCCTTTTTAAGGTAATCACATCCATACTTTTATAGTTTCACCAAATAATCATTCCTAAAAACTATAGTTAATTTTAGCTATAGTTAATTTTAACTTCATATAAATGGAATCTTAAAATATGTATTTTTCAGTGTTGGCTTTTTCCTTTTAATATGTTTATAAGATTCATCTACACTGTTGGTTATAGCTGTCTTCATTCTTTCATAACTGTGTATTTTTCCATAATATGGATATACCATAATTTATTTATTCTACTGCTAATGGATATGAGTTGTTTCCAATTATTCATTATTATAAATAATGCTGTTACGAACATTCTTGTAATGGCTCCTGGTGCACATGTACCCATTTCTGGGTATACACCTAACAGTGGAATTGTTGGCTCACAGGGAAGGCATATCTCCAACTCAGTAGATACTGTCTTCCAAATTGTACCAATTTACACTCCCATCAGCACTTAATGAGTTTCCACTGTTCCACACCTTCATCGACACTTGGTATTATCACTTTCCGGTGAGTATACAGTGGTATTTTATTGTGGTTTTATTTTGCAGTCCCTGGTTTTTAATGAGTTGAGCATATTTTCATGTGTTTATTAGCCACTTGGATTTTATCTTTTGCCTTCTTAAATACTTTGTACACTTTCCCACTGGGTTTTCTACATTTTTCTTAACGATTTGAGGGAGTTTTTCTATATATTGTACACATCAGCTCTCTGTTGGTTACATGTGTTGTAAATAAATTCTCATCTACTGTCATGCTTTTCACTCTTAATGGTGTCCTTTGAGGAATAAAAGTTTTTACTTTTAAAATAACAAAATTTATCAGTTTTTCCTTTATAGTTACAGCTTTTTGTGACTTAAGAAAACTTTCTGTACTCCAAGGCTGTGATGATATTCTCCTATCTCATATTTTAAGATAAACTTTCTTGTTTCAACTTTTACATTCAGGTCAATAATCTATCTGAAATGAAATTTAAAAAATAGTATTGGGACTTCCCTGGTGTTGCAGTGGTTAAGAATCCGCAGGCCAATGCAGGGGACACAGGTTCAATCCCTGGTCCGGGAGGATCCCACATGCTGCTGAGCAACTAAGCCCGTGCGCCACAACTACTGAGCCTGCGCTCTAGAGCCCACGAGCCACAACTACTGAGCCTGCGCACTTAGAGTCCATGCTCCACAACAAGAGAAGCCACCACAATGAGAAGCCTGCACACTGAAATCAAGAGTAGCCCCCGCTCGTTACAACTAGAGAAAACCCACGCGCAGCAACGAAGACCCAACGCAGCCAAAAATAAATACAAATTTTAAAAAATTTAAAAAATAAAAATAGTATTAAGTGGGATTGTATGCATGTCTCCAACTGTATTTTTTTCCATTCCCAGCGCTGTTTATTAAAAAGATTGTCCTTTCCATATAGTTTTGCAGTGACACCTTTTTTTCTTAGTTAAATAAACACCTACTAATGCATCCATTTGTTTGCGGGCTATCCTGTTCCACTGGTCTTCTTGTCCATCTTTGAATCAATGCCACATTGTCTTTTAAATACTATAGTTTTATCAGAATGAAGTTTTATTATTGTTATGCAATAAAATCAGTTCTGCTACCTTAGTCTCTTTCACAGTATCTTGGCTATTCTTGGTCTTTGGGATTTTGATGAGAATGCCGTAAGTCTTCAGATCAGTATGGTGAGATATAAGATCATTACAAAATCGAGGTTTCCAATCTATGAAAGTGATATAGCTTTGCACTTATTTAGATTTTAATTTCTCTTGATGACTTTCCACAGTTCTCTGCCAGAGATCTTACACATCTTTTATTTATTTTTTTTCAAATTTCATTTGATGGTATTTCCAAGATGACATTAAAAAGTAACAATTCTAACCATTTATTGCTTAAACAGGAAAAGTTTTTAAAAAGAATAACACCAAAATTGTATCTGTTAAAAGACTGTCATTGTCTCATACAGTCCCACCCTCTTCTTGAAATTGCAACAACAACCTCTAGATTTCACAAAAAGAGAAATCCAAAATGTGATATCTCCATAAAGAAATGGCACACAGATCTATGTGTTTTACCCAATGGCTTCAGTAATTTCTTTGTCTGGGTCAGTACTGGTTTCTGCAGAATTGGAATGCTGTCTGGGATAATGACTATGGGTCATCTCTCCATTTGTAAGTTCAGTCAAATGAAACACTTGCTTTTCGAACAACTAGCAAAGAAGAAATGAACAACGAAATCCAGTATTTGCTGGATACGAGGGTTGTTGACAACTAAGAATAAATAAAATAAATAATTAAAGTGAAGTAGGCTTATATAACATAATGTTATGCATACCTGCGTAACTCTTAAAACATACTGTTGAGCAACAAAAGTTAAGAATACAAGGAAACTTACAGAAAAATGTCACTTGTGTAAATTATAAACATACATTCATGAAACGATATCATACAATTTCACATAAGCATACACAGACACATCTATTGCATGCATTCAAGTCGAATCGTCTGGTAAATGGTGTGCCTGAGGAAGACAGTGGTGGGGAAGGGCTAAGGAAGAAGGCTAAAAGGAGAGAGACCTTGTTTAGATTACACATCTTTTATTAATCCATTTTTAAATATTCCTTTTTTTTTTTTGGCCATGCCGCACTGCTTGCAGGATCTTAGTTCCCTAAGGGTCAAACCCAGGTCCCTGGCAGTGGAAGCTCAGAGTTCTAACCACTGGACCGCCAGGGAATTCCCTTAAATATTTCATTTTTTATACTATAGTAAACAGTGCATTTTTAAAAATGTATTTTCTGTTTTTGCTGGTATGTAAAAATACAATGCTTTGGGTTTTTAGATGTTTTTCTTTGTTTTGCCTGGCCACCCAACCAAATTCTAATTTAAAAAATTAATCTATATTCTTTTGTATTTTTGATATACATAATCATATCTATGAATAATGATAGTTTTATTTCTTTCTTTCTTATATCTTTTCTTTCTTTCTTTCTTTTTTACTCTACAGCACTGGATAGTTCCTACAATACAATAAGAAATAAAAATGGGGATGACCTTTCTTATTCCCAATCTTAAAAGGAAATGCTTTTTGTTATACCACTCAGTATGATGCTATCTATAGGCTTCTGGTTATATATTCTTTTCACTCTCTTCTAGTGATGGTTTGCAAAGAGTTTTTAAAAATCATGGAAGGATGGTTAATCTTATAAAATGTTTTTTCTGAATGACAAGATCATATGTTTTTCCCCTTTATTAAGTTTTAATGTGATGAATTATATTGATTGCATTTGGAATACTAAACTACTTTATATTTCCAGAATAAATCCAATTTGGTATGATGATTAATTTTTAAATATATTATTGGATTTCGTTTGCTAAAAGTTTATGGGAATTTTGGATCTATGTTCATGGTGAGACTGGCCTTTAATTTTTATTCTTGTATTGTCTTTGTTGGTATTTTATTAGCTTCACAAAATATATTGGTGAGTATATCTGCTTTTCCTAGTCTGGAAAAAATTTAAGATAAGATTACTCAGCTTTTCTATTCTAGATCACCCATACTTGAAAATGTATTGGCATCAAATTTTCATAACATTCTCTGAATATCTGTAAGATCTGTAGTGAGATCTCTGTTTTCTTGATTTTGGTTATTTGTGCTTTCTCTCTCTTTTTTTCCTGATTAATCCTACTAGGGATTTACCAGTTTTATGATGTCTTTTCAGACTCAACGTTGGCAAGTATATGCTTATATTGTATTACATATATTCTATTTTATTAATTTCAGTTCCTGTATTTCCTTCCTTCTATTGCAATTTCTTTGGGTTTCATTTATGTTTTCCCTCTCTCAATTCCTGAGATTAATACTGAGCTCACTGATGTTAGCTTTTTACCTTTTCTATTATATATTCATTTAAAGTGAAAAAAAAATCCCTCTAAGTATGGCTTTACCTGCAACACACAAGATTTGAGAGAGTGTTCTCATTTTCATTATTAGAAAAAAGTTCTAATTTTCTTCATGATTCTTCTTTGACCTCTGAGGTATCTGAAGTGTATTTCTCAATATCTAAACAAATGGGGATTTCCTAGTTATCTTTTTATTATTAGTTACTATTGTAATTCACTTAGATCAGAGAACATACTCTAAGATTGCATTCCTTTGATATTTTTTCCATAAGTATACATGTTTTAAATGTTTCATATGTACTTGAAAAGAAAGGGCTCTGAAGCAGGGTGCAGTGTTCCAAAATATGTCCATTAAATCAATTTTCTTAATCATGTTGCCCACATTTTCTATATTCCTATTTTTTAATCTGTTTGTTCTATAATGCTTTTGTGGGTATTTAGGGCGCCTCATAGTTCTGAATATTTTTGTTTCATATCTTTTGAGATAATGTACATTTTTATAGCTTCCAAGAATTGGACCTTTTTTCATGATAAAGTCACCTTCTTTATCTCTGCCAAGTCTTTTAATATTAAAGTCTATTTTATCTGATATTAATATGACTACCTCAGCCTTTTTTAGGTTTGAATGGTATATTTTTTTCAATCTTTTTAATCTCAATCTTTTAAATCTCCTCATACTTAAGAAGCATTGCTTGTTTAAAAAAAAAGCTGTTTTTTTAAAATTCAGTAATGATTGGTCTTTTAACTAAAGCATTCAGGCCACATACATTTAATGTAATTAATGAAATACTGTGTCATAAATCTAGCATATTTTTTCTGCCCTATTTTTACTCCATTCCATTTTCCCTTTTCTCTCTGCTCTTCTGTTAATTAGGATTGATGGGGTATTAAAACAAAAAAAATCTTTCCATAAATCCTTCCATTAGTTTGGTAGTTACCCACTGGTTTTAAGAATTATTTTAGTTCACCTTACAATTTGAAATCATTTATTCACCAGAATCTAATAGTACTTTCTTCCATGTAGTACAAGGGTCTTGGGACTCTTTAACTACTTTTACCTCCCTCCAGATTTATACACTCATTCTGTGGTGTATTTTAGATTATACACATATACATTTTAAACTTCACAGTGAATTATTTTTATTATTTTATATATTCAACGTTCATGAGTTTACATACATATTTACTGGTTTTTTTCGCTTCCTTCTCCTCCCTTGCACCTGTAACCTTCCTTCTGGAGTCAGTTTCCTTTTTTTTTTTGGAATCATTTTCCTTTCTTCTAACAAACATCCTTTATAATTTCCTTTAGTAAGGGTATATTGGTGGTGAACTTTCACAGTTTCTAACCTGAAAATATCTTCATTTTGCTTTCAGTTTTGATGGGTATTTTCACTGGGTTTAGAATTTTAGATTGAATTTATTTTCTTTCGGCACACAGAAGATGTTTGTCATCTGGCTTTCATTGCTACTGTCGAGAAGTTAGCTGTAAAACTTTTGCCTCTTTTAATCTATTTTCTTCCTGGCTACTTTTAAAATTTTTGTCATTTTTTTTTTTTTTGCAATTTCAATATGATGTATCGAAATGTGTATTTCTTTTTATCATGTTTTAAATTCATTGGGCTTCTTGAATCTTTGATATCTTTCATAATTTCTGGTAAGGGTTTGATTTGATTTCTGGTAAGGGTTCTGGTAAGGGTTTGAACTTTGATTTCTGGTAAGGGTTCTGACAAAATTTCTTCAAACTTCTGCCCTCCCATCTGCCCTCCTTCTGGGACTCCAAAAAATGTATATGAGACCTTCTCACTTTATACTCTGTACCTCTTATTCTCTCTTATGTATATTGGTTCTTTTATTTCTCTGTATTTCATTCTGGATTTTCTTCCAATCTATCTTCCAGTTCACTGGTTCTCTAATTCAACTATATTTAATCTGCTGTTAAACTCATCTATTAGGTTCTTAATTTTGGTTGTATTTTTCAATTCAGGAATTTCCAATTGCTTCTTTTTCAAATCTGCTATTCATTCCACTTTTTATAGTTTCTAGTTTCCTTCTAAAATTTTTAAGCTTGCTTTTAACTCTCTGAACATAATAAGCATACCTGTTTTGAGTCAATGTCTAACAATTCCAGTATCTGGAGATTTGCTGCTGTTGCCTGTTCTTTGTGCTGATTCTTGCTTACAATGTCTTGTCTCCTCATGTGTCTGGTCCTCTTTGATTGTGTGCTAGACACTGTATTTGAAAAATTATTTATATGGGATGGTTTGCTTACTCTGGTTCCCTCTTATTCCTAGAGTGTATCCCTTAAGATTTTTTGCTCAAAGACAGGAATAGTTTACCAGTGTTCACACTGTTGGTAGGCCTGGTACTCCAACTTTTATGACCTTTTTGCCCTGCAAGGGTACATAAGTGGAGCTCAGCCTATCGGCTGCCTTTTCCAGATTGGCATAAGAATGTGTAAGATACAGAACCATCTTTGCCAAGATTATAAAATCAAAGAAACTTGGAAAGTAGCTTTGGCCAATGTAGATATAGTTATGCAGTAGATAATGTAGCTGAAGTTAGAGATACCCCAAATAAAACTTATCACATCATTAATAAAAAAAAAAAAGAATTTTGAGTTAAATAGCTGGCAATTAAATAATATTAGAAAAAAATGGAAAAAGCCTACATGATCAAAAATCAAGAGATGCGTTTATTTTCTCACCGTTTTCTGCCAATGGAGCAAGAACCTCAAACACCATTTCCCTCTTATCATGGTCTATTTGTTTCTTGAAGAGTTTTACCAGCTCTTCAGCAATGTTTGTACTGGCAAACTGTTCTTTACTTGACTCTGCAAAAAACAAGAGGAAAATTTAGAGTAAGCAAACAAAATTAAGCCCAGAAATTGTTTTCTATTACCTTCAATATTTGGTCATTTTTTACCATTACTGATAAGTACAAACACTCTTCAAATACAGGAACAATCAAAACCACTTTTTAAAATGCCCCTGAAGAGGAAAAACATCTAAGTCTTTAAAGAAAATGTTCTGGCCCAATTTTATTCAAGGCTATAAAATAAATGTTCACTAGCATTACATATAGGTAATCATAGCAACAGTAAAATTACTATTATAAATTCATAGTTTCAAGGGTTTTAGTCAAAGAAGAAAAATTACTCATAACAGACTGCATTTTACATGGCTGAATTAAAGGTGACTTGTCTTTACACCAATACAGTGGTATACTTTTGCATTCTTCCTGACATGCCTTTCTAATTTATTTATTTTTTAAATTTATTTTATTTTTGGCTGTGTTGGGTCTTCGTTGCTGCGTGTGGCTTTCTCTAGTTGCAGCGAGCGGGGGCTACTCTTCGTTACGGTGCGTGGGCTTCTCATTGTGGTGTCTTCTCTTGTTGTGCAGCACGGGCTCTAGGCACGCAGGCTTCAGTAGCTGTGGCACATGGGCTCGGTAGTTGCGGCGCACAGGCTCTAGAGTGCAGGCTCAGTAGTTGTGGCGCACAGGCTTAGTTGCTCCGCGGCATGTGGGATCTTCCCGGACCAGGGCTTGAACCTGTGTCCCCTGCATTGGCAGTTGGATTCTTAACCACTGCGCCACCAGGGAAGCCCCTGACATGTCTTTCTATTAAAAGCCAATTCCTCATTCCCTCTTGCCTCTTCACCGTCTCCAGCCTCTCACTCTAGAGCCTCATCATCACCATTTAAATGTGCTTTAATATTTCTCACAGAAAAACAGCAATATTAAAAACAAACACCTTCCCTTTACACTTTTATTCACTACCATCCAATCTGTTCACTTCCACAAACAAGTTTCTTGACAGCATTGTCTACATACACTGTCTTTACTTCCTCAACTCACATGCATTCCTAAACCCACCTCAAACTAGTTTTGGCCCACCTCTACATTCTGCAGTGTCCTTCGCTTGCGCCTCCTTCTCCACCAGACCTCTATAAATTCTATTATGGTTCCTTGGGACTTGATCCTTTGCCTTCTCACCTTTTTGAGGCTTACTCTCACCCGAGGCAATCTAACCTCTTCCATAGCATAAAATAGCACCTATATGTTGATGCTTATATAATCGTATCTCTAGCCCTCTTCTGGACTCCAGGCTATTTATTTAACTGGCCATTTGACGTCTCCATTTGAATATCTCTCTAGCATCCAAACTCCATGTCTAAAGTGGACTTTTGATACTCCCCCGAAATCTGTTCTTCCTCCAGACTTCCATAATTTAGTGAAGGAACATGCCACTTACCCATCTGCCATACAGGCAGAAACCTGGGGGTCACTGCTCACTTGTTCTCACTCAACTGTACATCCAAAGAATAACCAAGGTCTATCAGTCTACCTCCAAAATACAACCAGGATCCATTCCATTTCTCTCCAAGTCTCTTCTCAGTTTCTTTTGCTGCATCAGATATCCTATCAATTTATCTAGAAGTTTCTTTCAGAGAATTCTGACCAAATCCAACCTAGATTGGTTGCTCTCCATGTTTGTGGGGCACAGCTGACATCCTGGAATTTCTTTTCATTACCTTGATGGATGCTTTCTTCTCCCTCCTGTATCAGATACTCTATTATCTATGTCCTTTCACCTTCACATTTTTAGTTTCGGTGGAGGCATCCTCCAGCAGCTTCCTGAGAAAGCTACTATGTACTGTGTATAGGAGGTAAATATTTTGAAATTTTGACTGTCTGAAAATGCTGTTCCCACCTAGAGTCTATGCCTGTCATTTAAATTAGTTCCTTACCCCATTCAATTACTTTCTCATACTAGCAATTATCATAATTTAAAATTATATGCTTATTTATTTGTAAACTCATTTAAAAAATAAATTTCCATCTCACCCACTAAACTATAATAAGCTCCTTGAGGGCACGGATGGTGTATAGTATTTTAACTACCATAAATACAGTGTACAGTATAGTGCCCAGTAGAGAGTAGGTGTTCAAAAGAAATTTATTGATTGCATGAATGTGTGACTGAAAGAACAAGTAAATGAATGTAAGAGAGATATTCTGCTCTCTAGTCTCTGGTAAATCTCTGCCAATATCAAATAAAAAATATTACAAATTCAACTTTAAAAGAAAATGGAGACACATAAATTTTTATATGGCTTAATACAGTTTTGATTCACTGTACTCTTACACTGCTTTTGGCACATGTACCAGATCTATGCCAAAATGATGAGGATCCACTCCAAGACTTGTAAGGAAGATTCTTTAGTGCCACAAAAAAAGGAGTATGGGTGAAGCGTCTTTTCTAATAAGCTACCTAAACCCTCAGAAATCATAGTTTACAAATGTCAGCCCACCTTACCCTAAAAGGAGGTTAGTTTGATTTAACTCCTTAATGCTGGTGGTTACTCCTCTGTTTCAGACTATTTTTTAAATAAAATGAAACATAAAATCACAGGTGAAGTAGATAGACATCATTTATCTAGTTATATGCTATTACTCTTTTCAAAAAATAATAGTTCTAGCACTTCTTCCAATCCATATTTTATTCTTCCACTTATTAAACTGAAACCAAATCACTGCTGCTAAGTAATTCAGGTCATTTGCCAGCACAAGGAAACAATGCACTATGATTAACATAGGAATTAACAAAAAAAACCTGTACTTATCCTGCAGGTGGATACAGAGAAAAGATAGTGTGAATTATGATTTGGACATTATATTTGAATTAAATGCCATGGATCCTTAACAGACCTTTAGCAAGAAGGCTTATTTCCTAAGGGTTTATTTTTTTTAATCAAAATTATATATGAGTTTAAAGAGTTAGTCCTAATACTTACACCGCCGGCAGAATCGAGTCTCCCTTGTTCATTTCTTCTTCAGAAATAAGCACATAAAGCTCTTTTAGCTAATTCACTGGTATTTACCTCCAAATCTTTAAATAACGTATTTATATTAAGTTTTGATTGACTTCCCACTATGAAAGATGAAGCACTAGCTTTCTTTTCTTCTTGTCTCCACAATACCCTCCATCTTCTTAATGTAATTATACTGTAATTTTGGTTATTTCAATAATTGGTGTTTCAATGATACACTATTTCCTTTGCCTTGGAATTACTTTTATTTCCCAGGAATTTTTTTTTTCTCATTTACTTAGTTTTTGATGTACTTACATTAGTTCAACTCCAAACTCTCCCTCAGTTGTCTAGTTTTCTCTTAATAAGCTCGTTCACTTTAGGTGTTCAATCAATTTCATCTCGTAAAGAATTTCCCCAATCTGGACTGGTTGCTCTCTGAAAATAGGCCATCTGGGGCTCTCATGTCACCATACTACTAGGAACTCCTATTTTCCTGTTGGATCTCTTGTTTCCTGATTCCTATGTAGTCTTATTATTTATATCCCTTGTTTTGGTGGGATCCATCTTCCAGTGGCTTCCAGGAAAGATGTAGGATACCCATTTTGAGACATTCATGTTTGACAATGTCCTTATTGTAACCTCAGACTTGACTGATGGTTTGCATATAGAATTCTATATTGGAAATAATTTTTCCTCAAATTTTTGAAGGCAATATTCCATTTTCTTCTGGTTACCAGTGTTGTTTTGATACATCTGATGTCTACTGATTCACGATCTTTTTAATGTAACTTTTTCCCCTCTCTCTGGAAGTCTGTAAAGTATTCTCTTTGTCCCCATTATTCTAAAACTTCATACTCACGTGCCATGGTCTGGGGGCCTAATTTTCATCTGCTAGGCTAGGCATTTGACAGATTCTTCCAGTCTGGAGAAATATATACTTTAGTTTTGTGGTACTTGAGTTATTTGGCCATTTCCTCCTATTTAACTCTTTCTAGAACTCTTCATCTGATCCTCTATCTGTATTTTCGCTTCTACTTTCCATATCCTTGTTTTTTGCTTTATATCTATAAATATGTCTCCATACATTTTATTGCCTTTCATTTTAGCTATTGTTTTTAATGTTCTAGCTTTTTCACTTGTTCCTTTTCTTTAAAAATAGCAACCTGTTAGTTTCGTGATTACAGCATTTTTCTCATTTATCTGAGCGTGTTCGAGTTTCCCCTACCCCCATCCTGCAGAGTTTCTATTTCCTCCAAGTTACCTTTTTTTATTTATCTTCCATTTAGAGGCTGTCCTCACCTCTCTAGCTGTCTGCCACTGATTAACTGGGCTCTAAAAACTGATTAGGATCTGTGAGTAGGAGTGGCCTTGTTTTATTTATTTATTTTATTTTTTATACAGCAGGTTCTTATTAGTTACCTATTTTATACATATTAGTGTATATATGTCAATGCCAATCTATGAGTGGCCTTGTTGACTGAAGATTCCCTGTAGGTCAGATGGCTCTTCTGTAGAGAAACTCCAACATAAGTATCTTTCAGTCCATGTTCTAGAGGACAAATGGGATAATTCAGCATACCTACCTTCACTTAATCTGTGTTCAGAATGGTACTCTGGTACCTCTTACTTCATTTAGTCTGATGTCCCCAGTGTACAAACCCTCTATTTTTAGTCTCTCCAGAGACTAAACACAGTCTTCTGCTTAGATGGGAAGGGCTAGTTACCACAGTGTGGGAAGGGAAAGAAGGTTTAGAAATCTTGATGCCACCAAATCCTAAACTTTTTGAAGATTCCAAGGAGCAAACTGGTTAGTTCTTGGTTTTCCAATTCAGGATTTAGATTTCAAAGTTTTGCTAAGTGAGTTACTGCTTGCTTTTCTTTCCGGGCTCTAAAAAGTTTCTGTGTTATCCCCTTTACTTGGTCCCCGCTTCCTTTTCCTTGATGGTTTTGCATTTAAAAAAGAATCTCTTTGTTGTAGTTTTAGTTGGTTTCCAGAAGGGAGTGAAAGTAAGTGCAGATTTTCATTCTAACATCTCTAACCCCCAAAATACTAATATTTTAAGCAGACAATTTTATTTATAAAAGATTGTGGAGCCAAATAAAAAGGAGAAAAAATCCCATTCTGCTTAATCTATAATGTTAAATAAATTTCCAAACTTTAAAATTGGATTCATGCTATAATTGTGAATATAGAAAAATTATGTGTGCACATAAACTAGGACTGAAAGAGAATAAAAAGAGCTGCACATTCCTATTCAGCCCCCAATTATGAAATAGTTTGCAGTTGTTTAATTATTTTATATTTTGTCTTTATATTATATCTTTAGTGAGCAAAACCACACAAATTTCTGCTATTTAACATTTTTATTAAGAAATTTTGACAAAAAGTAACTCTAGCATTTAATGATATGCCATATTCAGAAGTGTGTGATATGAATGTGATATGATCTTGATCTTTACCTGTGTCAATAAAATAATACTAGGTGATTTGCTAACTCATGGGCAATAAAGCCCACACTGAAAAGAGAAAACATGTATCCTGGGGCATACATGTTTTATTTCAGTGTTGATGTATAAACTAGCTATTACACGGGCATAACAGACTCATGATATATACTATAGAAGTCTTAGTAAATAAAGAAGTATTTCTCGTTTATACTTTCTTTCTCCATATGGGGTAAGGGCAGTAACAGCTGGGACCAGAGTATGGAATTGGGCCAAACTAAATTGGGTGCATATCCATCTTTTAATACAGACCCAGGTCTCCCTGTATGCAGAATCGAGGTGGTCTATACAATTTCCCAAACAAATCCTGACACCTTAACACAGGTAACTCATATTAAGTGGTGTCTGTCTCTGTTACAAAGGTTATGACATTATCAGGGATTATAGCATAATTTCTGTTTTATTTCTACAAACTATACTAAACACAAACTCCTACATTCCATTTTAATAACAGAAACTAACTTGTAAAACAGTAAATGAATGTTCTTTCATTCTTGGCCTTACTTGAATGATGGAAATAATGAGACAGTAGGAAAAAGAAAAAAGCAGAAGAGAAGACAAGAAACATTCACAAATGCCAGGAGATGACCCACTGAATAAAAATGACTTCTAAAAATTAACTCTGATAGATAATCCCTATTCCCTTAACTTGAAGTCAAAGCAAAAGTAAAGTACTGAAATCAAGATTTTAATATGAGTGTGCAAGGAGATGAGCTTTCAGTTAGAAAAACCAAGGTTAGAGCCCTGGTGCTTCTGCTTATTTATTTATAAAATGGGGATATTAATAGAATTGATTTACTCGTTTGATGTAGCTATTATTTTAGCTATGATGAAACATCATTTGGTTTCACTGTCCCCATGATGAACAATTTATTATGAACATGGTTGTGGGGTAGATTTAGACCAGGAGTTGTAACTTTCTATCAAGAATTATGGGGAGGGAGGAGAGAAAAGAAGAAAGGGTAACATACATGATATAGAGAAAAATAAAACAGGGAAAAGAGATGGGCATGCTGGGGTCATCAGTCCTCCCTCTGTTAGGGCTGGGCTGTGTTGCCAGCCCTGGTCTGTTTCTGCCCGCCATCTGATTTTCAAGGATTTCTCATATTTTTTTCAAATCCTGTTACAAACATATTCTTATGAAAAAGTTCTCTATTATTTTTTTGGATTTTGTAAAAAGAGAGGGAAGAACCTTAGTCTGCTAGATTCCTTTTCACCTGATAAGCAAAGAGTTTATACAAAACGTAATAAATTATGAGGTCCTTATTTTTGCCCTGGAAATACAATACTTGACTTTAAGACCATCCCTCACGTTAAGAATACTAAAGTCGGGCTTCCCTGGTGGCGCAGTGGTTGAGAATCTGCCTGCTAATGCAGGAGACACGGGTTCGAGCCCTGGTCTGGGAAGATCCCACATGCCACGGAGCAGCTGGGCCCGTGAGCCACAGCTGCTGAGCCTGCGCGTCTGGAGCCTGTGCCCCGCAACGGGAGGGGCCGCGATAGTGAAAGGCCCGCGCACCGCGATGAAGAGCGGTCCCCGCACCGCGATGAAGAGCGGTCCCCGCACCGCGATGAAGAGTGGCCCCCACTTGCCGCAACTAGAGAAAGCCCTCGCACGAACCGAAGACCCAGCACAGCCAAAAATAAATAAATAAATAAATAAATAAAATTTAAAGAATACTAAAGTCAAGTGGAGATCATTTAAAATTTTCAATTCCATTAAATAGTATACAAGTATAAACTTTAAACCTTAATACATAAAACAATTAGGAAAGCAAACTAGCTCCAATTATAAACAATACAATCCTAAGATGTAATTGGATCTACACTTTTTAACATTGAAACAATGCATGTACAATGCTTCAAAAAAATAAACTAATATAATCTAAACAGATTCCCAGGTTAACCTCTAAAGGAACATTTATTATAAGTACATTAATAAGTTAATTACATTTTTGACTCATGACTAGGACTTACCAAGTTCTGCTAAATTGCCAAATGCAACAAGACACATTTCTGTAAGAGCTGCATTTTGGCAGTGGATGCCCAGTAATTTAACTAAGGTAGGAATAACACCCATGTTGATAAGCTGAGCTTGAAGGGAATCTGTAAAAAAAAAACCAAAACAACAAAACACAAAAAAAGTGTTTATGTATTAAATGGACATTAGTAAGAAGAAAACATCTCTTATTCTCCCTATTGCAAACTCAACACTACTTCAATTAGAGTAAAGCAAGATTAAGTCCACTCATAAAACTGTCTTGAAAATGTTTAAGACATTAGTTCAGAAGAGTTGAATTTTAAAACTTTTCAATGATTAAAAGAAATTTAGAAATGAAAATAATTCAAATAAGATGTCAAATCACTAATTTTTTTAAAAACATGGTCTTATATCTTTACAGAGAAGGTTTTAAAATGTATAAATAATTAAACACCACCACTGGTTTTTAAGTTAAAAGGTTAGACAAAGTAACATTTGCATTACAGGATGTCACAGACTATATGAAAAGCGTAAGAAAAAAAGCAATTTTAATAAAGACTAAGATGATAAAAATCTTAGAATCCCTTAAAAATAGTTGCTTCATAATAAAGAATGAAAAGTATATAACACACACAGATTATTGTTTATTTGCAGCAGAGTGTTCTTTGATGACTGTTAGGAAGGAAAGTAGTTTTAACAAGGAAAAAAAATCTGGTTACTTAAAATATTTTTCTTTTCAAAGTTTTATTTAATAACAGTGACAATCATCTTAGTAAAGAAAAGAAAATTTGGCTTGACAGATAAAGAGAATGAGGTCAATATGGTTTTGTCATCACTGCTTGCCTTCATTTTCTAAGAAGCTAATTGGTTTTAAAGTACTTAATATACCTTGGATTTCCACAATGGCTCTTCATGAACAATGATAATAGAATACCTGTAGCAGTAGAGGTGAAGGTAAATAAACCAAAATGAAAACCAGAAGTACTGCCTCTTAGAATAAGCTAAGAAGAAAGACATAAATACTCACACGCCTATGCAAAATACTATTACTGTTAATAACTGGTTCATCTAAAGATAAAGGAATGTCTTCAAAATTTTTTTCTTTTCCTTTTAAAAATTATATGCCATTTTCAAGTTAATAATTTTCTCCAAATTCTTTTAAGTTACCTACTTGGAATCTAAAGATTAAAAATCTGTTTCTTACAGAACACATTTTCCTCATAGCATGCATCCCTTGACGGAGTTTGCGTACTAATCTCTTTGTCACTCTTCATAGTTCTTAACCATCAGGAAAGAACATAAAGGCAAGGTTGAGCTGTCTCACATGCCAATTGATTACTTGCCCGGAGGTCTCTGTACTTAATTTTTCCTGCTTTTAGAGTGAAGTATGAAGAGACAGCCAACAGAGGCTTATCAGCCCTGAAAACTGACGGTAATTATGGATATTATCTGGCTCGGTTGTGGGGACCCATCTATACTAGAAAGGGGTCTATTACCAAAACAAGAATAGGAAACAAGGCCTGAGACAAAGTTAAGTTTACATTTAGAGTTCAAATAGTCTAAAACAATTTCAAAATTTGCAATGGAATTATGAAGTCTGTTCTAAAAGTAGATATAAAAGAACATATTCAACTAAATGATTTGTTTTTATGCTTTTGATGCTAAATATTTTTTTCTAACTCTACAACTTAGTAATTAATGAATGACTCACAATACTTATATTATCTTACAGGCAAATTACTTGTTATACCTATAGTATTATATCTATTATAGTATTCTACCTGTGTGTTATATTTGCAGAATATTGTAACGTGGTTATAGTATTTTTAAAGATCATGTGCCAAGAAGCTTTCCAAATTAGAAATTATTTTGGTTACTTACCAGTAGATAGAGTTCCTTACTATTGGACCACCTCTGCAGATTCTTGTTCTTTAGCACTATTTTAAACTTTATTTATTTATTTATTCATTTTGACTACCTCTTCAAATACTGCAGAGCTACTGAATCATTAATTTTCAGGTACGTAAGCGTGAGCACTAGCGCATGCATTGAGTGAGTCAGACTCCACTATATGTTTGCATATATGTAAGCATCACACACCCCCTCAGTACTACTGGTCCAAACTATAAAAATCCAACAGTCCAGGGACATTAGAGGAATAACAAAATTTGTGAAGGAGATAACTCAACAGGAGAATGCCACTTAGATGTTCTTCATGTTCTCTTAACTTAGCATCTCTAATGCTCTCTAATTTTACAATATTATGAATTTTGGTTCCAGGGATAAGAGGGGCAAAAGGTTAAGAAATATTACAGAGTTTCATACAATCTGTGGCATACAAATTGAAGCAGTAATATTTGAAATTGTGGTAGATCAGCAGAAAAAGTAGCATAGCCCAATGGCATATGGTGTGAATTGCCATAATTCATGAAAATCACACTGCTTCATGAAAATGTGTTTTCAAGCTACCCAGGAGCCAAAATGATTGTATACTCACATACAACACACATACCACACACAAGTAAAGAGAAAAATATATAGTCATCCAATGGACAGACCTCATTTTGGACCACTTGGGTGCTTTCTTTTATATCCATTTCTATGATGGTAACTAAAACAAAAATTATACTCAAGTAACTCTAAAATCTGTTCATACCAATTACAGGCAAGTCATTCTCCTTTGATAATGGAGGCCCAGAAGAAGAGGGGATAAAACTTTACTCAAACAGGTTGGTACAAATTTTCATTTCAAGATAAGCAAGCATCCTAGAACATGGTTCTCAAAGTGGAGTCCCCAAAACCCTTTCAGAAGATCACCAGGTCAAAACTACTTTCATAAAAATACCAAGATGTGATTTGCCTTTTTCACTGTATTGACATTTGCACTGATGGTACAAAAACATTAGTGGGCAAAACTGCTGGGGCATTAGAATGAACGCAGTCAGTGGCACCAAACTGTATTAGTAGTCGTATTCTTTACCATCACACATTCACAGTAAAATAAACGCTGTTCTCAGCAATTTAAAAAAAATTTTTTGAAGTTATTTTTTCATAAAAACATGCTATTTATCTTAACCTATAATGGTAGGTTAAGATAGTAAAATGCAATACTAAATAATTTTAAAAACTGTCTTCACTTTAATTTCCAATATAGTAAATATTGATAGATATAACCCATATATATAAACAAAAATTCTTTGAGATCTTCAGTAATTTTTAAGTGTCTGAAAGAGTCCTGAGATCAAAAGTTTAAGAACCACTGCCAACAGATTACCTGATTTTTACAGGAATTGGAAAAAACAATATGGAAAAAGAGATTCTGAAATTCAATGATATGCTTGGCAGATGTGACAATAGAAAAAAATTAAAATTAAAAGCACGGTAGGAATCCTAGATTGCGATGTTCAGATACTTTGAGCGAAATAACATTAATTAAGCACCTGAACATCTCATTTTGCTTATGTGAGTAGAAATTCTACTTAAGCCTAGGAAAATATTTCATA